>NC_034199.2:13558384-13864009 GCF_002021735.2 Oncorhynchus kisutch | reverse complement strand
AATGTGTTATCACTATCCTTCGACCATCTAAAAGCACAACTAAATTCCAATGGAAAAACAATGTGTGATTTTTTGGTTTATTTTGTCATCTAAATGTGTTATCACTGTGCTTTCAACCATTTAAAAGCACAACAAAGTTGGAATACAATGTCAGATATTTTGCATGTATACAACAACTTAATGTCTTATCACTGTGCTTCATCTAATAGCACAATGAAATTACCTGGATTGCAGGTAACTGCCTGCCTGCTGGTAGCCTGGTTGTTAGTAACTGAGAGGTTGCTGGATCGAATCCCTGAGCTGACAAGGTAAAAATCTGTTGTGCTGCCCCTGAGCAAGGCAGTTAACCCACTGTTCCCTGGGTGCTATGGATGTAATTAAGGCAGCCCCCTGTACCTTTCTGATTCAGAGGGGTTGGGTTAAATGTGGAAGACCCATTTCAGTTGAATGCATTCAGTTGTGCAACTGACTAGGTTTCCCCTTTTCTCCTTAATATTACATTAAAAGGTGCAAGTGATCCATGCTGTATGAGATTCTGCACAGATTATTGTAGCAATTGTGAGTCCTGCAAGATTGCATGCCATGTTGAACATGCACTCTTTCTATGATTATGTAAGACATTTATACTGTAGTTATAGTAACCTCTAAATGTGGCCATCTATGTGTTACTCATTTGAAGGTTGAATAAATACTGTTACATTAGCTTGTAAGATAGGCTTTTTACTGTGTTACAAAAGTATTATTGAATTGTGTTTGGTTGATAATGCAACCAAATATCAACATGTAAAGAGATGTATCTAATGGTTGGATAGCTAATCCTATTCTTTAACTTTTATTTTCGGTTTAGTTGGCGACGTGAATCCAACATATGTGTTATCTTGTCGACAAGTTAATAGGCGATTTACTGTATTCCAAAAGTCCAATGTATTTTCCACTGTTACGTTCCCCAGCGAGAAAACGAAAAATGTCGCTCAAACAGAAGGGGGAACTAACAAAGAGTCAGTGACAACAACCAAAAGGGAACAGGATGTTGCTTTAGGAGGGGTTCTAAAAGACACTCATGTGGGGTGTCCACTGAAAGTTGCTTTACAGCAAGAACTGGGACCTAAAAAACACCCATCATGAGAGCCCGCTAAATTTGCGTCACTAAGAGGCAAACAAAAGAAAAACCCACACCAAACTTTTAAGACAGGAAGCAAACCAAAAAGGTGGAGCAAAATGAAAGTCTGGGAAGTCGGATAAAGGATTGTTTGTCTAGAAATCTAAATAGGGAGAGCCAACTAAAGGTGTTAACCCTCCGCATCTATCAAGACAACTGGAGCATAGGGGAAACACCTTCCCACTAACAAGATGACAAGCCGGCACTAGTGTAACACATACTGACTAACGAGGTGACACCAAACGGTGCGCCCTACGTGCTAACGAGCTATACGTGCTAAAGTCCAACCTAAAAACATCAATTGAAAAAACAAAACTTGTAACACCACGTAGATTCCATATCACAATATGTTGACACGTCACATAGAAACAACACGGATTCAACCAGTTTGTGCCCAGTGGGAAGGATTTTCTATGCATTTACCCTCTGAAAATGGCATTCTAAACCTGTCAGTTCAGATCCTTAAAGCCCCAATGCAGTCAAAAACATCCTTTCCCTGTGTTTTATATATATTTCTACACTATGAGGTTGGAATGATCCTGTGAAAATTATGATAATGCCCTTATAGTGGGATAGGCCGTCATTGTAAATAAGAATTTGTTCTTAACTGACTTGCCTAGTTAAATAATGGTTAAATAAAAAAATAATTTGTGTAAGAGCCGTTTGAAAAGACTGCCTGAAATTGCAGTCTGTTTTGTTGGGATGGGGTTGACAGTAAATCCATTAATAGACCAGTAACAAAGATAGTTCCAAACCTCTCTGCCAATAACAGTGAGTTTTCAGTTTTCCCCACCCCACTCAGACCTCTCCCAGACAGTCCTAGCAAAATGATTGATTGAGAAATTGCTATTTTTGTTCCTTTTTTTACTATTTAAATTGAAAACAATCACAGTAAGGTACTTAACTGTTACCCAGAAAAAAACAGCTGCATTGGACCTTTAACATTTAAAGATAATGGAATAAACTAATACTATTCTAAATACTAAGGCAAGAGAGAGCAAATAGGGGACTTGAATGAAAGAACAAGTGTTAAAGGAGAGTGTGAGAGTCAGCTAGGTTGGATTTGCGAGCAGCACTGGCCAGACACCATGTATACTGCAGTTCAGCTGTTGCTCTCCTGCTTTACACATACTTCCTTAATGACTAGTCGTCTATATGCTGAGTAAACACAAACGGCGTTCAGCTCTTACATCTGGAGACCAGTTCAGAGCCCAGCCCCGTTAGCGGTCAGACAAGCGCGCTATCTTGGTGGAAAGATATTTATTAGGCTTATAAAAAGGAGATGTGGTCCAAGAGGAGGAGCTTCCTGGTGGTTGAAACAACAATGCATTAAAGAGGGGAGGAAATAAATCTGCCTAGTAGAACTCTGGTTGAGTGACTGGTATGCAAACCCCTTTGCCCCATGACTGTGGTCTCTACCAGGAGGTCCTTTTGTAAGAACTTGAGAAAGAGCTTGACAGGGGTGCACACCAGGCTCAGATCAAATGACCTCCAAAGACAGAATATCATCCCCTATTAGGGGCATTGTGGAGGACCCTGCTGTCTGTATGGCTGAACTTTGGAGCATCCTAATCATTAGGGCCTAACGGATACATAAACACAAACAGAGACAGAGATAACTGAACCTGACCCAAAAATGCATGTCCTTGGGGGTGTGGCCTCTTGCCCCTGGGTGAAGATCGACTATGCATGGATAGTAAACAGCGAGTAGCAGCATTGTAAAAACAAGGGGGGTGGGGGGGGGGGGGGTCAATGTACATAGTCCGGGTGGCCATTTGATTAAATGTTCAACAGTCTTATGGCTTGAGGGTAGAAGCTGTTAAGGAGCCTTTTGGTCCTAGACTTGGCGCTCCGGTACCACTTGCCGTGTGTTAGCAGAGAGAACAGTCTATGAAAGACTGGAGTCTGACAATTTCTCTAAACAAAGATGTTATCCAGTACTAAAAGGAGGGTTTCATTTTCAAAACAATATGTGATTAAAAAGGGGAACCTCAGCTCTTTTGGATGTATCAAATTAGGGCAATTCACATTATTCAGTCAAAGGGCTTAGTGTTTTAGTTGTAAAATTTGACACAGTGGCAAACCATGTTGCAGTACATTGTTATGCAGCTCTATTTTCCATGGTCTAATCTGATCGATGGTTAGCAGCCTCCCCAGGCCCTGTCGAGATCTGAGGAGCCACCAGGCTCATACATTTGAAAGGCATCTGTTTATTTAAAAAATGCAAATGTAGGCCCACCTCAAAGGCTGTAAACTGCAGTCAAACACACAATGTGAGCGTGTTGGAGTGTTCCGTCGGGGGGCTGAGGCCCCACTTATGTAAGGTCGGGCCCTTTCCACAGCCCTCCTGCCCACACACAAACACATCAATGTGCACTTCTACAAAGAGATAGCGAGCGAGAGCCGACAGTGAAGTTTTTCTCACACCAAAAAACCTGTTTACCCATTCCACAATGTTATTTACAAGTGTTTTAATGGAGGACAATTACACAAGGTGAGCAGGCGACTGAGATGCTCCGTGTGCCAGATGAGGGCAGCCCTTAGGAGCCACATAAAACAACGCCAAGTCTCCTCCCCCTGCCTTCCTCAACCCTCCCTCTCTTGGCACCCTCCCTTGTCCTCCAGCGAGAGGCTCAAAGGAGTGGGGGAGGCCCGAAAAGGTTAATGTGCTCACTTTGATCTTCGTCAAGGCACACTGAGTAAGAATTAATTTACATTTCAGATGAAAAGGTTGACAGTACAAAAAGGCATCTTGTTTCTGGTATGTGAGAGCAGTGTAATAGACTGGGAATTTGAGAGAGGAAGTTGTGAGGAAACAGAAGGGATAAGCCTCTCTCTTGCCTTTACTGGGAAAGAGATGAAAGGAAAAAAGGATCTCAATGTGCACTGTTCTTCTGAAACATGGAGACCAAATGCTGCCCAAACTTTCAAAAGCCTTTCTTTATACATGATTAATGAATGATTACGGTTTCATGGAATGCTTATTGAGATCAATAAGGTATTTTATCAAACCTTACGATTTTCTGGCTTTTATTAATTTCTCTTAAAATAATATTGAAAGAAACCCCCCTCCAAGCACATAAACTGGACATAAATTCCAGAAGTGCCCTACCGAGTATGTTGAGTACTTCTGAGAACAATATCTCCAATGCTTTACCTGATTTTATGCAAACAGCTGCAGCTTCCCACTCCTTCCTGGTTTGCTTGAGATTCTGTCGGGCAGTGTGGCCCCTCTAGGCTACAGAGAGAAAAAAGCTACTGATCAACCTCAGTGAAACAACATAGACCGCACCTACAACATGAGATCCCACTTCAAAACACACCACAACCAGGTGGCAATGCGCTAGATCCCTTTGAACTCTCAGAGCTCTTATTGTCTACTCTCTGAAGCGTTGCTCTTTTGGCCCCTATCGTTCACACTGTGGTTATCAAACTAATCTCTTTAACGAAAACTAGTCCAGATTATGCCAGGTGGAGGTATCCCTGACTGGAAGATGGCTTCGTGGTTTCTCTTCTCCTCCTCTCTGCGGTAGCGCCTCGCCCCCCAGCCAGCCCTTGATGTAGGACTGCAACACCACCACCCGTGTGATCACCTCTCTCAGCAGCAGGTTCAGCTGCTCCACATGGTAGTAGTTCAGGAACAACTGACACGCAGTACACCCAGGGAGCATAACATTGAAGCACCTCAATCCATGGACAGAGTTGAGATGCCAGCCATAGGTTTGGAAACAAACATTACTATAATGTATCTGGATAATCATCACCACTTTACCTTCGTCTTCCCTAAGACCCAGTTTTCTAGTTTGGCCCGCTCCAGTATGGTCATCACCACTTTACCTTCGTCTTCCCTAAGACCCAGTTTTCTAGTTTGGCCCGCTCCAGTATGGCAACGGCATTCTCTTTGCTGGTGGCAGGAACCTGGTGAGCCCGGAAAGCAAGGTAGTAATACCTAAGAAAAAGGGGCGAGGGAAAGATATGACATTTTACTGTCTGACCTTTATCATACACTCCATGACCAAAAGTATTTGGCCACCTGCTCGTCAAACATCTTCTTCCAAAATCATGGGCATTAATATGGAGTTGGTCCCACCTTTGCTGCCATAACAGCCTCCAATCTTCTGGGAATGCTTTCCACTAGATGTTGGGACATTGCTGAGGGGACTTGCTTCCATTCAGCCATAAGAGCATTCGTGAAGTCAGGCACTGGTGTTGGGCGATTAGGCCTGGCTCGCAGTTTGCGTCCCAATTCATCCTAAAGGTGTTTGATGGGGGTTGAGGTCAGGGCTCTGTGCAGGCCAGTGAAGTTATTCCACACCGATCTCGACAAACCATTTCTGTACGGACCTTGCTTTCTGCATGTGGCACCATCAGGCAAAAACAGGAACGGGTCTTCCCCAAACTGATGCCACAAAGTTGAAAGAACAGAATCGTCTAGAATGTCATTGTAGGCTGTAGCGATAAGATTTCCCTTTACTGGAACTAAGGGGCATAGCCCGAACCATGAAAAACAGCCCCAACCATTATTAATCTTCCACCAAACTTTACAGTTGGTACTATGCATTCGGGCAGGTAGCGTTTTCCTGGAATGCGCCAAACCCAGATGGTGAAGCGTGATTTATCACTCCAGAGAACACATTTCCACTGCCCAGAGTCCAAAGGCGGCGAGCTTTACACCACTCCAGCCGGCGTTTGGCATTACGCATGGTGATTTTAGGCCTGAGTGTGGCTGCTCGGCCATGGAAACCCCTTTCATGAAGCTCCAGATGAACAGTTCTTGTGCTGACGTTGCTTCCAGAGGCAGTTTCAACTCGGTAGTGAGTGTTGCAACCGAGGACAGACAATTTTTATGCACTTTGTGCTTCAGCACTCGCCGGTCCTGTTCTGTGAGCTTGTGTGGCTGAGCTTCTAGACGTTTCCACTTCACAATAACAGCACTTACAGTAGCCCGGGGCAACTCGAGTAGGGAAGAAATTTGACAAACTGATTTTTTGGAAAGGTGGCATCCTATGACAGTGCCACGTTCAAAGTCACTGAGCTCTTCAGTAAGGCCATTCTACTGCCAATGTTTGTCTATGGAGATTACATGGCTGTGTGCTAGATATTATACACCTGTCAGCAATGGGTGTGGCTGAAATAGCAGTATCCACTAATTTGAAGGGCTGTCCACATACTTTTGTATATATAGTGTATATCGTAATCATATGTTTTGCTCTGAATTGATGTTTTCAGACCGTTCAGAGACTCTTCCTCCATACAAGTTGATTTAATTTTTGTTTAAATCTAAATTAAATGAATTACCATGCATGGGATCTGAGGCATGGGTCCACCCACAGTGCAAAGAAAACGAGACTCACTGAGCCATGAGCCGCTAACAGAGGCCTACTGTCTGAGCTCTTTTTGAATGGACCACGCTCTCTTATTTCAATTACACAGATGATCCCCATCAGGGCCAATCTGTGTAAATCAACTCCATGGAATGCCTCTACTTCATTGTCTAAGGCCTTGACTGTCCTGCCTGTCACAGTTTACAAAACACCTGCATAGGACAGAGCTGATACAACTGTTTGTTCAGGGACATCAAGGCTCCCAAACTGCTGGTTCATTCCTTGTGTTCTGGTGTTGGTCAAAGAAACAATCGAGTTGGAAGAAAAATATATTAGAACACCCCCATTCCACAGCCTTTCATTCTAGTTCCTGTTGATACCCGTTATTTCTTTGATGGCAAATACAGAGCACACTCCTTGGTAACCTCAGACGAGCCTTTGATATGAGAGCACATATTTAAATCAGTTTTCCACTTAAGGTGCAGTTTAACTACGGAGTCTGTCAGTATTATTTCTGCCTGGCTTGGATGGGATGGGGTGGACTCGATTGCGAGGTTGCAGTCCCGACGGAGGCCAGAAAGCCAGGGACATGCTAAGATACGGCCTCCTATACTTCAAACAATAGACGGGTCCATTCCATCCAGTAAGACAATAGGACAGCAGCGTTTGAACGTTTGAGAATCTAGCTCCCCTTTACCACACGCACGCACACGCACACACACTCTATTTGAGGGTTAACAGACCATTGTCAGGTGATGAACTGTCACCTTTAACACTGTGAAAAAAGCCTCACCAACACCGTCCTAGAATTGGGACAGGCAGAAGAACAGCTTCTGGTCATTCAGGGTTTTGTGCAAGAAATCAGGCTAAATTAAACACACAATCTTTTAAAAGCTCCCCTGGAGCAGCGGAACTAACCAGCCGTCTCACTGCTTTTTACACAGGCCACAAGCCCAAGCTAATTACATTTGATATCGTATTAAAGCGCCCCATTGGAGGTGCCTGGAATATTTTTCAAAGGATAATTGATCAAACGTAGGTTTCCTACATTTCCCCAAGGACCGAGTCTGAGTATGTATTTTATTCTTGACAGGATTCAAGAAGGTTTAAATACCTGCTTTTGGATTTTTTTTGGTGTGGATAAAATCAAATCTAAGCTTAATATTTTATTAGGCCGTTCCATTGGAAGAAATTCTCATACCTCTCACATTGGCAGATGTTGCCAGACATTGGGAAAACAAATAAAAACCTTATCTAATATCCTGTATCTAGTAGAAAAAAAAGTCAGTAACCCAATTTCATCATTCATGACAACCACCCAGGGAATAATGGGTTCCTATATCAGATATAGACACTATCCAGGACATGGGGCACAAAAACAAACCCTTCATGAATAGTAAAGAAATCAATTAAAATGTCTATCCTCAGCCTCAGAGTTCTGCCCTTATTTCCCAGTTCCGTGAAGTGAACCCACCCAGTTAAGAGATGTAGTCTTATGCTATCACTAACGACTGCCAATTAGTGAGCCGCTTGCTCTGCTCAAGTTTGGACTCCTTTCCAATTAAGGAAGCCGTGTTTTGTGTGATGTAGCACACGCCGTGCACTTGTTCTGCTCTAACTCTGGGGTCGTGTCAGCACTCAGCGTGAGTGCACAGCTTGCGCCCCGGCGCCCAGTAGAGCACGGTTGTTACCTGTTAACAAACTCTCCAAACAGGATGTGGTGGGAGTAGCCCTGGTGGCGGATGTTCACTGTCTCCAGGACCCCAGTGTAACGCAGCTGCACCATTACCCTCCCCTTACAGGAACCCAGCGCCTGTCTGTCATCGTTGGGCTTTATGCAGCGCACAAAGTGGGGCCAACCCACCACCATCTTAGACAGCAGATCCATCAGGGAGTACTGCCAACGCAGTGAGGAGACAAAGCAAGGCGACGGGGGCGGAGCAAACAAGAAAACAGGGATTATTATTTGCATTATGCATTATTTCCTACGGTCATTGTAGAATTCCCAGATATCGTGCTGACGCTGGTTTGTCATTGTGTCAGCAAAACAATCTTCTTACTGACATTCTTATTCACTGGTGGATATAAATCAACCCAAAAATGAAAACCCTTTTCTATTTCTGTACTGTATTAGAGGTAAATGAAAAACATTGCTGAAATGGAATGATTGGGTATAGTGATGATGATGATGATGGTTAGGGAGATGTATACCCGGAAGTAGGAGGCCACTGTCTGTCTCATGTTGGTGGTTTCCTCAGGGTGCCGCATCATCTCCATGATGTCCACCTAAACACAAGCTGTCACCATAATTCCTTCCTCACAATGGGATGGAAAACAGTACATTGTTGCTTGTTCGGTGTTGTCTCTGTAGGGCAGCAGCACCATAAACACTTAAAGCCAACAGTGTAGGGCCATGGGAGAATTGCAGCTAACGCTGCTCTGTATAATGAGGCTTGACATCCCAAACCAGATAACCCGTTGTTAGAAGGACTAACGAGGACGCAATATAAGCATTTTAATGGTCCTCGCACATCATGGCTTCATCAAAATGTATGACTCAATCTATATTTCATAGTAAGTCTACACAGCAAAGTGCATATCTTAATACTTTATTTGATCTTAGCACAGGGGGAAAGGTATGTCAAACATTTTCTGAATAACTTCATGGAGCAATTGGATGTTCTGACAGTTTACTATGTTCAACGCTGTTCAGATAGAACTACCAGCAATTATCCCCTTTCTGTTCAACTACTTCTGTTCATGTCTTTTAGCAAGGGCCGTCCACACGTCTGCACTAGTTCCATCATTGTTTTGCAATGATAACTTTTTTTGAACTTCTCATCGGTTAACTGTTTCGAACTTTCCACCGACTTTGATTGAGCATTTTACATCAGTCACATTTCAGAGTTTGACTAACCGTTACCATGTACTTTCTTCTCACAGAGCAGGTACAGTGTAGCTGAGTGGTTCCTTTCTCTGTTCCTGTATCACCAAGTCAATGTTGCTCTGCTCAGAGTACCCCTGAAGTGCCCCCTCATGTGTATTTTACCAGTAGGCCAATGGTCTCATGAGTCTTCTCAAGTAGCCCCCGTGGATACGTCAAGTACCCCTGGTTGGGAACCACTGCTGTAGCTCATAAGGTGGTTTGATGCTTTTCCAAAGACTGCATTAAAATGGCACAATGTCAAACCCCAGTGTAAGTGACCCCGCCCACATGTTACCTTTGGTCTATCATTAAGACTCAAGAAAGATGAGGTATAAGATACAGTGCATTTGGAAAGTATTCAGACACCTTGACTTGTTCTACATTCTGTTACGTTACAACCTCATTCTAAAATATATATATATATATATATATATATATTTTAAACATTGATGATAATGACAAAGGGAAAACAGCTTGTATTTTTTGTGTGCAAATTTATATATAAAAAAAACAGAGGTACCTTATTTACATAAGTATTCAGACCCTTTGTTATGAGACTCGGAATTGAGCTCAGCTGCATCCTGCATCCTGTTTCCATTGATCATCCTTGTTTCTACAACTTTATTGGAGTCCACTTGTGGTAAATTCAATTGATTGGACATGATTTGGAAAGGCACACACCTGTCTCTATAAAAGGTCCCACAGTTGACAGTGCATGTCAGAGCAAAAACCAAACCACGAGGTCGAAGGAATTGTCTGTAGAGCTCAGAGACAGGATTGTGTTGAGGCACAGACCAGGGGAAGGGTACTAAAAAATGTCTGCAGCATTGAAGGTCCCCAATAACACAGTGGCCTCCATCATTCTTAAAAGGAAGAAGTTTGGAATCACGAAGATTCTTCCTAGAGCTGGGCACCCGGCCAAACTAAGCAACCAGAAGAGAAGGGCCTTGGTCAGGGAGGTGACCAAGAACCGGATGGTCACTCTGAAAGAAGTCCAGAGTTTCTCTGTGGAAATGGGAGAACCTTCCAGAAGGACAAACATCTCTGCAGCACTCTACCAATCAGGCCTTTTTGGTAGAGTGGCCAGATGGAAGCCACTCCTCAATAAAAGACACATGACAGCCCACTTAGAGTTTGCCAAAAGGCACCTAAAGGACTCTCAGACCATGAGAAACAAGATTCTCTGGTCTGATGAAACCAAGATTGAACTCTTTGGCCTGAATGCCAAGCGTCACGTCTGGAGGAAACCTGTCACCATCACTACGGTGAAGCATGGGGTGGCAGCATCATGCGGTGGGGATGTTTTTCAGCAGCAGGGACTGGGAGTCTAGTCAGGAATGAGGGAAAGATGAACGAAGCAAAGTACAGAGAGATTCTTGATTAAAACCTGCTTCAGAGGGCTCAGGACTTAAGACTGCGGTGAAGGTTCACATTCCAACATGACAATGACCCTAAGCACACAGCCAAGACAACGCAGGAGCGGCTTCGGGACAAGTCTCTGAATGTCCTTGTGTGCCCCAGCCAGAGCCCATATTTGAACCAGATAAAACATCTCTGGAGAGACCTGGAAATAGCTGTGAAGCGACGCTCTCCATCCAACCTGACAGAGCTTGAGAGGATCTGCAGAGAAGAATGGGAGAAATTCCCTAAATACAGGTATGCCAAGCTTGTAGAGTCATACCCAAGGAGATACGAGACTGTAATCGCTGCTAAAGGTGCTTCAACAAAGTACTAAGTAAAGGGTATGAATAAAAAATATTTAATACATTTGCCATTATGAGGTATTGTATGTAGATTAATGAGGGGGGGAAACCAATTTAATGCATTTTAGAATAAAGCTGTAACGTAACAAAATGTGGAAAAATTCAAGGGGTCTGAATTATTTCCGAATGCACAGTAAACCATAGGCTGTTCTTACCTTCAATAGGTATTTGGAAGACTGAATACAGGAAGGTGTTGTTGAGAAACATGGAAAGAAAGGAAATTACAAGAGTATAGACAAGAAGAAATAATCTGACATCCCCTTTAAGGGGTACAACAAAAAATCCTAACGTGAGAAGTATTTTCTTAATATACAATACTTGATAATGGACAAAATCTTAACTGGACATTATGATTGTACTGAATGGTTCTCCTTAAAGGAGGTTAGTTCAGACAGTGAGAGATGAATAGAGCAGCAGAGTATTATTTGTATAAATCGCTGACAATTACTTTTATGGTACACTAAGAGCAACAGTGAGGGGGGAACGTGCAAAAGTCAGGTTTACTACACTAGTTTATAGGTGAGGTATAACCCCAGATAGCCTTTTCAGAGGGCTGTAAGCAGGATGTAATTGTTTATGGCCTAACTGTGGCCTCACGCTGTCTAGAGGCCTTTAACATCCATCAAACCTCAACATGTTGTTCTTTACAACAGGAATTGTAAGAGCAAGCTGTATCAGCAGTCAGCATTTAAAGCCTCCTTCCTCACCAGCTGTTGACAGAGGGGACCACTGAGATATGCCCCCTTTGACAATTCATCCTTGTCGTGCCAGGGGGGGGGGGGGGGGGGGGGGGGTCGCAGTTAAAGGTAGAGCATGGTGCAAATGGACTCAAATGGTTCTCAATGTTCAAAGGATTCAAATCAATCTGCTTTAATTGGAAGTCACATGCGAATGCTACGTCGTGTTTGATATCTACTGTTTGTTTTTGATGTAATGCCTGTAAACGTATTTAAGGAGTGAAATGGTCTCATCTTGGATGAAATAATAGCCACCACCATGATGTTTTTTGAGTTGTATAAAGGGTTAAGGGAGAGAGAGCCCACTTTTGGTGTCCTGAGCTGAGCTGAGCTGAGCTGGAGTGACAGTGACCTTGAGGCAGCAGGGACTCTCGCCCTGGAAGTGGCCAGATGACCTGTTCAAACCAATACAGCACAGCAACACGTCAATACAATACCACCTACAGGTCATGGAAACTTGAGTAAATGAGGGACAAAGTATATTGAAAGCAGGTGCTTCCTCACAGGTGTGGGTCCTGAGTTAATGAAGCAAATAACAACCCATCATGCTTAGGGTCATGTTTAAAACTGCTGGGCAGGCCATTATTTTTGGCTAGCATGGCAATGCCCCCCTATAGGATGACAATGCCTCCATCCACAGGGCCCGAGTGGTCACTGAATGGTTTGATGAGCATGAACATGATGTAAACCATATGCCCTGGTCGTCTCAGTAACCAGTCAACCCAATTGAACACTTATGGGAGATTCTGGAGCGGCGCTTAAGACTGAGTTTTCCACCACCATCAACAAAACACCAAATTATGGAATTTCCCGTGGAAGAATGCTGTTGTATCCCTGCAATAGAGTTCCAGACACTTGTATAATCTATGCATTGAAGCTGTTCTGGCTCGTGGTGGCCCAACGCCTTATGAAGACACTTTATGTTGGTGTTTCCTTTATTTTGGCAGTTACCTGTATTTACAGTATACGGTCTATTATACAGAGCAATCCTTTCAATAGAAAAAGTAAACTACTGTACCCAGAGTATTACAGTTGCCATAGAGAGAAAAATCAAGTTAACTCCTGCTTTCACCAAGCATGACTCTAAGAGTAGGCCAGTTCCATTGTGGACCAGTGTGCTGGGTAATCCTTCAGGTAGACAGAAAGGGCAGTTTAGGACCAGTCTGAGCTGGATTGTATGGAATCAGCAGTACAGCTGTCTGCACAGGGGTGCTACAGTCCCTCCTGCACACGGACGAGAGGATATGAACCAAGCGTATGCAAGACAGTCTGAAACATTTCAAAGTTTCTGCACAAGATGTCCAAATGTTTTCTCTGGCTATATCTTCAGAGGCTAAACTGTGATTAATAGCAGCGAAATAAGCCTTTGAAGCAGGATTGGTGACATCAAAGTCCTAATCCATGGGTGGCAGGATTTTTTTATAATGAGTGGGAAGTATCTTAACACATTTCAAAGGGTTTTACGCCATGAATAAACAATAGCTGCACAGATGTGCCACACACACACACAGATGTGCCACACACACCTTAGAAAAATAAGTCTCCAGAAACAGGAGGCAGCATTAACCAGGCTGCAGTACACACTCTGAGGATAACATCCTGGATTTCATAGACCCGTACTTCAAATGGACCAAGATGAGGTCATTCCTTTCATGATAATTACAACACTTTAGGTCAATCCCTGAGCTGCCAAGATACAAATCTGTCGTTCTGCCCCTGAACAGGCAGTTAACCCACTGTTCCTAGGCCGTCATTGAAAATAAGAATTTGTTCTTAACTGACTTGCCTAGTAAAATAAAAAATAAAAAAATAGCTGAGAATGATTCACCTAAAACAACTATGGCCTGAAATCACACTTTTCTTGTTCCAACAGACAAACAATACGTTCATATTCTACAGTATGACTCATACAGTTTCACATCTCTGGAGTGATAGAAATCCATTTGCCATGGATTAATTAAAAGTCCGATCAAGTCTAACAGGAACGTCCTGCTCTTGCCAAAAGGCTTCACTTCATGCCAAAGGAATGTGTTGTCACATCACACACACAGCTGTAGTCAAGACAGCCCACAACATATGATTTGAAACAGAATATAGTCATTTATTCAACGGTAATAACAATGACATTGTGTTTAGGATCTGACAGTCACACATTTTGGTCAGAAAGAGTATGACATTGTTGCCACACAAACTCAGCAAAAAAAAGAAATGTCCCCTTTTCAGGACCCAGTCTTTCAAAGATTATTCGTCAAAATCCAAATAACTTTACAGATCTTCATTGTAAAAGGGTTTAAACACTGTTTCCCATGCTTGTTCAATGAACCATAAACAATTAATGAACATGCAACTGTGGAACGGTCATTAATGACAACTGTTGTTGTCTTCCGGTGGCTAGCCAGCTAGCTAAAATTATCCCATTCATAAATTAGCCATGGATGGAGATAGGGATTTTGACTTGTGGTTTTACTTAATTTTCTGTACTGGCCAATGATTATATCAACGATTCTAATCAATCATAAACATATACATTGTGCCCCTAGCCTGAGAGGATGGATGTTAAACATGTAGCTAGATGTAGTAGGCTGGTGCGTATTTGCCCGTGAAAGGAAGTTAGGCTAGCAAGCAAGCATTTTAGCCAGGTAGCCTAGGACAACAAAAACTAAAAGGAAAGGGGGATACCTAGTCAGTTGTACAACCGAATGTATTCAACTGAAATGTGTCTTCCGCATTTAGTGTGACTCTGTATGACAGTCATAGACAATTTCATCAACATGAAAAAGAAGATGACATTGCTGCCATTCCTCTACAAGTAGGGTGAGTTAACATGTTTTATTCTGCACGCACACACACGCACCATATTTACATAGCTTACGTTGATTGGACGAAATAGTATTTGGTATTGTCACTGTATTAGACTAAGCATAGGTGATTAGATGATGTTGAAATGGTGCTGGATTAGTAGAGGCATATGAACTAACAGGTTATAGAGCAAACAACACATAGGTTGTAATATGTATTTTTTCCTCTGGCTTGGCTTCCCCAGTGATTTTACCCACGCACCACTACCGCAAACAAACTGAAAATTCACAGAAGCACAGTATTGCATAAATGATGAAATCATGCAACAGCATACCACCCTGCATCCCACTGCTGGCTTGCCTCTGAAGCGAAGCAGGATTGGTCCTGGATGGGAGACCAGATGCTGCTGGAAGTGGTGTTTTAGGGCCAGTTGGAAGCACTGTTTCCTCTGGTCAAAATATCGTTATCCCAATGCCCCAGGGCAGTGATTGGGGGCATTGCCCTGTGTAAGGTGTCGTCTTTCGGATGGGACGTTAAATGGGTGTCCTGACTCTCTGTGGTCACTAAAGATCCAATGGCACTTATCGTAAGAGTAGGGGCGTTAACCCCGGTGTCCTGGATAAATTGCCAATCTGGCCCTTATACCATCATGGCCACCTAATCATCCCCAGCTTCCAATTGGCTCATTCTTCTCCCCTGTAACTATTCCCCAGGTCGATGATGTAAATGGGAATGTGTTCTCAGTCAACTTACTTGAAAAAATTAAAAACAATACAATTCTCATTGTAAACAGGGCTAAGAAATGGAATGACAGAAATGATCATTTATGTCTGACAAAACACATGAGGGACAGTTTGACATTTACTGGGGGGACTGGTCCTGACTCTGTAAAAAAAAAATATGCACACCCTCCCCCTTCACATGAACTCAAAATAATACGGCCACAAATAACAATAACTGTAGCAACCCTGTGTTTATTAATGTGGCTGTCAACTGTGTCACTTGTTTTTGTGGCACAGTTGATCTCCCGCAGGGCTACGGGGCAGAAGGTTGAGGGTTCGCCAAGCACCCTAGGGACAAGCTCACTCTCCCTGCCTGTTTCATTTACACTACAATCAGAGCCGGCTGCAGACAATGATCAGCTACGGGGAAATCAGATTTTCTACATGTGGATGCCATATTAATAGTTATATTAAATATATGAAACTAATTTTCCACCAACTGGTCTCTGTGCCAATACACCACACAACCATGAAACAAAGCATACCAACATCCGGAGCTTCAATATCATGGTTTGTGTTTTCAACACCACAATACATTGACATAGTCTATCTCGACAAACAGAAAATACATCCATCCCTACTTTGTAGGCCTACCCAGTATTGAAGACATGGCTTGATAATCTCTGAATGTCATTCAACTTTTTGGTCTTTTGTTTCACCAAATGGCCACTGCACAATTTGGATTGATTGATTTGATTTATTTGTTACGAACCAGCTCGTAGCCCGTAACAAAGTGGGAGACAACACGAAGATACAGAAATGACAAACATATTTATTAAACAATGGTGTGTGTGTAGTCAGTAGTGTTGTCACACACCCTGATCTGTTTCATCTGTCCTTGTGATTGTCTCCACCCCCCTCCAGGTGTCACCCATCTTCCCTATTACCCTCAGTGTATGTATATCTGTGTTCTCTGTCTGTTGCCAGTTTGTCTTGTCAAGATTACCAGCATGTTTTCCGAGTTTCTGTTTTCCGAGTTTGTTTTCCTAGTCTCTATTTTCTTGTCGTCCCGGTTTGGACCTCTTGCCTGCCCTGACACTAAGACCGCCTGGCTGACCATTCAGCCTGCCCTGACCTCGAGCCTGCTTGCCGCCCTGCACCGCTTGGACTCCAACCTGGTTTGTGAACTTTTGCCTGTCCTCGACCTGCCTCTTGCCTGCCCCTTGTTGTACAATAAATATCAGAGACTCAAACCATCTGCCTCCTGTGTCTGCATGAATGAGTGGATGCGTGCATAGTTGGTGATAATGAGGGGTGTTGAGAAGTGCCAAAACAAATGAACAAAAAGAGGCCCCAAAATTGCCACAACGAAAAACAAAAGTGTGTCTGTGTGGAGAGAGTCTCCTCAATGTATGAAGGAAAGGTATATTTATCCCTGGGACACATGCTCATGTGTGTCCCATTTTGGTGACGACCCTCCTGGCTCTGCCCACCGACATCCTATTAAGGAAAACAAAATACAAAGAGAAATAATTCGGCAGACAGAGTAGGAGGGTTGTCACAAATTAGGATATAGGCTAAGGACTATGTAGTGTATTTTTTACCTGGGGTTTTTCCTTATTGTAGGCTACTACTTTTACCACTTTTAGTCTTGAAATCTTTCGTTGTTTACTGAACTACTCACTCTGTTTAGCACATGGCCTCACTTGTGAATCCTTATAGAGATGGGTGGGGCTAAGGCTTAAGAGGGTGTGGACGATGCTGAATGGGTGTAGACAAAGAAGAGCTCTCCAGTAGGTGTACTAAAACATTCTAGGGACATTTTCTCAAAAGTGAGGTTACAAGTTTATCAACTTTCAAAGCAGAATTACTTTCCCATTGTTCCTCAACTGCAGAGCATGAAATACCATTTTCTAGCTCTTAGTCTCTACTTTTATCCAATGTAAAAAAAAAAATCTAATTTTGCTACGTAAAACCGAATTGAGGCAGTCAGTCAAATTTGAGAAGAGCTCTTTGGTGGAAAAATAAAAGAGAAATATCTTACAGGCCTCAGCCAAACACACAAAAATGGATCTCTCAAAATGGTGCCCACAGATAAATGGTGTCAGGTAGCTGCTAGGCCAGTGCAGAAGCAGGGACGCGCTCCAATTAGCCCAAAGTAAAGCTGGATGGATTAATTGGAGTCGGTCTCTCCTCTCCCTATTAGTGCTGCTGGGCCAGATCATCTGAGCACATTTGTCATGATGAATTAGCGGCTGAGTGTCGAACGGGCCCATCAAGTGTCGCTGTGCTTTCACGCCTCTCACTTGCCATGACACCACCAAGGGGAGATGAAGGGGCTGTGTTTTGATGATGAGGGACGCTATGACAGTTGTACCTAAGCCTCGCAACGGACACTCTCACTTCTTTCTACATGTATTCCCTCGGCAGCTCTTATTAATTCATTCTCCTTGTGATTCCCTATTCCCTTATGACTACATGATTAGTGCTTAACTGTCACTCCGCTCACATATTTCCTTTCTTGAAACATACCAGCACCTGAGATGTCCAGCATAAAAGCAAACCTTAAATCACAAGACTGTAGTAAAGTCAATGACAGATTGAGATGAAACATTTGGTTTCTGTCTGTTGGTAATACTAGTGTAGCATTGACACGGAGCACATACGGAGTGGGAAGGAGTCACCGCTGCACTTTAAAGGCAATGGAATCTGTTTTTGAGTCAAGTATGTAGGCTCATGCCTTACAACGTGCATGGGCCATCAGCAAAAGCGTTTTGTCAATCGCTCAGGTAAATCACCTCTCTGACTAAGCCTGCACCTTTCCACTAAAATCTTCCTTTTTAAAACCAGATAACATCCTCTTACTGAAAACCCAACCGTGGCTATTCTCAATATTCAGAGTCATCATCACAACTGTACAAAACGGTATGTATTCACCAGAGGGTTAATCACGAGAGGCTGTAGGGGTGGATAGGAGGAAGTGAGGGGGTCCATCTCCTATCAGGTCATCCTGCCTTAGGGAACAGGCGGTGTTGGAGGATCACACTGATCGTTTCTGCTTCATGCGTGTTGCTCTTGGCATGGGCTGTCGCCACAGATACACAGAGGGAGAAAATGAGAAAAAGCCTTCCCTGGCATCTGTGCGTTCACGTTGAAAATTAAGCCCAGCAAGAATCATATAGAAAAAAAAGCTCAAGCTGGCAGTTGTATTGGGTTTCTATTGACAAGAATAGTCAATGTACCCGGGATTAAAAAGCAATCCCGCGTTCAATATGACACCTCCCTACATTCTTTTATGAGTGCCAGTGCGCGCCTTGTCCTTCAGATGCTGTGGATCGAGCTGTCGACACAGGGGACAATCAAAGTTGTAAGAGAGCAGCCTCGCAAAGCTGAGTTTGCAGAGGCTCGGTGGATATCTCTCCTGCTCTCCCGCTCTCGTTTTTGAATAAATGTGATCTGGAAACTCAAGTCAGCAACCAAGCAAATGAGATTATGGCAGCCATAACCCTCGCCCCCCCATAACCAGCACCATTTACGCCCAGAGACTAATCCAGAGGCAGTTCATGTTAAATGCCATCCACTACTGTCAAAGCAGATCAATCATCAAAACCATGGCATAATTGTCTTTTAGTGACACAACATTATCAAAGAATATTCTTATGTGACTTATGGTATCAAAGTAAAGGGGTATCAGAATCTGACTGCTGACTCAAAACATTCCCTGTGAGAGAAACTATTAAAAAAAAATTATACAAAAGTATTACTTAAGTTTCTCTGCATGGAGTGCATGCATAGACATATACAGTGCATTCAGAAAGTATTCAGACCCCTTCCCTTTTTCACATTTTGTTAGGTTACAGCCTTATTGTAAAAAACAGAAATACCTTATTTACATAAGTATTCAGACCCTTTGCTATGAGACTTGAAATTGAGCTCAGGTGCATCCTGTTTCTGTTGATCATCCTTGAGATGTTTCGACAACTTGATTGGAGCCCCCTGTGGTAAATTCAATTGATTGGACAGGACTTGGAAAAGGCACACACCTGTCTATATAAGGTCCTATAGTTGACAGTGCATGTCAGAGCAAAAACCAAGCCATAATGTCGAAAGAATTGTCCGTAGATCTCAGAGACAAGATTGTGTCAAAGCACAGATTGTGGAAAGGGAACCAAAAATGTTCTCCAGCATTGAAGGTTCCTAAGAACACAATGGCCTCCATCATTCTTAAATGCAAGAAGGTCGCCTGGCCAAACTGAGCAATCGGGGGAGAAGAGCCTTGGTCAGGGATGTGACCAAGAACCCGATGGTCACTCTGCCAGAGCTCCAGTGTTTCTCTGTGGAGATCGGACAACCTTACAGAAGGACAACCATCTCTGCAGCACTCCACCAATCAGGCCTTTCTGGTAGAGTGGCCAGACGGAAGCCACTCCTTAGTAAAAGGCACATGACAGCCCACTTGGAGTTTGCCAAAAGGCACCTAAAGGAATCTCAAACCATAAGAAACAAGATTCTCTGGTCTGATGAAACCAAGTTTGAACTCTTTGGCCTGAATGCCAAGTGTCACGTCTGGAGGAAACCTGGAACCATCCCTACGGTGAAGCATGGTGGTGGCAGCAGCATCATGATGTGGGGATGTTTTCAGCAGCAGGGACTGGGAGACTAGTCAGGATCGAGGGAAAGATGAATGGAACAAAGTACAGAGAGATCCTTGATGGAAACCTGCTCCAGAGCGCTCAGGACCTCAAACTGGGGCAAAGGTTCACCTTCCAGCAGGACAATGACCCTAAGCACACAGCCAAGACAACGCAGGAGTGGCTTCGGGTCAAGTCTCTGAATGTCCTTGAGTGGCGCAGCCAGAGCCCGGACTTGAACCAGATCAAACATCTCTGGAGAGACCTGAACATAACTGTGCAGCGACACTCCTCATCCAACCTGACAGAGCTTGAGAGGATCTGCAGAGAAGAATGGGAGAAACTCCTCAAATACAGTTGTGCCAAGCGTGTAGCGTTATACCCAAACGCTGCCAAAGGTGCTTCAACGAAGTACTGAGTAAAGGGTCTGAATACTTATGTAAATGTGATAGTTTTTATATTTTAGAAATGTGCAAAAATCTCCAAAAACTTGGTGTTGCTTTGTCATTATGGGGTATTGTGTGTAGATTGATGAGTCACATTTTATAAAATCCATTTTAGAATAAGGCTGTACCGTAACAAAATAGGGAAAAAGTCAAGGTACCGGAATACTTTCCGAATGCACTGTAGATGGAGGACTAGCTTGGCACCCTGACGAAGCATAGAGGAATGCAACCCAGTGGGATGAAAGGCAGACTACTAAAAGAGAACAAAGGGCACGTTGTGTCATCCTGCTGCATGGCTGAAGGAACATGTCAATTCTTAAGAGAATGTCTTAACATGAAGAGAGGAACATCGTACTGTCTTGGAGTTGTGAAATATGTTGAACCAACATGTACCATTTCAAACATCACAGCGGAATTACGTGCAGAAAACTATATGGAGTTAAATGTACTGTACTGGTTGTGGCAGAGAATGCACTAACTCGGAACATACAGACTTGCATAGTACATGAATATAAATTATTTGTAATGTATTACAATCAGTCTGTGACCACTTCTTGTATGTTTGAAATGTAAGCTTGTGTATTTACAATAAAAAGGTACATAGACCTACATACAGTATTGACATTTTCTCTGCAGTAAAATAAGGTTGCCACTACAAAGAGATGACTACAAAGCCACATGGCTCATACCACAGAACTATAGATAAATATACAGTATGTTAATAGTGTTTTACCATCTATATATACACTCAGCAAAAAAGAAAATTCCATTTTTCAGGACCTTGTCTTTCAAAGAGTATTCGTAAAAATCCAAATAACTTCACAGATCTTCATTGTAAATGGTTTAAACACTGTTTCCAATGCTTGTTCAATGAACCATAAACAATTAATGAACATGCAGCTGTGGAACGGTCATTAAGACACTAACAGCTTACAGACGGTAGGCAATTAAGGTCACAGTCATGAAAACTTAGGACACTAAAGAGGCCTTTCTACTGACTCTGAAAAACACCAACAGAAAGATGCCCAAGGTCCCTGCTCATCTGTGTGAACGTGCATTAGGCATGCTGCAAGGAGGCATGAGGACTGCAGGTGTGGCCAGGGCAATACATTCCTATGTCCGTACTGTGAGACGCCTAAGACAGCGCTACAGGGAGACAGGACGGACAGCTGATCGTCTTCGCAGTGTCAGACCACGTGTACCAACACCTGCACACGATCGGTACATCTGGACATCACACCTGCGGGACAGGTACAAGATGGCAACAACAACTGCCCAAGTTACACCAAGAACGCACAATCCCTCCATCAGTGCTCAGACCGTCCGCAATAGGCTGAGAGAGGCTGGACTGAGGGCGTGTAGGCCTGTTGTAAGGCAGGTCCTCACCAGACATCACCGGCAACAACGTCACCTATGGGCACAAATCCACCGTCACTGGAGCAGAATGGACTGGCAAAAAGTGCTCTTCACTGACGAGTTGCGGTTTTGTCTCACCAGGGGTGATGGTCGGATTCGCGTTTATCTTCGAAGGAATGAGCGTTACACCGAGGCCTGTACTCTGGAGTGGGAGCGATTTGGAGGTGGAGGGTCCGTCATGGTCTGGGGTAGTGTGTCACTGCATCATCGGAATGAGCTTGTTGTCATTGCTGGCAATCTCAACGCTGTGTGTTACAGGGAAGACATCATCCTCCCTCATGTGGTACCCTTCCTGCAGGCTCATCCTGACATGACCCACAAGCATGACAATGCCACCAGCCATACTGCTCGTTCTGTGCATGATTTCCTGCAAGACAGGAATGTCAGTGTTCTGCCATGGCCAGCGAAGAGCCTGGTGCTCAATGGGATTGAGATCGTCTGGGACAAGTTGGATCGGAGGGTGAGGGCTAGGGCCATTCCCCCCAGAAATGTCCGGGAACATGCAGGTGCCTTGGTGGAAGAGTGGGGTAACATCTCACAGCAAGAACTGGCACATCTGGTGCAGTCCATGAGGAGATGCACTGCAGTACTTAATGCAGCTGGTGACCACACCAGATACTGACTGATACTTTTGATTTTGACACCCCCTTTGTTCAGTGACACATTATTCAATTTCTGTTAGTCATATGTCTGTGGAACTTGTTCAGTTTATGGCTCAGTTGTTGAATCTTGTTATGTTTATACAAATATTTACACATGTCAAGTTTGCTGAAAATTAACACTGTTGACAGTGAGGACAGTTTCTTTTTTTTGCTGACTTAATTAGATATTAGTCTCCCATCTAATACAAATTTGCAAAATAGGCATTATAAAATGTATGTACGTTCACTTGCAAGTGTTTAAGTTAATACACAAACATTACAAACCCACAACACACCATTTTACTTTCATGTTTTCACCAATAAGCCGAGGATACTTAATAATTCAAAACATACACAAATGATCCGGACACTAGTCGTGTTTATATTACCTGGTTATTCATTTAGATACAACTTGGTTGATGTATGTACATGCTAAAAGCCCAGAGAAATACACAATTCATATTAATATAGTGTGCGACAGAAGAAATATACTGATTACATCAAATACAATTTTCTTTGTCACATGCGTCAAATACAACAGGCGTAGACTTTACCCGTGAAATGCTTACTTACAACAGAGTTAAAAAGTAAGAACATTTCGCAAAAAAAAAATGAAAAGGAAATAGCAACATAATAAAATAACAATAATGAGGCAATATTATTAACAATATACAAGGAAGACAGGTCGATGTGCAGGGGTACGATGTAGTTGAGGTAATTGCGATCATATGTACAGCTGAAGTCGGAAGTTTACATACACTTAGGTTGGAGTCATTTACACTCATTTTTCAACCACTCCACAAATTTCTTGTTAACAAACTATAGTTTTGGCAAGTCGGTTAGGACATCTACTGTGTGCATGACAAGTTATTTTTCCAACAATTGTTTACAGACAGATTATTTCACACAATTTTCATTGGATCACAATTCCAGTTGGTCAAAAGTTCATATACATTTACACTAAGTTGACTGTGCCTTAAACAGCTTGAAAATTCCAGAAAATGATGTAATGGCTTTAGAAGCTTCTGATAGGCTAATTCACATAATTTGAGTCAATTGGAGGTGTACCTGTGGATGTATTTCAAGGCCTACCTTCAAACTCAGTGCCATTGTGCTTGACATAATGGGAAAATCAAAAGAAATCAGCCAAGACCTTAGAAAAAAATTGTAGACCTCCACAAGTCTGGTTCATCCTTGGGAGCAATCTCCAAACGCCTGAAGGTATCACGTTCATCTGTACAAACAATAGTACGCAAGTATAAACACCATGGGACCACGCAGCCGCCATACCACTTAGGAAGGAGAAGCGTTCTGTCTCCTAGAGATGAACATACTTTGGTGCGAAAAGTGCAAATCAATCCCAGAACAGCAAAAGAGTCCTATATCGACATAACCTGAAATGCCGCTCAGCAAGGACGAAGTCCCTGCTCCAAATCCGCCATAAAAAAAGCTAGACTACGGTTTGCAACTGCACAAAGATTGTACTTTTGGGAGAAATGTCCTCTGGTCTGATGAAACAAAAATAGTACCGTTTGGCCATAAGGACCATAGTTATGTTAGGAGGAAAAATCATGTTGTGGGGGTGTTTTGCTGCAGGAGGGACTGGTGCACTTCACAAAATAGATGGCATCATGAGGAAAGTAAAATTATGTGGATATATTGAAGCAACATCAAGACATCAGTCAGGAAGTTAAAGCTTGGTCGCAAATGGGTCTTCCAAATGGACAATGACCCCAAGCATACTTCCAAAGTTGTGGCAAAATGGCCTAAGGACAACAAAGTCAAGGTATTGGAGTGGCCATCACAAAGCCCTGACCTTAATCCTATAGAAATTTTGTGGGCAGAACTGAAAAAGCGTGTGCAAGCAAGGAGGCCTACAAACCTGATTCAGTTACACCAGCTCTGTCAGGAGGAATGGGACAAAATTCACCCAACTTATTGTGAAAAGCTTGTGGAAGGCTACCCGAAACGTTTGATCCAAGTTAAACAATTTAAAGGCAATGCTACCAAATAATCATTGAGTGTATGTAAAGTTCTGACCCACTGGAAATGTGATGAAATAAATAAAAGATGAAATAAATCATTCTCTCTACTATTATTCTGACATTTCACATTCTTAAAATAAAGTGGTGATCCTAACTGACCTAAAACAGTGAATTTTTTACTAGGATTAAATATCAGGAATTGTGAAAAACTGAGTTTAAATGTATTTGGCTAAGGTGTATGTAAACTTCCAACTTCAACTGTATGTAGTGTGTGTGTCAGTTTAGTATGTTTGGGTGTGTGGGTAGAGTCCAGTGAGTGTGCATAGTCAGTGGAAGAGAGTCAGAGCAACAAAAAAAAGGGGGTCAATGCAAATAGTCCAGGTAGCCATTTGATTAACTGTTAAGCTTAGGGGTAGAAGCTATTCGGGAGTCTTTCGGTCCAAAACTTGGTGCTCCGGTACCTTTAGGCAGGGAGATCGGCCCCAGTGATGTACAGGGCTGTACGCACTACCCTCTGTCGTGTCTTACGGTCGGATGCTAAGCAGTTGCTATACTAAGAGGTGATGCAAACAGTCAGATGCTCTTAATGGTGCCGCCGTATAACTTTTTGAGGATCTGAGGTCCCAAGCCAAATCGTTTCAGCCTCCTGAAGGGGAAGAGGCTCATCACGACTGTATTGGTGTGTCTAGACTATGATAGGTCCTTAGTGATGTGGACACCGAGGAACTTCCTCAAACTGCTCCACTACAGCACTGTGGATGTGTATGGGGGTGTGCTCGGCACTCCGTTTTCTTTAGTCCACGATCAGCTCCTTTGTCTTGCTGACATTGAGGGAGAGGTTGTTGTCCTGGCACCACATTGCCAGGTCTCTGAACTCCTCCCTATAGGCTGTACAGGCCTACCACCATTGTGTCGTCTGCAAACTTAAGTGTTGAAGTTGTGTATGGCCACACAGTCGTGGGTGAACAGGGAGTACAGGAGGGGACCAAGCACACATCCCCAAGGACCCCCCGTGTTAAGGGTCAGCGTAGGGGATATGTTACCTACCCTCAACAGCTGGGCACGGCCTATCAGAAAGTCCAGAATCCAGTTACAGAGGAATGTGTTCAGTCTCATGGTCCATAGCTTAGTGATGAGCTTGGAGGGCACTATGGTGTTAAAAACTGAGCTGTAGTCAATGAACAGCATTCTCACGCAGGTGTTCCTTTTGTCCAGGTAGGAAAGAGCAGTGTGGAGTGCAGTAGAGATTGCATCATCTGTGGACCTGTTGGGGCGGTATGCAAATTATAGTGGGTCCAGGGTGTCTGGGATGATGGTGTTGATGTGAGCCATAAGCAGCCTTTCAAAGGATTTCATGTCTACAGATGTGAGTGCTACGGGGAAATAGTCATTTAGACAGGTTACCTTGGTTTTCTTGGGCACAGGGACTATGGTGATCTGCTTCAAACATGTAAGTATTACAGACTGAGTCAGGCAAAATTTGCCAGCTGGTCAGCACAAACTCTCAGTAAGTGCCCTGGTAATCAGTTTGAATGTTAACCTGTTTAAAGGTTTTACTCCCATCGGCTATGGAGAACATGATCACACAGTCTTCTGGAACAGTTAGTGCTCTCATGCATGGTTCATTGTTGCCTCTAAGTGAGCATAGAAGGCATTTAGCCCAGGTTGGCCGGGTTTCCCTTTGTAATCTGTGATAGTTTGGAAGCCCTGCCACATCCGACGAGCATCAGGGCCGGTGTAGTAGGATTCGATCTTAGTCCTGTATTGACGCTTTGCCGGTTTGATGGTTCTTTGGAGGGCGTAAGCAGGATTTTTTATAAGCATCCGGATTCGTGTCCCACTCACTGAAAGTGGTAGCTCTAGTCTTTAGCTCAGTGCAGATGTTGCCTGTAATCCATGGCTTCTGGTTGAGATATGCATGTACACTCACAGTGGGGATGACATCATCAATCCACTTATTGATGAAGCAGGTGACTGATATGGTAAACTACTCAATGCTATCTGATGAATCCTGGAACATATTCCAGTCTGTGCTAGCGAAACAGTCCTGTAGCTTAGCATCCGCATCATCGGACCACTTCCATATTGGTACTTCCTGTTTGAGTTTTTGCTTGTAAGCAGGAATCAGGAGGATAGAGTTAAGGTCAGATTTGCCAAATGGAGGGCGAGAGAGAGTTTTGTATGCTTCTCCGTGAGTTGAGTAAAGTTGAGTTGAGTTGAGTATATCTAGAGTTTTTGCACCTCTAGTTGCACAGGTGAAATGCTGGTGGAAATGAGGTAAAATGGATTTTCTTCCATTAAAATCACCGGCCACTAGGAGCACCGTCTCTGAGTGAGCATTTTCTTGTTTGCTTATGGCCCTATACACCATGTTGAGTGCAGTCTGTGTCAGAATCTGCTTGTGGTGGTAAATAGACAGCTACAAAAATATAAATTAAAACTATTAGTAAATAGTATGGTCTACAGCTTATCATGAGGTATTCTAACTCAGGTGAGCGGAGCCTCAAGAAAAATCGTGCACCAGCTGTTATTAACAAAGAGACACACCACCCGCCTTGAGCTTACCTGACGCTGCTGTTCTATCCTGCCGATATACAGAAAAACAACTAGATTTATATTTTCCATGTCCTTGTTCAGCCACGACTCAGAGAAATATAGGATATTACAGTTCTTCAGATCACGTTGACACGATACTCTCGAACGGAGCTCGTCCAGTTTATTCTCCAGTGATTGCACATTCACCAATAGAACAGAGGGTAGAGGCGGTTTATCCACTCGCCAACGTAGTCTCGTCAGGTATCCCGCACGCCGGCTTCAATAACATCGCCTCTTCGTTTTTCGAGTGTCAGGGATTTGGCCTGGCCTGGAATGAGCCGTATGTCCTTCGCCACCAACTCATTGAAATAGAAATCCTTATCCAAATCGAGGTTAGTAATCACTGTTCTGATGTCCAGAAGCTCTGTTCGGTCATAGGAAACGATGGCGGAAACATTGTGTAATTAAAAAAAAAACATTAGCTCAAGAAAACACAAAATAGCACAATTGGTCAGGAAATGGCTGATATTTCCTTCAGCGCCATTCTGCACACATACAGTAAGTATACTGTAAATCTATATTTTATGTTATTTTACCAGGTAAGTTGACTGAGAACACATTCTCATTTACAGCAACAACCTGGGGAATAGTTACAAGGGAGAGGAGGGGGGTGAAAAAGCCAATCGTAAACTGGGGATTATAATGTGACCGTGATGGTTTGAGGGCCGGATTGGGAATTTAGCCAGGACACTGGGGTTAACACCCCTACTCTTACAATAAGTGCCATGGGATCTTTAATGACCACAGAGAGTCAGGACACCCGTTTAACGTCCCATCCGAAAGACGGTACCCTACACAGGGCAGTGTCCCCAATCACTGCCCTGGGGCACAGGGATATTTTTTTAGACCAGAGGAAAGAGTGCCTCCTACTGTCCCTCCAACACCACTTCGAGCAGCATCTGGTCTCCCATCCAGGGAGTGACCAGGACCAACTCTGCTTAGCTTCAGAAGCAAGCCAGCAGTAAGGAGCCATACACCATAAAAAATAGAATTAGACCCCTATGCCCTGCAGTCTGCTCTGGCAGAGTGAGGGCTGTCATACAGTGCCATGCATGTGTGCAGATGTGCTCTGCTGACAACGACCCTAAGGATACATACAACTCCTCTGACCGCAGGCCTCCCAGGCCTCACCAGACCATACACAGCTCAACCAATTCAGACACTCTGATCTGAGGGATCTGGGAAAGGCCGTGGCTTGGAGGAATTTGTCGATGCAAATACATCCAATTTCCTCTGACAAAACACCACCACATGGCCAAGCCTCAAGGACCCTGCCTGATGAGATTCTGCTAGACTCAAGTGGTCCCACTATTCAGGTCAGGAAATCTTTTCACTTTCTGGGGCTTTGATGGTTCACTCTACGTGTAATCACATCTTACTTATCAATATGCGACATTTCAATTTATTTGAACATTTCTAGACCAGTCCATTCCCAATTAGTAATATTTACTGACAGCACTGAAATGTTCCAGGCAGTCAAGTGTTCACAGTATCTTCAATCACTTTGAATCTGAGACGTCATTTGAAGAACAAACAGTAAGTGTTACATGCTTTAATTTGATATTCACATTTGATAAGACAGATAAAAGTTTATTCAATGACTCTTTATTTGTTCCGGATCCACCAATGTCCTTTCATCTCAAATGTCAACAAGGCTGACACCTAGTGGTCACAACTAGAGCCATCCGGTTGGTATTCACAACTCGGCAGCATAAAACTAAACCAACCCGGGTTAAATAGATTTTCATCTGATAGCAGTAATTTCATAGATAACACTGAATCTGTAATATGAACTAAAATGCAAATTACATTCCTCCAGATTTTACCCTGAAGAATGGAATTACAATTTTCCTCTGCTATTTGTCACTTAAAAGGGAACTCAAGCTTTTCCCACTTGATAAGCAGAAGTGGATTGTCTCAAAGCTCTTATCTTACGTGATTATCTAAACTTTCATGAAGTGTCATAAGAAGACAGGACCTCTATATCAGAGGAATGTTGAATATTGAGTGAGGGCACCCTGTGGACATTCTCAAAACCAGTGAGAACGAGAGACGAGATACAGGGTAAGATTCCATGACTGAAACACTAATAACAACAATGACTAGATTACAACTACACAGTAATAACACTTTTACTGCAGTCAATCATGATAATCTCAACTTGATGCCTATTACCTACTGTGCACTTGACCCAATGACATTGCTGCAAATACACTATATATATACACAAAAGTATGTGGACACCCCTGCAAATGAGTGGATTCATGGTTTTCAGCCACATTGGTTGCTGACAGGTGTATAAAATTAAGCACACAGCCATGCAATCTCCATAGACAAACATTGGCAGTAGAATGGCCTTATTGAAGAGCTCAGTAACTTTTAACCTGGCACTGCCATACGATGCCACCTTTCCAACAAGTCAGTCCGTCAAATTTCTGCCCTGCTAGAGCTATCCCGGCCAACTGTAAGTGCTGTTATTGTGAAGTGGAAACATCTAGGAGCAACAACTACCCCAGCCGCAAAGTGTTAGGCTACACAAGCTCACCAAATGGGACTGTTGAGTGCTGATGCGCGTCGCGTGTAAAAATCATCTGTCCTCAGTTGCAACACTCACTACTGAGTTCCAAACTGCCTCTGGAAGCAACGCCAGCACAAAAACTGTTAGTCGGGAGCGTCATGAAACGGGTTTCTATTTCCAAGCAGCCACACACAAGCCTAAGATCACCATGGGCAATGCCAAGTGTCGACTGGAGTGGTGTAAAGCTCTCTGGAGCAGTGGAAACGTGCTCTCTGAAATGATGAATCACGCTTCACCATCTGGCAGTCTGATTGACGAATCTGGGTTTGGTGGATGCCAGGAGAATACTACCTTCCTGAATGCATAGTGCCAGCTGTAAAGTTTGATGGAGGAGGAATAATGGTCTGGGGCTGTTTTTCATGGTTCGAACTAGGCCCCTTAGTTCCAGTAAAGGGAAATCTTATAGCTACAGCATACAATGACATTCTAGACGATTCTGTGCTTCCAACTTTTTGGCAATAGTTTGGGGAAGGCCCTTTCCTGTTTGAGCATGACAATGCCCCCATGCACAAAGCGAGGTCCATACTGAAAGGGTTTGCTGAGATTGGTGGCACTCCTAAGTGGCACAGTGGTCTAAGGCACTGGTTCTCAATCCTGGTCCTGGGGACCCAAAGGGGTGCACATTATTGTTTCTGCCCTCACACTACACAGCTGATTCAAATGATCAACTCATCAAAAGGCTTTGATGATTTGAATCAGGTGTGTAGTGCTAGGGCAAAAACAAAGGTGTTTTCTACGACACATTGTGTCAAGAAGCAGTGTGGCTAGGTGTTTCGGAGGACGCACGGCTCTCGACCTTCGCCTCTCCCGAGTCTGTACGGGAGTTGCAGCGATGAGACAAGACTAACTACCATTTGGATACCATGAAATTGGGGAGAAAAAGGGCAAAAAAAATATTATAACAATAATTAAAAGAATACAACTTTTTTTTTTAAGTGTGGAAGAACTTGACTGGCCTCCACAGAGCCCTGACCTCAACTCCATGAAACACCTTTGAGATGAATTGGAACGCAGACTGCGAGCCGGGCCTAATCGCCCAACATCAGTGCCCGACCTCACTAATGTCGTTGTGTCTGAATGGAATCAAGTTCCCGCAGCAATGTTCCAATATCTGGTGGAAAGCCTTCCCAGAAGAGTGGAGGCTGTTATAGCAGCAAAGGGGGGGGACCAGCTTCATATTAATGCCCAGGATTTTGGAATTAAATGTTCGACGAGTGTCCACATACTTTTGGTTATGTAGTGTATATCCCTTTGTGTGTTTATGCTGAAGATAAGAAAGCAGTTGGACAAGCTGAACCAAATTAGAGAGGCTTTTAGGCCTAATTGACACCATGTCTGGAGCAATGAATGGTGAACCACATCTCTGCTGTTACTCAATACTTCGGAGTACCAAAGTGCAGTGAATTCTCCACCCATTCACATTATACTGAATTTACTTTTTCATGCTAGTGTATTTTTCGTCAATCAAGTAAAGAGGATGGCGTATGCTCACCTCATGCACTACGTTCCAATATAGCCTATAGACATTGCACATGGATTTCTAATGGAAGCTAAACCAAAAGTACCCATCGTAAATTGGAGCCGCTCTTAATTCGACTATAACTGAAAGCAGTCATTTACAGGTGGCTCAAAAGGAAGCGAAGCACATAATATGGCTTAACTGCAGGAAAGTATGAAGTGCTGTATCTGGTAATTGAACACATCCATTAGCATGCCGGCTCAGCCAAGTGACCACGGGGCCCCAGCCACGGCTAATGATGAGGATATTACCACCTTTATTTAACTGCACAGAAAAGACCGGGAAGAAGAGTTGCTTATATGATCTCTAAATACCGTTTCTTCATCTCCTGGGTATTTGGAAACCTTATCACAAAAATATCCCGTTGCTGCACAATCTGTAGATAGCAGCAAGCAGCAGGAAACCAAACGGGGCAGCTTAGTGAAAATAAAAAACAGAGCCCTCCATGGAGAGCTGAGCCTCTCAGGAGATAATGGAGACTGGAGATTTACCCACACACAGTATCGCATCGCAGAGAGAGAGGCTTTGAGTGGAGGAGGACCAGGATGCCGCTGTGTCTGGAGAGGCGTCTTAAAAAAAAAAAAAAAATATCTCCTTACCTGAAAGTTTATTGAGACATGAACAATACTAGAAACAAAACACACAATCATACACTGAGTGTCCCAAACATTAGGAACACCTTCCTACTATTGAGTTGAACCACCTTTTGCCCACAGAACAGGCTCAATTCGTTGGGGCATGGACTCTGCAAGGTGTCGAAAGCGTTCCACAGTGATGCTGGCCCATGTTGACTCCAATGCTTCCCACAATTGTGTCAAGTTGGCTGGATATTCTTTGGGTGGTGGACCATTCTTGATACACACAGGAAATTGTTGAGCATGAAAAACCCACCAGCGTTGCAGTTCTTGACACTCAAACCACATGTGCCTGACACCTACTCCCATACCCTGTTCAAAGTACGTAAATATTTAGTCTTAACCACTCTCTGAATGGCACACATACACAATCCATGTCTCAATTGTCTCAAGGCTTAACAATCCTTCTTTAACCTGTCTCCTCCCATTCATCTACACTGATTGAAGTGGATTTAACAGGTGACATCAATAAGGGATCATAGCTTTCACCTGGATTCACCTGGTCAGTCTATGTCATGGAAAAAGTAGGTGTTCCTAATGTTTTGTACACTCATCGGGACCCCAATACATTTCTACCACAGTGTAAACAGAATTAAGATTATTTAGTTGTTTAAACAAAAAGTGAGGTTTCCAACTTCCTGTAAGGAATTTGGGGCAGTAACATAACACTACAAATGAGTGATAATGAATGATAATGAATTCTAAAACATTTTTTTGAAAGTCTTGCAACCTACCTGTTTTTGTTAATTGGACTTGAAAACAGCTGCTGCAGAAGTTTGTTGTCTGATGTTCTCAGAACCACAACAATGTCTGCAGGAAGAGCGTCTCGGTTCTTTTCCAGAAACTCGTACACGTTGTACAAGACGTACATGACAGCAAAGGGATAATCAAACCATACTTGATAAAAAAAACTACCTATCCAACTGTATTAGTGTGCAAACACCAACGATACATTGGATACTAATCCATACATACTGCACTGGGACTCAATTCCCAGAGCCTTCGTAGCGTTAAGATCATCGTTAGAGTGATGGGCAGCAGATAGCCTAGCAGTTAGAGTGTTTATCAGTGTTTTGTTACTTGTCATGTTTGGTGTTTTTTATGGACCCCAGGAAGAGTAGCTGCTGCTTCTGTAAAAGCTAATGGGGATGCAAATAAATGTGCTTGTTTGGGAAACACTCTTAAAAAGTTGGCTCGTAAATAACGATGTACTGGTACGATCGTCGTAATGCTTAAGTTTATTCGCAACAAGGCCCTGATCTATACCGTGCCAGCCTAATGGTGAATCCCAAAGCAGAGCTCAATATGTTTTGGTCTCCAGAAGTACTTGTAGTACAGATTGTCCTCAAACGTATCTGAAGAGAAAACATATTTGAAGATAACATTGAAAAAAAAAGACTAATCTTGATTAAACATTGTTGTTTTCAGAGCAGGGTTGTTTTAGTACACATGACCTTGACCTTGTTTGCTGGTGAGGCCTTGTCTTACCCACTAGGGTCTGGTTGGTGGCCTGGGGGAACCAGCTCTCCTCATCCATCAGAGAGAGCAGGCCCATGGGCTTCTGGAGGAACATGTTCAGGATGGGATGGTTGTCCTCATACTGGCATCCAGCCCCTCGCTCTGGTACTCCATCTAATTAAAACACAGAGAATATAGAACAGTCCACAGTTAATGATTTCACTGAATAACCCAATTAAACAATCTAGGCTAAATAGGATTTTTGCATGTTTAAAAAAAGTTCTTAAATCAACAGCACCAGTCCAGTTCTCCTTCTTCGGCTGAAATGTATAACAAAGTCAGTTGCTGAAATTATACAGAACTGTTCTGAAATAACAAATAAAGCCACTTACTAATTCATAATTTAGTTCCATTAGCAAATAACCCAGAGGCATATCACATTATTGCATCTGCTTAATTTAGATCAAAAAGTTATTTTAAATATATATTTGACCAATAAAGTGGAAGCAACGGATCTAAACCATCCCCATGTTTAAATCATTAACTCGGAATAATCCGCTTCTGTGTACCAATGGATGGAAGACATATTCACATGATAAAAATCACTTTCCCGCTAACCACTAACCCTAAATCAAAGTCAACTAAAACACATTCTATGTAACACGACAAATCATACAGGAAAGTCACCTAGTTATGATCCGGAAATGAAGTATGCCTAGTTAAGCCTTGGTATACAAACGCTTCCAAAAGGACACATTCAGCACATATATTGTAGTACCGTTAAGAACACAACCTCATTCTTACACCTCAATTCTTATCTATTCATTATACAGGAATAAAGTGATCATGAATACCAGCTCTCTCTCTAATTCCCTTGAAAGGAATTGCTAGAGAGCAAACATTGAGACTAAAGGACAATGCAGCAAAAAGTGCTCTTGATTCATTTCTTATACAGCGTCGTCAGCGAAAGCAATAAACTCCCACACTCCAGGGTAAACAGCTTCAGTAAATCAATTAAGAGAATAATAACTAGTAGTTGAGGGAGAAGAAAAAGTATAATCTTAACGTCATATAAAGCTATGAAGAAGACGACACTGAATTACAGTGTTTCATTTAAGAGACACTTCTCCTGTGATTGACGAACAAGCTGGCATCTGGATATTTAAAAGGAAAGGTTCACACATTTGGAATGTTATATTGTTTTTGTGCATCCCTGAGGGATGTTCTATCGATTCCCTGTGTCATTCCATGTTTATCTGAGTTGTTGGCGTTGAAGCAGGCAGAAATAGGTCAGGTATGATGTAGCACCGTGATAAAGTCGCTCTCACTACACTGGAAGGCAAAAGGAATACGACTTTTCTTCTGTATGTAACCTCGCTACTTTTACAGCCTCGCTACTGTATATAGCCTGTCTTTTTACTGTTGTTTTATTTCTTTACCTACCTATTGTTCACCTAATACCTTTTTTTTGCACTATTGGTTAGAGCCTGTGAGTAAGAATTTCACTGTAAGGTCTACACCTGTTGTATTCAGCGCACATGACAAATCAACTTCGATTCGATTTGAAAAAAAATGTGCTGGTTAAAGTCAAACTGAATCTGCTCATTTGCAATGTTGAGGCAAAGTTGTTCAAAGGAGTTCTTCTTGAATTTCTCGAATCCAAAGATGACCAGGATTCCCACATTCATGCCACTTTCTGCAGCACTTCAAAGGGGAAAAACAGGACAGACGAACAAAATCATTCTTGTGTGGAACTGTCTGAGCAAATCCCAAGCAACCACATTGACTTATGAAACTTTAATGATGAACCAAGTTCAACCCAAATAGAGAATATTTTGATCTGAATGGCCAGTTCTACTTTATGGGGAAACAACAATTATGAAAGTTCAGAGCTCTCTGACTACAATCAATGAATCATAACATTTTATGATTAGCAAGGATTGTACAAAGAGTCTGTATTTAACCGTGATCTAGACAAGTCTTTAGGTCTACACTAAACACAGACCTTACAACAGAGTGATTTCACTCCGATATTGCTAAGATGGAGAGACACCATTTCCCATAATCCCTTCAATTACCAAGACATTAGAGGTCACCTTTAGTCTTGGTTAACAGGTTATTAATGGCAATAACAGAGTGTGCAGATGATTGAAGTGGAAACAGACCCTGTGGGCCTTCCGCAGCTCAGAGACAGCAGATGACTCCCTGACAGTCCACGCTCACATTTATGAGGGAATTATTTTGGATCAATGAACAACCCTTTACAGTCTCTCTGAAGATATTTTAATCATCTGAATATTATTTTCTCCGCACGCAACTAAAATGTATTCAACTTCTTTTGCGCCCTTTCTTGTCTCCTGCTGTCCATTAATATTCTACTCTCCGTGTTCGGTTCTCCACCCAGATAGAAGGGTCACTAGAGCTTAATAATATACAGCAACACACACACACATCTGAAGCAGAGTGCAACAACCAAAGACAAGAGGGACCAGAGAGCGAGAACCAGTGCCTTACACTTACTAGTTATTCATATCAGGCTGCAGTAGGGCATTGATGCGGTTGACTATCCAGCTGAAGAGGTGTCCGTACAGAGCCTTGGACATGGCGTCCCGGCTTTGTCTACAGTACTGGTGTGGATGAAGGTGTCTCCCCGGGTTACCACACAGCGGGACGCCAGGGCCTCCATGAGCACCTCAGGGCCGATGCAGAGCAAGGCCGAAGCTGAGGGACAGAGCAGGCCCCTGTCACATACAGCAGCAAGGAAGAAACCATTTAGCAATACTGTGTATGCACCAATAGGTTGGAATGTTACCATCTATTATTAAATCAAAATGAGCAAGAAAAAAATTACTGTTACTAAAGTACTGCATTAGGCACTTCACTTTTATCTATCTGGTGTTGGGAAGTAATTGCAGTGAATTCTAAATCTCCAGGTACTGGAGAGAGACTGGAATTGTCATTAATGGCCGTACACGTGTTCCCAAATGCCTCCACCAGGGGATTCACCTGGAGGATCTTCTATCGCAGAGTCCCGATGGTTTGCCTGGGATCACAGTAAAGCAATTGTTTTTACACAACTCCCTGCAGAGACAATACAAACAAAATATGTAGGACTAAATATATCGGTGTCTTAATATGTCCATTGAATAATGAATTCCATTAAGGTGGAAAACTTAGTTCAATATTTGTGAACATGATGTAGTAGAATATGTGAAAAACTGAATCATGGGGTTTTAGCACACAAACAGTACCTTTCCCATGCAGGTGAGATGCTGGACAATCAGATGGGCACTGTCTTCCCAGCTCCACTCTCTCCACTGAAACACAGGGACACATCAACAACAACTTTGTCACCGGGATGTCTCAAACAAACGCATCACTAGATCTATAAACGAGATCATTTCACAAAGAAATGCCAATGATAATATTATCCATATAAAACTGCAGATCACTAAATATTACTTCCACACACAAGGTGCCTGGTCTTTGCAGAAGGTCATCATGCCCTGGTATGCTGCATCAGCAGCAGCAAAGATGTGTGGAGGACTGTCGGCTCGCTCCACCTTAGAGAACTGTGAGCAAACACACCATATTACAATATCAATACCGTTCTGTCTTTACAGAGGTATTCACAGGAATTATGACACACAATGACACTGCTGTCATAAACTAACCTGTTCCGAGTAGATGCTTAGAGTTTGAAAGGGATTGAGAGCAATAAGGGTGTATATCTGAAGCTCGTAATATCTCTTCGAGAGGTGTTTGATGAGGGTCTCCTGCAGAGAAGAAGGAGAACACACATTGTGTACTGTGTAAAATACCTACACTACCGTTCAGAAGTTTGGGGTCACTTAGAAATGTCCTTGTTTTTGAAAGAAAAGCTAGTTTTTTGACAAATAACATCAAATTGATCCGAAATAGAGTGTAGACATTGCTAATCTTGTAAATGACTATTATAGCTGGAAACGGCAGATTTTTTAAATGAAATATAGGCGTACAGAGGCCCATTATCAGCAACCATCATTCCTGTGTTCCAATGGCATGTTGTGTTCGCTAATCCAAGTTTATAATTTTAAAAGGCTAATTGATCATTAGAAAACCCTTTTGCAATTATGTTAGCACAGCTGAAAACTGTTGTTCTGATTAAAGAAGCAATACAACTGGCCTTCTTTAGACTAGTTGAGTATCTGGAGAATCAGCATTTGTGGGTTCGATTACAGGCTCAAAACAGCCAGAAACAAATAACTTTTTTAAAATGTATTTTTTATTTCACCTTTATTTAACCAGGTAGACCAGTCGAGAACAAGTTCTCATTTACAACTGCGACCTGGCCAAGATAAATCAAAGCAGTACGACAAAAACAACAACACAGAGTACTCACACGGGATAAACAAACGTACAGTCAATAACACAATAGAAAAATCTATATACAGTATGTGCAAATGTAGTAAGATTAGGGAGGTGAGGCAATAAATAGGCCATAGTGGTGAAATAATTACAATTTAGCATTGACACTGGAGTGATAGATGTGCAGATGATGAGGTGTGAGTAGAGGTACTGGGGTGCAAAAGAGCAAAAATAAATAACAATATGGGGATGTTGGGGGGGCTATTTACAGATGGGCTGTGTACAGGTGCAGTGATCGGTGAGCTGCTCTGACAGCTGATACTTAAAGTTAGTGAGGGAGATATAAGTCCCCAGCTTAAGTGATTTTGCAATTCATTCCAGTCACTGGCAGCAGAGAACTGGAAGGAAAGGCGGCCAAAGAGGAGTTGGCTTTGGGGATGACCAGTGAAATATACCTGCTGGAGCACGTGCTACGGGTCGGTATTGCTATGGTGACCAGTGAGTTGAGATATGTCGGGGCTTTACGTAGCAAAGACTTATAGATGACCTAGAGCCAGTGGGTTTGACGAATATGTAGCGAGGGCCAGCCAACGAGTGCACACAGGTCACAGTGGTGAGTAGTATATGGGGCTTTGGTGACAAAACAGATGGCACTGTGATAGACTGCATCCAGTTTGCTGAGTAGAGTGTTGGAGGTTATTTTGTAAATGACATCGCCGAAGTCAAGGATCGGTAGGATAGTCAGTTTTACGAGGGTATGTTTAGCAGCATGAGCGAAGGAGGCCCTGTTGCGAAATAGGAAGCCGATTCTAGATTTAATTTTGGATTGGAGATGCTTAATGTGAGTCTGGAAGGAGAGTTTACAGTCTAACCAGACACCTAGGTATTTGTAGTTGTCCACATATTCTAAGTCAGAACCGTCCAGAGTAGTGATGCTAGTCGGGCGGGCGGGTGCGAGCAGCGATCGGTTGAAGATCATGCATTTAGTTTTACTATTTAAGAGCAGTTGGAGGCCACAGAAGGAGTGTTGTATATCATTGAATCGTCTGGCGGTTTGTTAACACAATGTCCAAAGAAGGGCCAGAAGTATACAGATTGGTGTCGTCTCCGTAGAGGTGGATCAGAGAATCACCAGCAGCAAGAGCAACATCATTGATAAATACAGAGAAAAGAGTCGGCCCGAGAATTTCTTCTGAAACTCATCAGTCTATTCGTGTTCTGAGAAATGAAGGCTATTCCATGCGAGAAATTGCCAAGAAACTGGAGATCTCGTACAGCGCTGTGTACTACTCCCTTCACAGAACAGAGCAAACTGTCTCTAACCAGAATAGAAAGAGGAGCAGAAGGCCCCGGTGCACAACTGAGCAAGAGGACAAGTACATTAGAGTGTCTAGTTTGAGAAACAGACGCCTCACAAGTCGTCAACTGGCAGCTTCATTAAATAGTACCCGCAAAACACCAGTCTCAACGTCAACAGTGAAGAGGCGACTCCGGGATGCTGGCCTTCAAGGCAGAGTTGCAAAGAAAAAGCCATATCTCAGACTGGCCAATAAAAATAAAAGATTAAGATGAGCAAAAGAACACAGACACTGGACAGAGGAAGATTGGGCAAAAAAGTGTTTTGGACAGAAGAATCTAAGTTTGAGGTGTTCGGATCACAAAGAAGAATATTTGTGAGAAGCAGATAAAATGAAGATGCCGGAGGAGTGCTTGACACCATCTGTCAAGCATGGTGGAGGCAATGTGATGGTCTGGGGGTGCTTTGGTGATGGTAAAGTGAGACATTTGTACAGGGTAAAAGGGATCTTGAAGAAGGAAGGCTATTCACTCCATTTTGCAACACCATGCCATACCATGTGGACGACGCTTAATTGGAGCCAATTTCCTCCTACAACAGGATAATGACCCAAAGCACAGCTCCAAACTATGTAAGAACTATTTAGGGAAGAAGCAGTCAGCTGGTATTCTGTCTATAATGGAGTGACCAGCACAGTCACCGGATCTCAAACCTATTGAGCTGTTGTGGGAGCAGCTTGACCGTATGGTACGTAAGAAGTGCCCATCAAGCCAATCCAATTTGTGGGAGGTGCTTCAGGAAGCATAGGGTGAAATCTCTTCAGATTACCTCAACAAATTGACAACTAGAATGCCAAAAGGTCTGCAAGGCTGTAATTGCTGCAAGGATTCTTTAAAAAAAAAAAAGTTTGAAGGACACAATTATTATTTAAATTAAAAATCATTATTTATAACCTTGTCAACGTCTTGACTATATTTCCTGAAAAACAAGGACATTTCTAAGTGACCCCAAACTTTTGAACGGTAGTGTACATATACCGTCCTCTAGTCCAACAACAATGAAGTCAACATACAGTATCCAATCTTACCTCATCTAAAACCTCCAGGTTCACCAGATCATCATCAGGACTGCTCTCTATTATGACTGTTTAAGGAGTATTGATTATTTTATGTCTGTCGGAGAAAAGGACAAAATATTGGTGAAGAAAGCATTATAGTGACTAAAGAGTACAGCTAAATGACTAATAATCTGTCTGGATAGTCTGGATATAAAACCCATTCATTTAGATGGGTAGTTGGTGGCCCATAAGGGTGTTCCCCAGGGAGAACTCCACCATTATTACAGGCTGTGATTGCACTTTATCTCTGTTTGACCTTTCACTCTACAATGGGGCCTGCTGGCAAGAGGTCAGCACAGAGGCAGCTGGCGCATTGGGATAATTGGAGGGATGTGTGTGTGTGTGTGTGTGTGTGTGTGTGTGTGTGTGTGTGTGTGTGTGTGTGTGTGTGTAAATAGACATGTAATCGAGATTCGCTAGGTTAATCAGCACTTTTGACAAAAACAACAAGCTCTAAAATAAAACTGTTATCACCACTAAAATATTGCACCCAGAAATTCCAGTCAAGTTCAGATACTAAACCTAAAATGAACAATGAAATGGGCAAGATCTCATTCACAAAGTGCAGTGTTTCCCCTATATGCATTTAGTGGCCACCACTGCAAAATGATAACCAAAAATATATAAAAGCATATCTATTTTTTGTTGTTGTTCAGGATTGTAAAATGTTTCATTGTGAACTTAAACGGCTGAAACCAGATAGAAAGTATGCAGAAAATATAATGGAGGAATATATTTTTTAATAACATAATCTTTGAGATCTAACAATCAGCAAAATAAAAAAGACAGTCCGGGACAATCTAAAATACTAAAAATGCCATGGCATGGGCCCAAACATGTGTAGAATTGCAGAAAACTCATATGTTTAATAACAGCACCAGCAGTAAGATACTCTACTGGACAGTATGTGGTGGTTGGATGTAAGTCAGACTTATAGAATAGGCACACGTGTGATTAGTTCTAGCCTACGAACCCCAGTCAGTCTGTGTCCTAAAATAAACTTGATAAGCAGTCAACAGAATAATTTCCCAATCACAATCAACTGTTCTTGAATAAAAGCTCACCGTAGGCCCGATATAAATCATTGCATAATTCTAAATTCAGTGATAATGCAAGGTTGAACAGTTAGTATTTTCTACAAGTAAATCAATATGAGACTGAAGTGTTTTATTCCATGGATAATTGGTTTAATCATATGGGTGGAGGAGTGCTCTGTACTAAATGTTCGTCGTCGTCACACTGTTAAAAACGATCCATTGGGAGAAAACCGCTTTTATTAATCTAACTTTGAGTCAGCACAATCACTCCTATCAAATTAGTTTCACTCCCCTAGCTTCTCTTTAATCACATACTTCTCATTACTTTGACTACACATCATATCTGTTACACTGGTTTGAAGGGACAGTGAAAGGAAATAAAACTCTGCCACCCACTGGTGAGAATACACATATCAGCTCATCAATTCATTAATGAGTTCTGCAGTGGGGATTCTTTTAGATTATTTCATTTTTTCATTTAGCAGATGCTCTAATCCAGAGCGATTTACAGAAGAAATTAGGTTTAAGTGCCTTGCTCAAGGACACATCGGCAGATTTTTCACCTAGTCGCCTCGGGATTTTTTCAGCTGAAAATGTTAGGAATTCTTTGAGGTGACAATTCACTTACTTGGTCTTAAGTTTGGAGCCCAGGTCTTGTTGCTTGCAGATGAGTGTGGACAGCTGTTGACCGAGAGCCTTTGCCATGGGCCTGTTTAATGAATGGGTGTTCCAGAAGGCGGGTCACAGACGGACGAGTCTCAAAATATTTTAACCGACACCTGTGTAGCGACAGAATGCAATTACAACATCACAATACATCATAAAGGAGATCGAAAACCAACCCTGGTACAACCTTTTCCTTGGTTTAAAACAAAACCTCTGATAACTATTTCACCTGGTGGATCTTTACATTTGAGGCGACGTCAACACATGTACAAAAACTAAATAAACAAAGAGTACGGTGACCTGAACATCTTACAGAGCTGATTTCTCTGGATTATCTGACAAGGGTGCTTCTATGGAGCTTCTCATCAGTGCTTCTGTGTCTGAACACTGTCCCCTCTGTGAGCATGGTCTGGTCATCACCATGGCCCCCCAGTGCAAACAGCTCTGTTTTTGGCACAGCCATGGATGACCTCTATCTGCTATGTGCCGTGTTTAATTAGAGCCCACCCTTTGTCATGGTGGTCATGTATATCACTATACTACTGCCTTCACATATATGATGTACGATATAAATATTTTCAATCCAGAGGCAATATAATGTTGTTCAAATTATATACATTTTTTTTACACTGGTAAAAAGTCCATGGACATGGTGTGATACCGTTTCAAATGGCGAGGGTATTTAATCCTGCTGCCAAGTACTTTCTTTTGAAATTAGTTTTTTTTTATATCCCGCTTTCATTCTGAAAAGATGTTTACCTATAGCCATCATACAGTATAAATCCCTTCCCTTCAAAACATCCATCATTCTTTAATTCAGCTAAACACTTAAAACGCCTGAATATATTTTATAGTACTGCGACACAACTCTGCAGGCAGACAGCAAAGAGATAAGAGAACAATACCAATCTGACTCCTGCTACCTAATCTGGGCTGCAACTCTGCTTCCGCTTTCTTCCTCTTTCTATCAGTTTTCTATCAGTCTGCTCTGGAAATTCATTCCTCGAATTCATTAGTGTCAGGACATTAAGCAGAGGTTGCAGCCATTAGCCGAGATGCGCAGCCGGGATGCTAAACATCAGGTCACTTTGTTTCAAAAGACGGCTCCTTTGGCTGCACGGGGACAGACACTGATGATGCATTTATTATCCAGAACAGCGATAGTAGACACACACACACACACACCCTGGTGTATATAGCCAAGTTATCGTTACTCATTATGTATTTATTATTAGCTTTCTATTATTTCTCTATGTTCTGTCTCTCTGCATTGATGGGAAGGACCCGTAAGTAAGCATTTCACTGTTAGTCTACACCTGTTGTTTACCATGTATGTGGCACATCAAATTTGATTTGGTCCTGCTGAGAGCAGGAGAGTCCTCACAAACATTGTGCCAGGCCTGATAACATTGTCCACCCTCCACACATTGTAGCCTGGTGGGCTTTGTTTGAGGAGATTATTTCTGATCTGATATCACAGAATCCATTACCTCATGCTACTGAGAGAGAGCACGATTGAAAAAAAACACCCAATAAAATGCATTGCATCTGAATATGTAAAGTTAAATAAAAATGTGAGGGGTTAAAAAAAAAAACATTACAGAAAGATGTTTTATAAACATTATATTGTAAGAATCAAGTAATGGTTGCATGAGTTGTGTTCTCTCGGAACGAGAGAGAATAATTCGAGCTTTTTAAGAGAATCAATAAAGATGCCAGCATTCCCAATAAATGACACAAATGGCATAGAAACCCACTACTATAGGGTTCCTATAACACAACAGCCCCATCCATTTGTTCCTGTTCACGTGGGCCTTGTACCGTCTCTTTCAGCTCTCCAGCTACACCAAATTAATAAATAACGAGGCACACAAAAGGTGCTTGGTATAACATCATTAAAACAGTGTTCAATATGCATTATGAAACAAAATGTCTGTATGATAGGCCTTTAGATAGATGGGTTCAAGCAAAGGTTTACCAGCATTTTAAGGCAGTAGTGTAGCACCAACTATAGATTGGACTCAGCTACAGCTTCTATTCCAACTCTGACAGACCTGGTGCTCTGAGGAATGCATGACTAACACAAATAAATGAGTCTGTTACCACTAATGGTTATGGGTTCACAGCTGTACTGTTTGATGTTTTCATTATTAATAATGAATGAATAACCACTGCCTTTCAATCTTTTCCACCAATAACAACACAGAAGGAAGACAAAAATCCCCACCCATAAGTAACCCCTGAAGAAATTGAATTCTCCCTCTCATTTACGCCTCACTCGCTGCTCCAATTTGCACTGCATGCTAGATATTGAGGTTGTTTATTCAGCGAGACTATTATGGGCCAATGTTGACATTATTTGTTTTTCACACTGGAGGGACTGATTACTTATCTCGTCCTAAAGATAAAACTGATAATTCAGTAGAATTCGTTTTTCCTCTGCGACAGATTTATGGAAATGAAAAGTGATGAAATATGAGTAAGATAAAAGGGTTGATACAATCTAGCTTAAAAAAAATATCAATTTCAAGTCCTTCCATTTCCAGTGATCAAAGGATGCCCAGAACCAAATGTGTAACCAGTGCATTCTGCTCCTTTGGTCAAATGGGAAAAGATTGAAGTCTCGCCATTGAAACCAATTACATTTTTAAAAGTCAGATGTACATGTGTACTCTATTTTTGCATTGTAATAGGCTTGTGTTGGTTAGAAGGTAACACATTCATATATGTTGTTGTCGTCGCCATTAACTAACTGCATTGGGGCCAGTTGGTTAGAAAGTAACAATTCATATATGTTGTTGTCAAACGCCATTAACTAGCTGCATTGGGGCCAGTTGGTTAGAAAGTAACAATTCATATATGTTGTTGTCGTCGCCATTAACTAACTGCATTGGGGCCAGTTGGTTAGAAAGTAACAATTCATATATGTTGTTGTCGTCGCCATTAACTAACTGCATTGGGGCCAGTTGGTTGCTTCAATGAGTAAATAAAGACAAATAAACATGCACAATAAAATAAAACAAGCGATCTAAATAAAAGCTGCCAGTAGTAAGGTATATTCTCCAACTGGAATATTTGCCCACTATCGGGCCCAGCATCCTCATTACTGTGTAAGAATAGAGGAACACTATTTACCAGGAAGCACTCGGCTATGAAGGATACTCACCAGGCAATGAAGTGACTGAAGCTTCTGCGCCACTCCTCTCGATTGCGTAATGTAGGGGAAGGGTTTCTGAAACAAACGCACACAACACAAAAATCATCATTCCTGGATATGAAGATATTTTTTTAAATATTGAACTAGAAATGTTTAAATTATTGATGTTGTTGTCATTGGCATAAACACGATCATTCTCATGAGACTGGAGCAGCAGCATGGTATAATCTTGAGTGCTGATTATAGTCATAGGACCTGAGAGTTACACAATTTGGAGTACAGGCCGGTGGAGAGCCATCCAAGCCAGGGCCATGCCAGGCAGCAAGAGAAAAGTGACAAATGATAACAGCTCCTTAACTGTCTGGTAGGAAGCATCTGCCAGCGGGAGCCAAAATTATGGGACCCGGCAATACCTCTGTCAGCAGCATTTAAAGAGACCATCTATAACCTCAAGATGAGTTCAGTGGTTGATACATGTATCAGGAAAGAAGCCAGGGCAGTAAAGAAGGCTCAAATACTGGGCATTATCATGTCTACACTATACACAGCTCACAGCATGCTCACCAAATAAATTAAAGAAATAATGTAATGGGGAAGATAGTGATTTGTTATGTTTACACGCATATTATAATCAACAATATGATTTCGCTCATGAGTGATAATGTAATATTGGATAGGGTGCATTTATACACTTAAAAGGATAATCCACCCCAAACCACTAATTCCTATGATTAATAGTGTTAAATAACACTAACATGTGAAAATAATATTTTCCGGTGAACAAACGTTTCATTTTGTCGTTGGTTGGTAGCAACATGTGAAAATCGTTGTGGAAATCTGTTGCAGCTCAAGTCGACCCTCTCACTGACTTCCAACTTGCTGGTCGTCTCTGTCCAGGGCGTGTGCAGAGTGCGTTGCTATGGCAACAGTTGCCCTTTCGCACGTTTCCAACAGACTTGCAAGGAGCGTTTGGTACACTGTTTAGAATGAGCACTTCTAAGTGAAATGTATACTTTGTCATGATGATAGAAATAGACGAATGTGTTCTAGACAGGTATGCCCATACCATCTATTGGCTGATTTGGTGTGCAGGTAATTGATTTTTGAAAAATTATGAAATGTGATGATGTTTTATCCCCCATCTCGTGTGACGAGAACCATGTAGCTATAACGAGTTCCTACACGATTTCCTGATTTCACAGAAGGACCACTTAGAAGTTAAGTCATGGGGAAATGTTTTGTTTTACCCACCGATAGAACATAGGCTTTCACAAAATTGACAGGAGTTTCATGATTTGTATTTTTGGGGGGTGGATTACAGAAATCAAATCAAATGTATTTGTCACATACACATGGTTAGCAGATGTTAATGCGAGTGTAGCGAAATGCTTGTGCGTCTAGTTCCGACAATGCAGTAATAACCAATGAGTAATCTAACCTAACAATTCCAAAACTACTACCTTATACACACACACAAGTGTAAAGGGATAAAGAATATGTACATAAAGAAATATGAATGAGTGATGGTACAGAACGGCATAGGCAAGATGCAGTAGATGGTATCGAGTACAGTATATGCATATGAGATGAGTAATGTAGGGTATGTAAACAAAGTGGCATAGTTTAAAGTGGCTAGTGATACATGTATTACATAAAGATGCAGTAGATGATAGGGTACAGTATATACATATGAGATGAGTAATGTAGGGTATATAAACATTATATTAAGTAGCATTGTTTAAAGTGGCTAGTGATATATTTTACATCAATTTCCATCAATTCCAATTATTAAAGTGGCTGGAGTTGAGTCAGTGTGTTGGCAGCAGCCACTCAATGTTAGTGGTGGCTGTTTAACAGTCTGATGCCCTTAGATTGAAAAACAGCTTCTGTCTCTCGGTCCCTGCTTTGATGCACCTGTACTGACCTTGCCTTCTAGATGATAGCGGGGTGAACAGGCAGTGGCTCAGGTGGTTGTTGTCCTTGATGATCTTTATGGCCTTCCTGTGACATCGGGTGGTGTAGGTGTCCTGGAGGGCAGGTAGTTTGCCCCCGGTGATGCGTTGTGCAGACCTTACTACCCTCTGGAGAGCCTTATGGTTGTGGGCGGAGCAGTTGCCGTACCAGGTGGTGATACAGCCCGACAGGATGCTCTCGATTGTGCATCTGTAGAAGTTTGTGAGTGCTTTTGGCGACAAGCCGAATTTCTTCAGCCTCCTGAGATTGAAGAGGTGCTCCTGCGCCTTCTTCACGACGCTGTCTGTGTGGGTGGACCAATTCAGTTTGTCCGTGATGTGTACGCCGAGGAACTTAAAGCTTACTACCCTCTCCACTACTGTCCCGTCGATGTGGATAGGGGGGTGCTCCCTCTGCTGTTTCCTGAAGTCCAAAATCATCTCCTTCGTTTTGTTGACATTGAGTGAGAGGTTATTTTCCTGACACCACACTCCGAGGGCCCTCACCTCCTCCCTGTAGGCCATCTCGTCGTTGTTGGTAATCAAGCCTACCACTGTAGTGTCGTCCGCAAACTTGATGATTGAGTTGGAGGCGTGCATGGCCACGCAGTCATGGGTGAACAGGGAGTACAGGAGAGGGCTCAGAACGCACCCTTGTGGGGCCCCAGTGTTGAGGATCAGCGGGGTGGAGATGTTGTTACCTACCCTCACCACCTGGGGGCGGCCCGTCAGGAAGTCCAGTACCCAGTTGCACAGGGCGGGGTCAAGACCCAGGGTCTCGAGCTTGATGACGAGTTTGGAGGGTACTATGGTGTTAAATGCTGAGCTGTAGTCGATGAACAGCATTCTCACATAGGTATATCTCTTGTCCAGATGGGTTAGGGCAGTGTGCAGTGTGGTTGAGATTGCATCGTCTGTGGACCTATTTGGGCGGTAAGCAAATTGGAGTGGGTCTAGGGTGTCAGGTAGGGTGGAGGTGATATGGTCCTTGACTAGTCTCTCAAAGCACGTCATGATGACGGAAGTGAGTGCCACGGGGCGGTAGTCGTTTAGCTCAGTTACCTTAGCTTTCTTGGGAACAGGGACAATGGTGGCCCTCTTTAAGCATGTGGGAACAGCAGACTGGGATAAGGATTGGTTGAATATGTCTGTAAACACACCAGCCAGCTGGTCTGCGCATGCTCTGAGGACGCGGCTGGGGATGCCGTCTGGGCCTGCAGCCTTGCGAGGGTTAACACGTTTAAATGTTTTCCTCACGTCGGCTGCAGTGAAGGAGAGTCCGCAGGTTTTGGTTCCCTTTAAGCTATCAAACTTAATCTTCAATGTATCATTGACTAATTTATTAAATGGAGACAGCGACTCAGAATGAAAAGCTATGTACATTTAAGCCATGAAAAAACAACCAAGAACAAATGGTTCTAATTTCTTTGACAAGAAAACATCATCAAGAACAAAGCTATAGGCTACACATAAACGAGAGCCTATTAAACATCTTTATTTTTCAGAGAAAATGTGTCATTCTTTCCAGCACTAAGTCGCTCGGGTCTGTGATAGAGATTCAGACAGACAGTCCTTTCTGAAGTGCAGATCAAAGCCTACTAACTGACTGCTTCAATACAAACTATAATATGAGCCTGCAGCTATGCTCTTGCCTTGATGTTGTACTGCTGCACTGCTTATATATTACAAAGTCAATACACCAGCACATTGGTGATAACACTGTCAAGTACCCTCATTGTGCTTAGCAAATTCAGGCATCTTTTTTTCTTCCAGTATTTGTGGGAGCACCGACTCATATTGTAAACACAATTGGCTTATTTAAATCTTAGGCCTGGGCACTCCTCCTGTCAAATGTGTGTCACAGTGGATTGAGGCAAAAATCAGTGGTTGTCAGCACCACTTTTAAAGCATTAAGTCTGCTACTAAGCTCAGAAGAAAGACAAAAAAGAATAGAGGAACATAGGGGTATGATACTTTGTATGCAGAGCTCATAATTCTTCCCATTTTCCTAATAGACATGAAAAAAAAACTGTTGGAAAATGTACATGAATCCTGACAGCCAAAGTCATACAATAGATAGAGCTATAGAATATAGGAATACACAGTTCATCATTAAACTGTGGAAAAGTAAAGACACTGGCATCCTTTGAACTTCGAGGGGTAACAACATGAAAACAAAGCGAGCCTGATGGCCTTGAAAAGGGGCAAAGTGCAGCAGTATGGGAAGACATAATAAAGACTTCGTCTGTGAGCCACCTGCTCAAACTCCAGCTCATCTATCATCTGAGAGAGCCAACAGTTCTGTTGAGCACACATGAGTGAACAAGGAGAAGTGCTGCAACATTTTTCTCTGCTGTCTTCAGGCTCGCCACCAACACAGGGTATTGTAGGATGGACTGGGAGGGAGTATCACAGTGTGCCTGCATAGAATAACTGCATTATAGAAAGATAGATGCATAATGTTCTAAACACGGACTGTTCTGCTCATGATTGACTGTCACACAACCAATATCCTTCTCCTCATAGGTTGAAACTGCCAAAATAGCAGATGTGCATTCGGTCTTAAAAGCTATATGATGAAGGAAAGTAGTTTCTCCATGTATGGTTACGTTACAGCCTTACTCTAAAATTGATTAAATTGTTTTTCCCCCTCATCAATCTACACACAATACCCCATAATGACAAAGCAAAAACAGGTTTTTATACATTTTTGCTAATTTATATAAAAAAACTGAAATGTTACATTCACATAAGTATTCAGACACTTTACGCAGTACTTTGTTGAAGCACCTTTGGTAATTGATTACAGCATCGAGTCTTCTTGGGTATGTTGCTACAAGCTTGGTACACCTGTATTTGGGGAGCGTCTCCCATTCTCTGCAGATCCTCTCAAGCTCTGTAAAGGTTGGATGGGGAGTGTTGCTGCACAGCTATTTTCAGGACTCTCCAGAGATGTTCAATCGGTTTCAAGTCCGGGCTCTGGCTGGGCCACTCAACGACATTCAGAGACTTGTCCCGTAGCCACTCCTGCATTGTCTTGGCTGTGTGCTTAGGGTCGTTGTCCTGTTGGAAGGTGAACCTTCGCCCCAGTCTGTGGTCCTGAGCACTCTGGAGCAGATTGTCATCATGGATCTCTCTGTACTTTGCTCCCTTCATCTTTGCCTCGATCTTGACTAGTCTCCCAGTCCCTGCCGCTGAAAAACATCCTCACAGCATGATGCTTCACCGTAGGGATGGTGCCAGGTTTCCTCCAGATGTGACGTTTGGCATTCAGGCCAAATAGTTCAATCTTGGTTTCATCAGACCAGAGAATCTTGTTACTCATGGTCTTGGAGTCTTTATGTGCCTTTTGGCAAACTCCAAGCGGGCTGTCGTGTGCCTTTTACTGAGGAGCCAAGATAAAGCAAAGCAGTTCGACAGATAAAACGACACAGAGTTACACATGGAGGAAAAACAAACATACAGTCAATAATGCAGTATAAACAAGTCTATATACAATGTGAGCAAATGAGGTGAGAAGGGAGGTAAAGGCAAAAAAGGCCATGATGGCAAAGTAAATACAATATAGCAAGTAAAATACTGGAATGGTAGTTTTGCAATGGAAGAATGTGCAAAGTAGAAATAAAAAATAATGGGGTGCAAAGGAGCAAAATAAATAAATAAATAAAAATTAAATACAGTTGGGAAAGAGGTAGTTGTTTGGGCTAAATTATAGGTGGGCTATGTACAGGTGCAGTAATCTGTGAGCTGCTCTGACAGTTGGTGCTTAAAGCTAGTGAGGGAGATAAGTGTTTCCAGTTTCAGAGATTTTTGTAGTTCGTTCCAGTCATTGGCAGCAGAGAACTGGAAGGAGAGGCGGCAAAAGAAAGAATTGGTTTTGGGGGTGACTAGAGAGATATACCTGCTGGAGCGTGTGCTACAGGTGGGAGATGCTATGGTGACCAGCGAGCTGAGATAAGGGGGGACTTTACCTAGCAGGGTCTTGTAGATGACATGGAGCCAGTGGGTTTGGCGACGAGTATGAAGCGAGGGCCAGCCAACGAGAGCGTACAGGTCGCAATGGTGGGTAGTATATGGGGCTTTGGTGATAAAACGGATTGCACTGTGATAGACTGCATCCAATTTGTTGAGTAGGGTATTGGAGGCTATTTTGTAAATGACATCGCCAAAGTCGAGGATTGGTAGGATGGTCAGTTTTACAAGGGTATGTTTGGCAGCATGAGTGAAGGATGCTTTGTTGCGAAATAGGAAGCCAATTCTAGATTTAACTTTGGATTGGAGATGTTTGATATGGGTCTGGAAGGAGAGTTTACAGTCTAACCAGACACCTAAGTATTTGTAGTTGTCCACGTATTCTAAGTCAGAGCCGTCCAGAGTAGTGATGTTGGACAGGCGGGTAGGTGCAGGTAGCGATCGGTTGAAGAGCATGCATTTAGTTTTACTTGTATTTAAGAGCAAATGGAGGCCACGGAAGGAGAGTTGTATGGCATTGAAGCTTGCCTGGAGGGTTGTTAACACAGTGTCCAAAGAAGGGCCGGAAGTATACAGAATGGTGTCGTCTGCGTAGAGGTGGATCAGGGACTCACCAGCAGCAAGAGCGACCTCATTGATGTATACAGAGAAGAGAGTCGGTCCAAGAATTGAACCCTGTGGCACCCCCATAGAGACTGCCAGAGGTCCGGACAGCAGACCCTCCGATTTGACACACTGAACTCTATCAGAGAAGTAGTTGGTGAACCAGGCGAGGCAATCATTTGAGAAACCAAGGCTGTCGAGTCTGCCGATGAGGATATGGTGATTGACAGAGTCGAAAGCCTTGGCCAGATCAATGAATACGGCTGCACAGTAATGTTTCTTATCGATGGCGGTTAAGATATCGTTTAGGACCTTGAGCGTGGCTGAGGTGCACCCATGACCAGCTCTGAAACCGGATTGCATAGCAGAGAAGGTATGGTGAGATTCGAAATGGTCGGTAATCTGTTTGTTGACTTGGCTTTCGAAGACCTTAGAAAGGCACGGTAGGATAGATATAGGTCTGTAGCAGTTTGGGTCAAGAGTGTCCCCCCCTTTGAAGAGGGGGATGACCGCAGCTGCTTTCCAATCTTTGGGAATCTCAGACGACACGAAAGAGAGGTTGAACAGGCTAGTAATAGGGGTGGCAACAATTTCGGCAGATAATTTTAGAAAGAAAGGGTCCAGATTGTCTAGCCCGGCTGATTTGTAGGGGTCCAGATTTTGCAGCTCTTTCAGAACATCAGCTGAATGGATTTGGGAGAAGGAGAAATGGGGAAGGCTTGGGCGAGTTGCTGTTGGGGGTGCAGTGCTGTTGTCCGGGGTAGGAGTAGCCAGGTGGAAAGCATTGCCAGCCGTAGAAAAATGCTTATTGAAATTCTCAATTATGGTGGATTTATCAGTGGTGACAGTGTTTCCTATCTTCAGTGCAGTGGGCAGCTGGGAGGAGGTGTTCTTATTCTCCATGGACTTTACAGTGTCCCAGAACTTTTTTGAGTTAGTGTTGCAGGAAGCAAATTTCTGCTTGAAAAAGCTAGCCTTGGCTTTTCTAACTGCCTGTGTATAATGATTTCTAGCTTCCCTGAACAGCTGCATATCACGGGGGCTGTTCGATGCTAATGCAGAACGCCATAGGATGTTTTTGTGTTGGTTAAGGGCAGTCAGGTCTGGGGAGAACCAAGGGCTATATCTGTTCCTGGTTCTAAATTTCTTGAATGGGGCATGTTTATTTAGGATGGTTAGGAAGGCATTTAAAAAAAATATCCAGGCATCCTCTACTGACGGGACGAGATCAATATCCTTCCAGGATACCCCGGCCAGGTCGATTAGAAAGGCCTGCTCGCAGAAGTGTTTCAGGGAGCGTTTTACAGTGATGAGTGGCGGTCGTTTGACCGCTGACCCATTACGGATGCAGGCAATGAGGCAGTGATCGCTGAGATCTTGGTTGAAGACAGCAGAGGTGTATTTAGAGGGGAAGTTGGTTAGGATGATATCTATGAGGGTGCCCGTGTTTAAGGTTTTGGGGAGGTACCTGGTAGGTTCATTGATAATTTGTGTGAGATTGAGGGCATCAAGTTTAGATTGTAGGATGGCTGGGGTGTTAAGCATGTTCCAGTTTAGGTCGCCTAGCAGCACGAACTCTGAAGATAGATGGGGGGCAATCAGTTCACATATGGTGTCCAGAGCACAGCTGGGGGCAGAGGGTGGTCTATAGCAGGCGGCAACGGTGAGAGACTTGTTTTTAGAGAGGTGGATTTTTAAAAGTAGAAGTTCAAATTGTTTGGGTACAGACCTGGATAGTAGGACAGAACTCTGCAGGCTATCTTTGCAGTAGATTGCAACACCGCCCCCTTTGGCAGTTCTATCTTGTCTGAAAATGTTGTAGTTTGGAATTAAAATGTCAGAATTTTTGGTGGTCTTCCTAAGCCAGGATTCAGACACAGCTAGAACATCCGGGTTGGCAGAGTGTGCTAAAGCAGTGAATAGAACAAACTTAGGGAGGAGGCTTCTAATGTTAACATGCATGAAACCAAGGCTATTACGGTTACAGAAGTCGTCAAAAGAGAGCGCCTGGGGAATAGGAGTGGAGCTAGGCACTGCAGGGCCTGGATTCACCTCTACATCGCCAGAGGAACATAGGAGGAGTAGAATAAGGGTACGGCTAAAAGCTATGAGAATTGGTCGTCTAGAACGTCTGGAACATAGAGTAAAAGGAGGTTTCTGGGGTCGATAAAATAGCATCAAGGTATAATGTACAGACAAATGTATGGTAGGATGTGAATACAGTGGAGGTAAACCTAGGTATTGAGTGATGAAGAGAGATATTGTCTCTAGAAACATCGTTGAAACCAGGAGATGTCATTGCATGTGTGGGTGGTGGAACTAATAGGTTGGATAAGGTATAGTGAGCAGGACTAGAGGATCTACAGTGAAATAAGCCAATAAACACTAACCAGAACAGAAATGGACAAGACATATTGACATTAAGGAGAGGCATGCTTAGTCGAGTGATCAAAAGGGTCCGGTGAGTGGAGAGGTTGGTTGGTGATTTAGACAGCTAGCCAGGGCATCGGTAGCAAGCTAGCATAGGATGGAGGTCTGTTGTTAGCTACCTCTTGCGTTCCGTCAGTAGATTAGTGGGGTTCCGTGTGGTAGAGGGGATTAATCCAAATCACACAACAACAACAAAAATAAAAACAATAGATATAGTTATAGAGGCCCAAGAAGAAAACATAATAATATTAATAATTATTAATTGTCCGATTGTCTATTCAGATAGCAGCCGGTAAGACAGCTAACGGTTAGCAGGCCGCAGATGGGCGTTCAGGTAACGTCGCGACGGAGGAGCCAGCCGAATAACTCCTTCGGGTAGATAACGTCGGCAGTCCAGTTGTGAAGGCCCGGTGGGGCTCCGCGAAGGCAGTAAAACGGGTCCGGATAGGTGACTGCAGCCCAGGTGTGATTGATGGAACTCAGGAGTGATTGACGGAGCTTGCTAGCTCCGGAATAATTGATGTTTGCTCCGGAATCGACGAAGGCCGATAGTCACACGGATAGCAGCTAGCTAGCTGTGAGATCCGGGTATGAATGTCCAGAGAGCAGTCGAAATCCAGGGACATGGAGAGAAAAATTGGTCCGGTATGTTCCGTTCCGAGCCGCGCTGCGCCGTACAGAACTGGCGATAGATTTTCGAGCTAAAGGATAGCTGATGACCACAAACCGTGGTTAGCTGAATACTAACGATTTGCCAGTAAAGGAGCTAACTAGCTTCTGAACTGACATGCACTGTCAACTGTGGGACCTTTAAATAGACAGGTGTGTGCTTTTCCAAATCATGTCCCATCAATTGAATTTACCACAGGCGGACTCCAATCAAGTTGTAGAAACATGTCAAGGATGATCCATGGAGACAGGATTCACCTGAGCTCAATTTCGAGTCTCATAGCAAAGGGTCTGAATACTTATGCAAATAAGGTATTTCAGTTATTTTCTTTTTATACATTTGCTAAAATGTATAGAAACCTATTTTCACTTTGTTATTATGGGGAATTGTGTGTAGATTGCTGAGGATTTATATTTATTTAATCAATTTTAGAATAAGGCTGTAACATAACAAAATGTGGAAAAAGTCAAGTGGTTTGAATACTTTCCGGAGGCACTGCATGTACATGAAGACAGGGTAAAATGACTAGGCATCAGGATGAATAATAATACGAGTAACATAAAGAACAGAGTAGCAGCTGCAAATTATGAGTGTAAAAGTGTGTGTGTATGTACATTATGTACATTGAGTGTACAAAACATTAGGAACACCTACTCTTTCCTTGATGTTAAATCCACTTTTTTTTATTTTTTTATTGAACCTTTATTTAACTAGGCAAGTCAGTTAAGAACAAATTCTTATTTTCAATAACAGCCTACCCCGGCCAAACCCAGTCAACGCTGGGCCAATTATGCGCCGCCCTATGGGACTCCCATATCCCTCAGTGTATATTGTCTAGTGAGTGTTCATAGTAGGGTCAGTGCAGATAGTCCAGGTAACTATTCATTTACTATTTACGAGTCTTATGGCTTGGGGGTAGAAGCTGTCTCAGAGCCTGTTGGACCGAGAGCCGATGCTCCTGTACTGTTTGCCGGACGGTAGCAGAGTGAACAATTTATGGCTTGGGTGGCTGGAGTCTTTGGCAATTTTACAAGCCTTTCTCTGACACCACCTATATAGAGGTCCTGGATGGCTGTGATGTACTGGGCTTTCTGCACCACCCTCTGTAGTGCTTTGCGGTCGAGGGCGGAGCGTTTGCTATACCAAGCGGTGATGCAGCCAGTCAAGATGCTCTCGATGGTGCAGCTGTAGAACTTTTTGAAGATTAAGGGCCCATGCCAAATCTTTTCACCCTCCTTTGAAAAACTATTCCTGATGCTTAAAAGACCTACAGTAGAGAGATACAAACATGGGACGAGTACAGTACAAGATCAGCAACATTCATAGACACTATCAATCTACGATGGATCAGCCAGCTGGCATGTAGTCAATAGTAATTATCTGCCACATACATTCCAAAATGCCCAACATGTGAAACGTCTGTGCCAGAAGCTGTGAGTTAACATTGAAACTAACTTCTCAATCAAAAAGTCTCACTGTTTGTAGAAGAGCAAGAATACATCTTAACCTCAACCCTAATCCCAGCCTTTCATTCAAATCACCAAAATGTTACATGGGCTGAATGCATATGTACACCATAGTTAGGCATGCATACCACTTTCATATGGGTGGCCCAAGCAGCAGGAATCAAAACCACAAACCTTGGCATTCCAAGTACCATGCTCTACTGAATAAGCCACACAGGATTTAGTAAATATCAGTGCAGGTATTCTTTAATGTCAAGATCACAACACAAGAATCACTGTTTACATTCTGCTAAGTATTCTGTTCACATTGAACATTGAACCAAAGCCTGCTTTCTGTGTGGCTGATAGTCAGGTGTCAATTTCATAATCTGAGCCCTGAAAATGGATGAAGAGTATCGGTAAAAGAAAACAGTAAACATTGTATTGATGTCTTTCACCCATGACTGTTCTGCTCTGTAGCTTTTACATCACCTGTGGCTTTTGGCTGGTGTATTACCTCTCACCAGAACACTGCTTGGGATTCCGCTCACTTGCCCTATGATTTCATTTGCCTTTGTTGCCTCTGACAAGCCATCATTTACTCCCATCATCTTCCTCAGTTCTCGTCTCCCTTCCGACAGACACAAAGCCCAGTTATATATATTGCTAATATCCACTGGGATCTGGGTGGATCAACACAGCTTTGGACTTCTTTGCCAATTACCGTTAACCTTCACAACCTTCTCCCTATGACTTTACACAGGACTTTTGTCAGGGTTTGGCTAATACAGCATGGAGAATATTGGCTCAAGCAATTAACCTTCCCACATATTGAATATCTGAGAGCATCGTCTCAAGTATCCATAATTAATTTTGCAGTTAACCGTTTTACAGCTTTACCCTTTTATATGCTCCATTACCCACATTCATAATAACCACGGGCCCCACATATATTACATACTATATAGCAGGCAAAATTACATCCAGCCCATTTTAAAATGGGCATATAATCTGTTTCCGTAGTGGAGGATCTGTGCTTGGCTCTTGGAGGTCTATCTGCAACTGAATGAATCCTGGGCCCGCCTTAGTTTACTGTTACAGATGTAGGATCTTAATTTGATCACCCTGTTGCATCAGACTTTTCCTGCATTGCGGGAAATGTCAAACTTATAGTGTATTTGAGGTTTAAACAGACATCTGAAGTTTGTAATTTCCCTTTTGAAAAATGTATCAACCCCTACAAAAATGTCCATTAATTATAATCCACATAATAATTCACATTTCCTGTTGCTCCTTCTGTAGCAAACTGGCTCTAATTAAGATCCTACATCTGTAATACTGATTTACACTAGTGCTGGAATCAATACAATTCCTTGTATCTGATGCTATCTGTGGACAGGAGGACCAAGCAGCAGGTATAAATGGAGTGGAGGAGCAGAGCAGCTTCCCTGACAGCGATCTGAACTCCTTTCAGCACTTCACACTGGTCGCTGTGAAAGGGATACCATCTGTGCAAGTTCCCACAGCCAATCCACAGCTCTATCACATGGCTTGCAGTAGTCCTGCCTGTGTTCAGCCCCAGTGTCCCGGCCCCCAGAGGCCTGGCTACATTAATGGTGCTGTTGTTTTATCTGCACAGTCCATACCCTCAGGCAACTCCATCTGCTGTACGACATGGAGGAGATGCTGCAGTACACCGAGGGGCATAGACCTCAGCCAGCCAAAACAACCAGAACCCTCTCAGATCTCAACCCAAGGATTACATACTGCCAGCGACATCACAAAACCACAGGAAATAGATGGAGCCAGAAAGAGATGCATCAATTAGATTTAGACAGTGTCACTGAATATGCAGTTATTACCATATTTCATAAACACATCCAATGTGCTTTTCTTAATGCTTATACCAAATGGTGACCATGTTTGGAATGGTATGTCCTCCTCCTAGGAATAATCTTGGGATTTACACAGTAGATTAATATACTGTCCCATTGACTGGACTGTGAAATGGAAATACAGGGACATGTGTAAGGACATACGATCTAATGTCATAAGAAAATCTAGCATGTTTGAGTACAAGTGAGATTTTTATGAAACCTGTTATTCCCAAGGACAATGCTTATCAGGAGAAGCCGCTCTGATTACGGCTTATGAGGTAGTCAATTTAAAGAGCTCCTGAAGCATGTGAAACACTCGTAGGAAACAACACCCCAAATCATTAAATCTACCTCTTTACAATCATTAAGGTCATTTATAGTGTATCATTATCATTTCTGTGCTCATCAATGTGCAGCACGCCGATACACAATTTCGTGACACACGTCTTCTGTTTCGAATAGAATCCACATACGACAGACAATGTCAGGCAACCTCCCCTTATAATTGTGACCGCCGTGCTGCATTGATGGAGAAATATATTTTAACAGAATCATTTCATGGTTCAGTGTGCTCACACTTTGATTTATCCTGGAGCTGCCCAGCCAAAGGTCCCAATTCAAAAGATTTATGGGCCAGGGCCGAGTATCTATTTTTATTTAGAAAAAGAAACCCCAGTCTCAACAACGGTAGGTCGCTGCACACGTGTAACTCTTCGTATTCCAAATCACTCAGAAAGTCAAACTATTTCAGAAAAAAGGTGAATAAAAAGGGGAGAGAAATGTACATGTCCTTTCTTTGTTTATCATGACCTGTAGTGAATGGCATCTATGGGAAATGAACATCCTTAACACAAAATGCAAAAACCTGCTCTGGGACTGTCAATAGCTTCATCTCTTTAAGGTGTTGTCTGCCGTTTTCATCTTTCTACCAAAAACAGGCCAATCACCATTTCAGCACTACACAGAATTTAGGAGCTAACCATTTGTACATCCCACTGAAATGATTCCATCCTATCAACTCAGATGACTGAATGCATGCCCCATCCCAGACCCGGCAGAGTGTTATTCCAGGCTCTGGGATTTGGGAGCGTTCGTTTGACCAGGAGAGCTTTCTCTGCGCCTTTAATTGTTGTGACCTGTTTTACGTTCCCTTGAGTTTGGTGTGATAAACTGCTGTTGTGGCTACCAGAACTCCTGCGACACGACAGACGCATGCTTGTTTCTCATCAGGTTTGGTGGGGTGGAGATAACATTGTGATGGGTGGCTGGTGACAGCCTCATCTCAATGTGAATGGAGCTAATCACCAATGCAAATTGCAATCAAAAGGGCTCATCCTCACCAAAGTGGGAGATAATTGTGCGACTGTGCCGATAGCAAAAGGTCAGTCACTTGTAGTATCAAAGCTTTCAAGTAATTATTCATTAGAAATTGTGTTTACGTTAGAGATTTTCTGATTAAATAACAGTTTTAAGGGTAAGGCCAAATATTGTTCCATTTACTCTTGATTAAGTTTCTGTTCAGTTTATCATTCTGGAATTTTCAATTGAATTTACAATCTAGCGTTTTAGCTTGGAAACACGCATTGAAGCACACTAATTATTTTCCTAATTTAATGCATTTCTACCAGGTCTATCCTGCATTTCATGAGCACACAAAATAACATTAAGAATCTTTACAATTTCTTGGCATATTTGGCATTTTATTATTTTCAGAGAAAGGGCTCTGCGATGATCCACTTCTAAATTCAGTTTGCCATTTTCCTCCAGACAAAAATCAAAGGCTTTTTATGAAAGTATACGCAGCTGTGTGCCTGATCTGTCCCAGCCAGCTGTGTGCAGATGGAGCCCTCTAGTGCCTTACCGTGGGATCTTGAAGAGGGCTTTGATGGGGTGCATCTCTGTCAATTGGGGGTCTCCATCAGCCAGCTCTATGGCTGTGATGCCCAGTGACCACACGTCACAGTGGGCTGCTCACAGGCGATGACCTGGGATGACACAGGCAGGACAAACATGACACAAGCAGGTGTATTAGCAATAGTGAGGTAGTAACTTCATATGGGCACCAAAAGGCTTTCATTGATTCTGAAGCGGAAGTAACATAAAACAACAATGCATAAGAAGATCAAGTCATTTTAAAATGGTCTGTGTTTAAAATACACATTGTAATGTTAATTTAAAAAGGTTACAGTTAAAGTCATTCATCAGGTGAGTACACACTCGTCTATCACTCTCTACAGTCCATATAGCACATTGAATACAACTCAATGGTGTCATCGTGTATGATATTTCTGTGCTAAGTCTTTGTGTTCTCATGCAACCGCAAGTAAAAGGGGTTTAGTGGGTCATGTAAAAAAGGCTAACCTCAGGTGCCATTCAAAAGGGAATGCCAACGAAGGTGTTTCTTCGCAAATGTGCCCTCGTCAGCTGAGCAGAGACACCTGGATAGAATTTAGGTGATTTAATATAAAACACAACATCCTCAGTGAATCAATGTTTGTTGCAAAATCAAGATTTGATGTATTATATCACATGACCTGTGGCATATTCACAGTTGTTTAATATGCTTTAATATTCTGTCATGTACAGTACCAGTCAAAAGTTTGGACACCTACTCATTCAAGGCTTTTTCTTTATTTTTACTATTGTCTACATTGTAGAATAATAGTAAAGACATCAAAACTATGAAATAACACACATGGAATCATGTAGTAACCGAAAGTGTTAAACAAATCAAAATAGATGTTGTATTTGAGATTCTTTAAAAAGTAGCCATCCTTGCACACTCTTGGCATTCTCTCATCCAGCTTCATGAGGTAGTCACCTGGAATGCATTTCAATTAACAGGTATGCCTTTCTTGAATTTCTTTCCTTCTTAATGCATTTGAGGCAATCAGTTGTGTTATGACAAGGTAGGGGTGGTATACAGAAGATAGCACTATTTGGTAAAAGACCAAGTCAATATTATGGCAAGAACAGCTCTAATAAGCAAAGAGAAACAATAGTCCATCATTACTTTGAGACATGAAAGTCAGACAATCAGGAAAATTTCAAGAACTTTGAAAGTTTCTTCAAGTGCAGTCGCCAAAAACCATCAAGAGCTATGATGAAACTGGCTCTCATGAGGAACGCCACAGGAAAGGAAGACCTAGAGTTAGCTTTGTTGCAGAGGATACATTCATTAGAGTTACCAGACTACCAGAACTTGCAGCCCAAATAAATGATTCACAGAGTTCAAGTAACAGACACATCTCAACATCAACTGTTAAGAGGAGACTGCGTGAATCATGCCTTCATAGTCGATTTGCTGCAAAGAAACCACTACTAAAGGACACCAATAAAAAGATGAGACTTGCTTGGGCCAAGAAACACGAGCAATGGACATTAGACCGGTGGAAATCTGTCCTTTGGTATGATGAGCCCAAATCTTTGATTTTTGGTTCCAACTGCCGTGTCTTTGTGTGACGCAGAGTAGGTGAACAGATGATCTCTGTATGTGTGGTTCCCACCGTGAAGCATGGAGGAGGAGGTGTGATTGTGTGGGGGTGCTTTGCTGTTGACACTGTCAGTGATTTATTTAGAAGTCAAGGCACACTTAACCAGCATGGCTACCACAGCATTCTGCAGCGATACGCCGACCCATCTGGTTTGCGCTTATTAATTTATTTTTTATTATTATTTATTTTTATTTAACCAGGTAGGCTAGTTGAGAACAAGTTCTCATTTACAACTGCGACCTGGCCATCAGTTCGACACATACAACAACACAGAATAAACAAACATACAGTCAATAATACAGTAGAACAAATCTATATACAGTGTGTGCAAATGAGGTAAGATAATGGAGGTAAGGCAATAAATAGGCTATGGTGCCGAAGTAATTACAATATACAAATTAAACACTGGAGTGATGTGCAGAAGATGAATGTGCAAGTAGAGATACTGGGTTGCAAAGGAGCAAGATAAATAAATAAATAAATAAATACAGTATGAGGTAGTTGGACGGGCTATTTACAGATGGGCTATGTGCAGGTGCAGTGATCTTTGAGCTGCTTTGACAGCTGGTGCTTAAAGTGGGAGATATGAGATATGAGTCTCCAGCTTCAGCGATTTTTGCAGTTCGTTCCAGCCATTGGCAGCAGAGAACTGGAAGGAAAGGCGGACACAATGTAGGAATTGGCTTTGGGGGTGACTAGTGAGATATACCTACTGGAGCGCGTGCTACGGGTGCTGCTATGGTGACCAGTGAGCTGAGATAAGACGGGGCTTTACCTAGCAGACTTGTAGATTACTTGGAGCCCGTGGGTTTGGCGACGAGTATGAAGCGTGGGCCAGCCAACGAGAGAGTACAGGTCGCAATGGTGGGTAGTATATGGGGCTTTGGTGACAAAACGGATGGCACTGTGATAGACTGCATCCAATTTGTTGAGTAGAGTGTTGGAGGCTATTTTGTAAATGACATCGCCGAAGTCGAGGATCGGTAGGATGGTCAGTTTTACGAGGGTATGTTTGGCAGCATGAGTGAAGGATGCTTTGTTGCGAAATAGGAAGCCGATTCTAGATTTAATTGTGTTACTGTAATTGAATTATGCCAATGTGCTTTCATCAATTGAAAGCCCTTAATCTATTTTATGAGAATTTGTAAGATTTCTTGTTAGCATAAAATAGACGCAGACCAGTCTTTCAATAATAGGTAGCGCGCTACCACTTACCACTACCATAAGAGCGTGCTACCACTTAATCACGTGCAGCAGTTTATATACAGATCATGACGTCATTTCATTGCTTTAACAGAATCCCCTCCTCTCGACCGGGACAAAGTAAGGTGAAAAGTTCATTCTAACTTACTAAACACACTCCCAGATAACTTTTGACCCCTCAACATTATCGATCACCACTGAACTGACAGTTTTAATTAACAGAAAACCTAGGAATGCACTCACTGCCTTATCTAAAAACCCCAGAGCTAAGTTTCTGTAGGGTCAACTATAGGCTAACGACCTTATCTGTTTTCACAGTCCACAACCCATTAGTTTTATTCCTAGTTGGAATGGTGTTCATTAACTTTTTATTACTCCTTGTCCGTGTCACACAATCCCTTCTTATGAACTCATATTGTTAATCACTTATAAAACAGAGTATAAGTTTACTTAGTTACAATTCTATTTAAAATTGGGATATTGTTTATTCATTTATCCATAATAAATACAACAAATTGTGGATTGGAAATGCTTAATGTGAGTCTGGAAGGAGAGTTTACAGTCTAACCAGACACCTAGGTATTTGTTGTTGTCCACATATTCTAAGTCAGAACCATCCAGAGTAGTGATGCTGGATGAGCAGGCAGGAGTGGGTAGTGATCGGTTGAAGAGCAAGCATTTATTTTTACTTGAATTTAAGAGCAGTTGGAGGCAATGGAAGGAGAGTTGTATGGCATTGGATCTCGTCTGGAGGTTAGTTAACACAGTGTTCAAAAAAGGGCCAGAAGTATACAGAATGGTGTCGTCTGCGTAGAGGTGGATCAGGGACTCACCAGCAGCAAGACCGACATCATTGATGTATACAGAGAAGAGAGTCGGCCCGAAAATTGAACCCTGTGGCACCCCCATAGAGATTGCCAGAGGTCCAGACAACAGGCCCTCCGATTTGACACACTGAACTCTATCAGAGAAGTAGTTGGTGAACCAGGCGAGGCAGTCATTTGAGAAACCAAGGCTGTTGAGTCTGCCGAGAAGAATGTGGTGATTGACAGAGTCGAAAGCCTTGGCCAGGTCGATGAATACGGCTGCACAGTAATGTCTCTTATTGATGGCAGTTATGATATCATTTAGGACCTTGAGCGTGGCTGAGGTGCACCCATGACCAGCTCTGAAACCAGATTGCATAACGGAGAAGGTACGGTGGGATTCGAAATGGTCGGTAATCTGTTTATTAACTTGGCTTTCGAAGACCTTAGAAAGGCAGGGTAGGATAGATATAGGTCTGTAGCAGTTTGGGTCTAGAGTGTCTCCCCCTTTGAAGAGGGGGATGATCGCGGCAGCTTTCCAATCTTTGACAATCTCATGTGATACAAAAGATAGGTTGAACAGGCTAGTAATAGGGGGTTTGGCAGATAATCTTAGAAAGAGAAGGTCCAGATTGTCTAGCCTGGCTGATTTGTAGGGGTCCAGATTTTGCAGCTCTTTCAGAACATCAGCTATCTGGATTTGGGTGAAGGAGAAATGGGGGAGGCTTGGGTGAGTTGCTGTGGGGGGTGCCTACCCCAGTTGACCGGTGTAGGGGTAGCCAGGTGGAAAGCATGGCCAGCCGTAGAAAAATGCTTATTGAAATGATCAATTATCATGGATTTATCGGTGGTGACAGTGTTTCCTAGCCTCAGTGCAGTGGGCAGCTGGGAGGAGGTGCTCTTTTTCTCCATGGACTTTACAGTGTCCCAGAACTTTTTTGAGTTTGTGCTACAGGATGCACATTTCTGTTTGAAATAGCTAGCCTTAGCTTTCCAAAATGCCTGTGTATATTGGTTCCTAACTTCCCTGAAAAGTTGCATATCACAGGGGCTATTCGATGCTAATGCAGTACGCCACAGGATGTTTTTGTGCTGGTCAAGGCCAATCAGGTCTGGAGTGAACCAGGGGCTATATCTGTTCCCGGTTCTAACATTTTTTAATGGAGCATGCTTATTTAAGATGGGGAGGAAGGAACTTTTAACCTGTTGAGTGTAGGGGGCAGTAATTTGATATTTGGAGGAAAAACGTACCCAAATTAAACTGCCTATTTCTCAGGCCCAGAATATGCACATAATTGTCCGATTAGGATAGAAAACACTCTAAAGTTTCCAAAACTGTCAAAATATTGTCTGTGAGTATAACAGAACTGATATTGTAGGTGAAAACCTGAGGAAAATCCAACAAGGAAGTGCCTAAGAGAAACGAATCTCCCTGTTCCATTGCATGCCTTCCCTCAATTTAAAGAGATATCAACCAGATTCATTTCCCTATGGCTTCCACATGGTGTGAACAGTCTTTAGACATAGTTTCAGGCTTTTATTCTGAAAAATGAGCGAGAACGATCATATCGCGTCAGTGGATGGCTGGGTGCCAGCAGAGTTTTGCATGCGTAACAGCTTCGAGCAGACATTTTCTCTCTCTCTCCTATTGAAAAAGCTACGGTCCGGTTGAAATATTATCGATTGTTTATTGTAAAAACAACCTGAGGATTGATTTAAAAAACGTTTGACATGTTTCTGCGAACTTTACGGATACTATTTGGAATTTGTTTGCTCGTCATGTGGATTTCTGAACAAAAGGTTTTTGGAAATAAAACTAATCTTTATCGAACAAAAGGAACATTTATTGTGTAACTCGGAGTCTCGTGAGTGCAAACATCCGAAGATCATCAAAAGGTAAGCAATTCATTTTATTGCTTTTCTGACTTTCCTGACCAATCTACTTTGCTGCTAGGTGTTTGTAATGTTTTGTCTGCTGAGAGAGGTGTCCTAACATAAATGCTTGGATAGCTTTTTTGATATCTGACACGCCAGGTGGATTAACAATAAGCTAGCTGTGTTTTGCTATATTGCACTTGTGATTTCATGAAAATTAAATCATTTTAGTAATTTACAGTGGGGCAAAAAAGTATTTAGTCAGCCACCAATTGTGCAAGTTCTCCCACTAAAGTGAGGGGCCTGTAATTTTCATCATAGGTATACTTCCAACTATGAAAGACAAAATGAGGGGGGAAAAATCCAGAAAATTACATTGTAGGATTTTTTATGAATTTATTTGCAAATTATGGTGGAAAATAAGTATTTGGTCACCTACAAACAAGCAAGATTTCAGGCTCTCACAGACCTGTAACAACTTCTTTAAGAGGCTCCGCTGTCCTCCACTCGTTACCTGTATTAATGGCACCTGTTTAAACTTGTTGTCAGTATAAAAGACACCTGTCCACAACCTCAAACAGTCACACTCCAAACTCCACTATGGCCAAGACCAAAGAGCTGTCAAAGGACACCAGAAACAAAATTGTAGACCTGCACCAGGCTGGGAAGACTGAATCTGCAATAGGTAAGCAGCTTGGTTTGAAGAAATCAATTGTGGGAGCAATTATTAGGAAATGGAAGACATACAAGACCACTGATAATCTCCCTCGATCTGAGGCTCCACGCATGATCTCACCCCGTGGGGTCAAAATGATCACAAGAACGGTGAGCAAAAATCCCAGAACCACACGGGGGGACCTAGTGAATGACCCGCAGAGAGCTGGGACCAAAGTAACAAAGCCTAGCATCAGTAACACACTACGCCGCCAGGGACTCAAATCCTGCAGTCCTGCAGTCCCCCTGCTTAAGCCAGTACATGTCCAGGCCCGTCTGAAGTTTGCTAGAGAGCATTTGGATGATCCAGAAGAAGACTGGGAGAATGTCATATGGTCAGATGAAACCAAAATATAACTTTTTGGTGAAAACTCAACTCGTCGTGTTTGGAGGACAAAGAATGCTGAGTTGCATCCAAAGAACACCATACCTACTGTGAAGCATGGGGGTGGAAACATCATGCTTTGGGGCTGTTTTTCTGCAAAGAGACCAGGACGACTGATCCGTGTAAAGGAAAGATTGAATGGGGCCATGATTCAGGAGATGTTGAGTGAAAACCTTCCATCAGCAAGGGCATTGAAGATGAAACGTGCCTGGGTCTTTCAGCATGACAATGATCCCAAACACACCGCCCGGGCAACGAAGGAGTGGCTTCGTAAGAAGCATTTCAAGGTCCTGGAGTGGCCTAGCCAGTCTCCAGATCTCAACCCCATAGAAAATCTTTGGAGGGAGTTGAAAGTCCGTGTTGCCCAGCAACAGCCCCAAAACATCACTGCTCTAGAGGAGATCTGCATGGAGGAATGGGCCAAAAGACCAGCAACAGTGTGAAAACCTTGTGAAGACTTACAGAAAACGTTTGACCTCTGTCATTGCCAACAAAGGGTATATAACAAAGTATTGAGATAAACTTTCATTATTGACCAAATACTTATTTTCCACCATAATTCGCAAATAAATTCATTTAAAAAATCCTACAATGTGATTTTCTGGATTTTTTTTCTCATTTTATCTGTCATAGTTGAAGTGTACCTTTGTTAAAAAGATGAGGCCTGTAATTTAAGTAGGAGAACTTGCACAATTGGTGGCTGACTAAATACTTTTTTGCCCCACTGTAATTTGAATTTGGCGCTCTGCAATTCAACGGATGTTGACGAAAATGATCCCGCTAACTGGATGGCTGCGCCAATAAGTTAAAGAATAACCCATCCTCTACTGACGGGATAAGGTCAATATCATTCCAGGATACCCCGGCCAGGTTGATTAGAAAGGCCTGCTTGCTGAAGTGTCTTAGGGAGCGTTTGACAGTGATGAGGGGTGATCGTTTGACCGCAGACCCATTGTGGATGCAGGCAATGAGGCGGTGATCGCTGAGATCTTGGTTGAAAACAGCAGCAGAGGTGTTTTTGGAGGCAAGTTGGTTAGGATGATATCTATGAGGGTGCCCCGTGTTTACAGATTTGGGGTTGTACCAGGTAGGTTCATTGATAATTTGTGTGAGATTGAGGGCATCAAGCTTAGATTGTAGGATGGAAGGGGTGTTAAGCATGTCCCAGTTTAGGTCACCTAGCAGCACGAGCTCTGAAGATAGATGGGTGGCAATCAATTTACATATGGTGCCCAGGGCACAGCTGGCGGCAGAGAGTGGTCTATAGCAAGCGGCAACGGTGAGAGACTTGTTTCTGGAAAGGTGTAGAAGCTCGAATTGTTTGGGTACAGACCTTGATAGTAAGACAGAACTCTGCAGTAGATTGCAACTCCGCCCCCTTTGGCAGTTAGGGATGAAAATGTCAGGTTTTTTTGGTGGTCTTCCTAAGCCAGGATTCAGACACGGCTAAGACATCCAGGTTGGCAGAGTGTGCTAAAGCAGTGAATAAAACAAACTTAGGGAGGAGGCTTCTAATGTTAACATGCATGAAACCAAGGCTCTTAAGGTTACAGAATCAACAAATGAGATCACCTGGGGAATAGAAGTGGAACTAGGCACTGCAGGTCCTTGATTAACCTCTACATCACCAGAGGAACAGAGGAGGAGTACGGCTAAAGGCTATAATAAGAACTGGTCATCTAGTACGTTCGTAACAGAGAGTAAAAGGATCAGGTTTCTGGCCGCGCTAGAATTGATTCAATGCATAATGTACAGACAAAGGTATGGTAGGATGTGAGTACATTGGAGGTAAACCTAGGCATTGAGTGATGATGAGAGAGATATTGTCTCCAGGTGATGTCATCACATATGTGGGAGGTGGAACTTTTTGGTTGGTTAAGGCATATTGAGCATGCCTAGAGGCTCTACAGTGAAATAAAACAATAATCACTAACCAGAACAGTAATGGACAAGGCATATTGACATTAGGGAGAGGCATGTGTAGCCGAGTGATCATTGGGGTCCAGTGAGTGGTTGGGCTGGCTGGAGACATGGCGATTCAGACAGCTAGCAGGCCGGGGCTAGCAAGCTAGCAGAAGGGCCTTAGAGGGAGGTCGCGATGGAGGAGCCTCCTTGTGCGGTTCCGTCAATAGACCAGTCGTGATGGATTAGTAGGGTTCCGTGTAGCAGAGGGGTCCAGTCCAATTAGCAAATGGATCTATTCAGCTAACAGTCCAATATGCTCTAGACAGCTAGCGGGCTGCAGCTAGCAGGCTAGCAGATGGGCACTCAGGGGACGTCACGACGGAGGGGCCTGTTGGAGAAGAAAAAAACCTTGGGCAGATTACGTCGGTAGTCCAGTCGTGATGGATAAGCAGGGCTTCGTGTAAGTAAAAGGGGCCCAGGCCGATTGGCAAAATAGGAATAGTGGCCTGAGAAAGTGGCCGATGGACCTATTAGCTAACAGTCCAATATGCTCTAGACAGCTAGCGGGTCGCGGCTAGCAGGCGGGCATTCCGGGGACGTCGCGAAGTAGGAGCCAATTGAGTAAACCCCTCGAGCAGATTACGTCGGTAGTCCAGTCGTGAAGGATCGGCGGGGTTCCGTACCCTGTACCGGCAGTAAAAGGGGTCCAGGCCAGTTGGCAAAATAAGTATTGTAGCCCAGGAGTGGCTGATGGACCTCTTCAGCTAGCCGGGAGATGGGCCTAGCATGGGCTAGCTCCAGGCTAATTGGTGCTTGCTTCGGGACAGAGACATTAGCCACTCGGATTGCAGCTAGCTACCCAGGTGGGTTCAGTGCTTGCGGTCGGAATCCGGGGATATGGAGAGAAAATAGTTTGAATCGCGTTGTACAACCTGGCAAGAGCTTTCCGAGCTAAAGGTAGCTGATGACCACTAGCAGTGGTTAGCTGACTACTAGTTAGCTGGCTAGCTTCTGTTGGGGGATTCTGTTTCAGAGGTCAAGAAAAATACTTCAAGAAAAAGCAGTCATCAGTGACCCCAAATACACTTCCAGGCTGTGTAAGGGCTATTTGACCAAGGAGAGTGATGGTGCTGCATTTTTTATTTTTTATTTAACCAGGTAGGCCAGTTGAGAACAAGTTCTCATTTACAACTGCGACCTGGCCAAGATAAAGCAAAGCAGTGTGATAAAAACAAACAAAAACACAGTTACACATAAACAAACATACAGTTAATAACACAAAATAAAATTAAAATAGAATCTATGTACAGTGTGTGCAAATGTAGAAGAGTAGGGAGGTAGGCAATAAATTGGCCATAGAGGTGAAAATAATTACAACTTAGCATTAATACTGGAGTGATATATGTGCAGATGATGATGTGCAAGTAGAGATACTGGGGTGCAGAAGAGCAAGAGGGTAAGTAATAATATGGGGATGAGGTAGTCAGGTGTGCTATTTACAGATTGGCTGTGTACAGGTACAGTGATCGGTAAGCTTCTCTGACAACTTATGCTTAAAGTTAGAGAGGGAGATAAAAGACTCCAGAGATGGTTTGGGGAGATGAGATGGTTTGGGATGAGTTGTACCGCATAGTGAAGGAAAAGCAGCCAACAAGTGCTCAGCATATGTGGGAACTCCTTCAAGACTGTTGGAAAAGCATTCCTCATGAAGCTGGTTGAGAGAATGCCAAGAGTGCAAAGCTGTCATCAAGGCAAAGGGTGGCTACTTTAAAGAATCTAAAATATTTGTTTAATACTGTTTTGTTTACTACATGATTCCATATTTGTTATTTAATAGTTTGATGTCTTCACTATTATTCTACAATGTTGAAAATAGTACAAATAAAGAAAAACTTTTGAATGAGTAGGTGTGTCCAAACTTTTGACTGGTACTCTATATTTGTGTGGATATTACATGAATGTGAATTACATAACCAGAGGGAAAGTGTGTGAATCAATCAATAGCGATATGGCATATCACTTGGTGTGTTAACCTGCCATACCACCATAATCATTTCTAATTAAGTGGGACAGATTTTTATCAGCAGGATTCCACTTCATTCTCAGCACACAGAGGACATAAACATGCCTGGGGCAACTCAAAGTCATTTGCCAGAGCAGCTTTCTTTTTTATACGCAAAGGATCAAATAATGCAATTTAAATTGGCAATAATAGCCTTAGGTTAAGCTATGGTCCATGAAATACAAAGATGTTACATAGGGTCGGTAACAAAGACATGGAAAGAGTACTGCATCACAGCATTGATGCCCATATGTTTGTATTTACCAATAATATCACAGGCTTTTATGTGGACAAATTTAAAAAATGGATTAACCGTGAACTATCAATGATGAGTTATCTGTTAAAGGCCCAATGTGTTCAAAAATTTGATAGTGCTGTGTTTTATATACACTCACTGGCCAGTTTATGTACACCACTCTGTTTCACGAAAATGGATCGCTTTTTCTATATAAAGCAGGTAGACAGGGATTGAGGCATTCAGTTACTGTTCGATTAAATGTTAGAACGGGCAAAACGAGTGAAGCGACATTGAGAGTGGTATTATCATCGGTGCCAGGCACACTGGATCCAGTATCTCGTGATGCCATTGCGTCAGCATGGACCAAACATCCTTGTGGAATTTCTGACACCTTATAGAATACCCCAAAGAATTCAGTCTGTTCTGGAGGCAAAAGGGGGTTCGCCGGTACCAGATGGGTGTACCTATTAAACTGGCTGGTGAGTGTATATTTCCACACTATGAGGTTGGAATAATGTGAAATTGTGAAAATTATGATAATGCGCTTTAAGTGTAAGAGTTGTTTTGAAAAGACCCCCAGAAATGTCAGCCTGTTTTGGTGGGATGGAGTTTTAGCCTGCCTGATGACATCACCAGGTACTAAATGAGTTAATAAACCAATAAGAAAGAGATTTCCAAACCTCTCTGCTAGTTCTCAGTTTACCGCTTCCCACGCTGACCACTTCCAGACATTCCTAGCAAAAGTCTTACTTGAGAAATTGTTCTTTGCTAAGAAGATATTTTAGTTTATTTTTGAACATTTTAATTTAAAACAATCCCATAAATGATTTGATATTGAGATATAAAAAAGGCTGCATTGGACCTTTAAATGATGGCCCAGACAGAAGTGAAGTGCCCCCACAACAGGAAAACACATCCATTACCAAAGTCAACAAGCTTGACTCCTCCCTCGGTGGTCAGAAGCATGTTGTTTCCTTTGACGTCACAATGGATAATCTGGCTGTTGTGTAAATGCTGGAGACCCTGGCAGGCGGGAGGAGGGGCTTAATAAGCGTCAGTAATGCCATTAATAATCGTTTGTTAATAATAAAGTTGTCTACCGCCATGCGTATTACCCCCACACCCTGCCACCTCCTGAGTCAATCCCCTGCCCACTGTGTGTGGATGCCACACCCTGCTGTCAGTAGGCATTTTGCAGTTGGCCATCTCACCAAGAGGGCACCGTATAAAATTTGTGTGATAACGGGCTCCAGCAGCTGTTGGCTTCGCATGAGCAGGCCTTTGATGAGATCTGTGACTGAGCCCCCGTTGCACAGCTGTGTGTGTGTGTGTGTGTGTGTGTGTGAGAAAAAACAGTGGTTCCTCCAATACTCACCACTCTAGATTATGATTAATTACAAGAGCCATCCCTCCCACACATACAATTAGACTGGAGTCACAACTCCTTCCAGAGCTTTTAAACTTGAGATTTTTCCCCCAGTGTAGGAGGGTGACCTCCTCTCAGCTCTTTAAAGTAAATCTACCGTTTGTGATCTTTCTACTACTCAAACAGACAACAAAGATGGGCTGTAGTCTACTGTAAGACTGTGTTGATCATATTGGTGGAAATGTAACAAAGGCGATAAAGTGCAGCTACCTATACTGAGCACAATCAGACAGTCTTGTTTGACAAGCTCACACCACTGGGTTATATTGCCTCAAATGACAAAGTGCTACTGTATGAGCCCTTAAATGATTAACTGCATGTTGTACAGTAGATACAGTATATAATATATGACTGGATTGTAAAGCTGGGCGAGACAGAAGCGAGACAAAAAAAACAGGCGATCTCACTTCTAGAACCATCCAGAGGCCGTCTGACTTGTAGAACATGCCATAGAACTTGACCACGTTGGGGTGGTTGGACAGTGTCCTCAGGATGTTGTACTCAGCCTCAATCTCCTCATCAACATCCTTCGACAAGGAGGACACATGAACATCAGTCGACTGAACACCAACACACCAAAAGACAAAACAAAGTGTCGACAAATACTTACATTTCTAAAAAAGGATGTTGAAATAAAATTTAAGGGAACTAAAATACCCTCAATCAGAGCCCGGAACCATTAAACACAGGAAAACTAACTCTTGGTTAGAAGTACCAATGAAGTATCTTCTATATCAGTTTAAATCTCAGTGGAAGTGAAGAAAAAGTGTCACAGAGGCAGAATTCCTCTTCCTGGATACGTGAACGATACTGTCAGCAGTCTAATCAAGAAGAGGGATGAGCAGGGAAGCAGCTACATCTTCATACCCAGCTAGGGAGCTGCAGCAGGGGGGCAGTGAGAGGCGCAAGAGGAATTGAAGCACTGACACAATCACAGGCAAGCACTCAGCTTGAATCTCACAAACACAACATGGCGCCACTGAAGGCCACCCTGGCCTCAGCACCACAGACAGGTCTGGCAGCTGGCTGCACATCACTAAGGTCGGGACATACATAAAGGCGGAGGGAGATGGTAAGGACGACTGTGGAGAGTGGGTGTAGAAATGGGGTGGAAATGGATGAAAAGGAGACAGGTAATGAATCTACTTGGGAACAGTAAATACAAGGACAGGTACATTGGAGTACCAGCGAGTCGCTCAATACATAAGCGGTCAGATGACACGGATGCTACGCTACAGGACTGTTTTGCTAGCACAGACTGGAAAATCTTCCGGGATTCATTCAATGAAGGAGTGGTATACTCCTCAGTCATCGGCTTCATCAATAAGTGCATCGACGACATCGTCCCCACAGTGACCGTACATACATATCCCGACCAGAAGCCATGGATTACAGGCAACATCTGCATCGAGCTAAAGGCTAGAGCTGCCACTTTCAAGGAGCGGGACACTAATCGGGATGCTTATAAGAAATTCCGCTACGCCCTCAGACGAACTATCAAACAGGCAAAGCGTCAATACAGGATTAAGACTGAATCCTACTACACCGGCTCTGATGCTCGTTGGATGTAGCAGGGCTTGAAAATGATTACGGACTACAAAGGGAACCCCAGCCGCGAGCTGCCCAGTGACGCGAGCCTACCAGATCAGCTAAATGCCTTTTATAGTCGCTTCGAGGCAAGCAACACTGAAGCATGCATGAGAGCACCAGATGTTCCTGGTGACTGTGTGATCACGCTCTCGGTAGCCAATGTGAGCAAGACCTTTAAACAGGTCAACATTCACAAAGCCGCGGGGCCAGATGGATTACCAGGACGTGTGCACTCAAAACATGTACGGACCAACTGGCAAGTGTCTTCACTGACATTTTCAAACTCTCCCTGGCAGAGTCTGTAATACCAACATGTTTCAAGCAGACCACCATAGTCCTTGTGTCCAAGGAAGTGAAGGTAACCTGCCTAAATGATTACCGCCCCGTACCACTCACATCAGTAGCCTTGAAGTGCTTGAAAGGCTGGTCCTGGCTCACATCAACACCATCCTAACTAGACCCACTCCAATTCACATACCGCTCCAACAGATCCACAGACGAAGCAATCTCAATCGCACTCCACACTGTCCTTTCCCACCTGGACAAAAGGAACACCTGCGTGAGAATGCTGTTCATTGACTACACCTCAGCGTTCAACACCATAGCGCCCACAAAGCTCATCACTAAGATAAGGACCCTGGGACTACACACCTCCCTCTGCAACTGGATCCTGGACTTCCTGATGGGCCGACCCCAGGTAGTAAGGGTAGGCAACAACACATCTGCGTGCTTAGTCCCCTCACCCACGACTGCGTGACTCCAACACAATCATTAAGTTTGCTGACGACACAACAGTGGTAGGCCTGATGACCGACAACGATGAGACAGACTATAGGGAGGAGGTCAGAGACCTGGCAGTGTGATGCCAGGACAACAACCTCTCCCTCAATGTCAGCAAGACAAAGGAGCTGATTGTGGACTACAGGAAAAGGTGGGCCGAACAGGCCCCCATTAACATCAGCAGTACTGTAGTGGAGTGGGTCCACATCACCAACAAAATATCATGGTCCAAACACACCAAGACAGTCGTGAAGAGGGCACGACAACACCTTGTCCCCCTCAGGGGAGCATCCAACCGGTCAAGAGCATCCTGACCGGTTGTATCACCGCCTGGTATGGCAACTGCTCGGCATCTGATCGTAAGGCGCTACAGAGGGTAGCGAGTACGGCCCAGTATATCACTGGGGCCAAGCTTCCTGCCATCCAGGTCCTATATATTAGGCGGTGTCAGAGGAATGCCAAAAAAATCGTCAAAGACTCCAGTCACCCAAATCATAGACTGTTCTCTCAGCTACCGCATGGCAAGTGGTAGCGGAGTGCCAAGTCTAGGACCAAAAGGCTCCATAACAGCTTCTACCTCCAAGCCATAAGACTGCTGAACAATTCATCAAATAGTCATATAGTAGACTATTTACATTGACCCCCCCCAAGACGCAGGCCTCCTAATTATCCCTAGAATTTCTAAGTAAACAGCTGGAGGCAGGGCTTTCTCCTATAGTGCTCCATTTTTAAGGAATGGTCTGCCTACCCATGTGAGAGAAGCAGACTCGGTCTCAACCTTTAAGTCTTCACAGAAGACTCATCTCTTCAGCAGGTCATATGATTGAGTGTAGTCTGGCCCAGGAGTGTGAAGGTGAACGGAAAGGCTCTGGAGCAACGAACCGACCTTGCTGTCTCTGCCTGCCTGGTTCCCCTCTCTCCACTGGGGTTCTCTGCCTCTAACCCTATTACAGGGGCTGAGTCACTGGCTTACTGGTGCTCTTCCATGCCGTCCCTAGGAGGGGTGCATCACTTGAGTGGATTGAGTCACTGACGTGGTCTTCCTGTCTGGGTTGGTTCCCCCCCTTGGGTTGTGCCGTGGCGGAGCTCTTTGTGGGCTATACTCGGCTTATCCCTGTAGTGGTGTGGGGGATGTGCTTTGGCAAAGTGGGTGGGGTTATATCCTGCCTGTTTGGCCCTGTCCGGGGGTATCATCGGATGGGGCCACAGTGTCTCCTGACCCTCCCTGTCTCAGCCTCCAGTATTTATGCTGCAGTAGTTTATGTGTCGGGGGGCTAGGGTCAGTCTGTTATATCTGGAGTATTTCTCCTGTCTTATCCGGTGTCCTGTGTGAATTTAAGTAGGCTCTCTCTAATTCTCTCTTTCTCTCTCTCGGAGGACCTGAGCCCTAGGACCATGCCTCAGGACTACCTGGCATGATGACTCCTTGCTATCCCCAGTCCACCTGGCCGTGCTGCTGCTCCAGTTTCAACTGTTCTGCCTGCGGCTATGGAACCCTGACCTGTTCACCGGACATGCTACCTGTCCCCGACCTGCTGTTTTCAACTCTCTAGAGACAGCAGGAGCGGTAGAGATATTCTCAATGATCGGATATGAAAAGCCAACTGACATTTACTCCTGAGGTACTGACTTGTTGCACCCTCAACAACTACTGTGATTATTATTATTTGACCATGCTGGTCATTTATGAACATTTGAACATCTTGGCCATGCTCTGTCATAATCTCCAACCGGCACAGCCAGAAGAGGACTGGCCACCCCTCATAGCCTGGTTCCTCTCTAGGTTTCCTCCTAGGTTTTGGCCTTTCTAGGGAGTTTTTCCTAACCACCGTACTTCTACACCTGCATTGCTTGCTGTTTGGGGTTTTAGGCTGGGTTTCTGTACAGCACTTTGATATTTCAGCTGATGTAAGAAGGGCTATATACATACATTTGATAGGATTTGATTTATAATGAGACAAGGCAAACAATAGTCAAGAAAAACAGAGATGATTTCCTTTATTCATTTGTTTGGTTTAGCGTTATCACTTGTAAGGGTTGACATTACTGGCACCTCAACTTTCTAAAGAGACATATCAATTGATTGTGTCTCTTTTGCATTTTTATTTCATTTTCATTTGACTGTTATTTAACTAGGCAAGTCAGTTAAGAACAAATTCTTATTTACAATGATGGCCAACCCCGGCCAAACCCTAACGAAGCTAGGCCAATTGTGCACCGCCCTATGGGACTCCCAATCACGTTTAACTTACATTAATTGGGTGCAGGGCTTTGACTGATGCCTGACTCCCATCCTTCCTGTTGTTCACTCTAGACCTTTCCATAGGTTCCTTTACCAATGGTCCCTGCAGTCAGCCAAAGGATCCGGCAGGCTCTCCAGACCGTACAGCAACCTCCTACATTGAATTATAGAGCTCCAAGTGAAATGCTTCATTCATGTTCACGCATGTTGGAACTAAATGAAATGTGTATCCCTGCCAACACTTTCTCCTCTCTCGGGAAGCTTTGCTAATCAAGGAAAGATAACAGGCAACATGTCAGTATAGCTTAGCTTCAAAACATCCTGCATATGGCTTTGACCACACTGATCTACATGCAATGCTTCACCAAAACACACTCTCTCATTACCTCTATATCAATACCAAAGATATTAACAGCTTGCTATATATTATATTATACAGTAGACCACTAAACGACTCATTGAGCCCAATGACACATCTATTTGGCCAAGGGAGGCACTTAACAGGTTTAAAGCAGCCGATGAGAAAGCAAAATTCAAACCAAACAACGATACTTACATCGGGAGTGTAATTCTGTGACTCATTAAGCCTTGGACTGCAGACAAACGACTAAAGTGTCTCATAGTAAAACAAGACCCATACCAATGACGCTTGCTTATCTCCGAGGGGACATGTAACAAGTAGCATTGCACTGGGAATCTGGATTAGCACGCACCACAGAGACCCTGTTGATGTCCAGCAAGACACCACTAACAACCCTTCAATGTCTTCAGCATCAATTGGATTGGCCTGGGATTACCTTGAATGGTGCTTTTCTCTACCCCAACCCCAGGCTCCACACAAATCAAACTGAAAGAGCTTACTATTACAATTGCTTTTTTTTTATATATATAATTTTCTATCTGACTTTGGTGTCTTTGACCATTGACAGGTGGGATATTAAGCCATATTAAGTAATCACATAATTAGGGGTGGTTTCTTGGACACAGATTCAGCCTTTTCGATAGTAATTCATCGTGACAGCATCGTGAAGAAGGCGCAGCAGCGCCTCTTCAACCTCAGGAGGCTGAAGAAATTCGGCTTGTCACCAAAAGCACTCACAAACTTCTACAGATGCACAATCGAGAGCATCCTGGCGGGCTGTATCACCGCCTGGTACGGCAACTGCTCCGTCCACAACCGTAAGGCTCTCCAGAGGGTAGTAAGGTCTGTACAACGCATCACCGGGGGGCAAACTACCTGCCCTCCAGGACACCTACACCACCCGATGTTACAGGAAGGCCATAAAGATCATCAAGGACAACAACCACCCGAGCCACTGCCTGTTCACCCCGCTACCATCCAGAAAGTGAGGTCAGTACAGGTGCCTCAAAGCTGCGACCGAGAAACTGAAAAACAGCTTCTATCTCAAGGCCATCAGACTGTTAAACAGCCACCACTAACATTGAGTGGCTGCTGCCAACACAATGACTCAACTCCAGCCACTTTATTAATGGGAATTGATGGGAAATTATGTAAAATATATCACTAGCCACTTTAAACAATGCTACCTAATATAATGTTTACATACCCTACATTATTCACCTCATATGTATACGTATATACTGTACTCTATATCATCTACTGCATCTTTATGTAATACATGTATCACTAGCCACTTTAAACTATGCCACTTTGTTTACATACTCATCTCATATGTATATACTGTACTTGATACCATCTACTGCATCTTGCCTATGCCGCTCTGTACCATCACTCATTCATACATCTTTATGTACATATTCTTTATCCCCTTACACTTGTGTGTATAAGACAGTAGTTTTGGAATTGTTAGTTAGATTACTTGTTGGTTATTACTGCATTGTCGGAACTAGAAGCACAAGCATTTCGCTACACTCGCATTAACATCTGCTAACCATGTGTATGTGACAAATAAAATTTGATTTGATTTGATTTGAATTATCTTGGGGCGGCAGGGTTGCCTAGTGGTTAGAGTGTTGGACTAGTAACCGAAAGGTTGCAAGTTCAAATCCCCAAGCTGACAAGGTACAAATCTGTCGTCCTGCCCCTGAACAGGCAGTTAACCCGCTGTTCCTAGGCCGTCATTGAAAATAAGAATTTGTTCTTAACTGACTTGCCTATTTAAATAAAGGTAAAATAATAATAATTCTCCATTGAGTTTGCTTTTTAGTCCAGGAATAGGTTTCATCTGTGTCCGGGAAACTGCCTCATAGTATCAGGCCTAACCCATCAAAGCAGATGGGTTAGGCCTGTAATAAATCAGTCTGTATAAAGTGAGGCCATAAACAACACGGTGCAAAGGTGCAAAGTAAGAGGTGCCTAAACATTCACCTGAGTAAGTCGTAGTGCGTGATGGATCAGACAAAACATTTACATATGTATGTACTCCATATTCCCTGAATGATGAATATTCTCAATGAGAGGAGTTCAATTCTCACATCTCTTCAGTTTGTCACATAAGTGCAATGTATCACAGAGGTTGACTGACCCTGTGGGAGATGAGGGAGCATTTATTTTGAGCACCGGTTGACGAGAAAAAAGGTAAACGATATTTGGACCACCAGGTCTCTCTCTGTCACTGCACCAACGTGGATAGATTTATGATTTGGCGTAGGAGCAGGGTGAGTGATGGCTTGACACGAGATGGATATAACTGATCTGAAACATGCAGCGCAAAGTGGTGACGGATGTCCTTCAATGTGTCCTTCCTCAAAGAAAGCAAACATAACGTGGGACAAGGGGGAGAGAATAGCCTTCTTTGAAAGTCTGTGCGTGTAACACTAGACGAGACCGCCCAATCATTTTCCTCCCTGTAAGACTTCAGATAAAAGACAACGCTGTCATCATTTATCACCGGGAATTAATTTTACCAGCTCAGTCCCGTTCAAATGCAGTAAATCACAATTGCCTTGTGCATCAATAAGATGAAAATGTTTTTTTTGGAGCCATTGATTTACTCTCAACGAATGGATCTATTTTGTTTCTAAGCATCTGTGAGTCTACTCTCTGCATTGCATACATGTTGATTCTCCTGTTGCCCAGACATCTATGCCAGGCTATTGCTAGAGAGCAGCTGTGTGGCCAAAGTGGCTGGCAGCATCAGACACCCACTCTACAATATCAACTTTCTCCTGGTGCTCAAGCCTCTGATCTGAATTAGTAGGATATTGCCAGTCTAGCTGCTATTGCTCTCAGGAAAGTACTCTTTTGATGGCTAAAATTAAAATATATACAGTACCAGTCAAAAATATACAGTACCAGTCAAAGGTTTGAACACACCTTCTCATTCAATGGTCAAAACTATGAAATAACACATATAGAATCATGTAGTAACCAAAAAAGTATTAAACAAATCAAAATACATTTTATATTTGAGATTCTTGCATACCTTGTATGTTATTTGTAACAGTTGATTCCCCATCACATTCTGCTAAGTGTGTCTTTGTGTCTATCCTAGCAACATGTCCCTGACCAAATCATGCTCATCAGCCGTGATAAGTTATTCATGCAGTGGTAATCAGCAATGCGATCTAGTTCTAAATATTCAGGTGCCATGGAATCATGTAGTAACCAGAAAGTGTTATAGCCACCCTTTGCCTTGATGACAGCGTTCCACTGTTGGCATTCTCTCAACCAGCTTCACGAGGTAGTCACCTGGAATGCATTTCAATTAACAGGTGTGCCTTGTTAAAAGTTCACTTGTGGAATTTCTTTCCTTCTTAATGTGTTTAAGGCAATTAGTTGTGTTGTGACAAGGTAGGGATGGTATACAGAAGATAGCACTATTTGGTAAAAGACCAAGTCCATATTATGGCAGGAACAGCTCAAATAAGCAAAGAGAAACAACAATCCATCATCACTTTAAGACATGAAAGTCAGTGCAATCCGGAAAATGTCAAGAACTTTGAAAGTTTTTGCGACTGCACTTGAAGAAACTATCAAGCGCTATGATGAAACTGGCTCTCATGAGGACCACCACAGGAACAGAAGACCCAGAGTAACCTCTGCTACAGAGGATATGTTTATTAGAGTTAAATGCACCTCAGATTGCAGCCCAAAGAAATGCTTCACAGAGTTCAAGTAACAGACACATCTCAACATCAACTGTTCAGAGGAGACTATGTGAATCAGGCATTCATGAAGCTGGTTCAGAGAATTCCAAGAGTGTGCAAAGCTGTCATCAAGGCAAAGGGTAGCAACTTTGAAGAATCTCAAATATACACTGCTCAAAAAATCCTAGATCTGAATGAATGAAATATTCTTAACTACTTTTTTCTTTACATAGTTGAATATGCTGACAACAAAATCACAAAAATGATCAATGGAAATCAAATGTATCAACCCATGGAGGTCTGGATTTGGAGTTACACTTAAAATTAAAGTGGAAAACCACACTACAGGCTGATCCAACTTTGATGTAATGTCCTTAAAACAAGTCAAAATGAGGCTCAGTAGTGTGTGTGGCCTCCACGTGCCTGTATGACCTCCCTACAATGCCTGGGCATGCTCCTGATGAGGTGGTGGATGGTCTCCTGAGGCATCTCCTCCCAGACCTGGACTAAAGCATCCACCACCTCCTGGACAGTCTGTGGTGCAACGTGGCGTTGGTGGATGGAGCGAGACATGATGTCCCAGATGTGCTCAATTGGATTCAGGTCTGGGGAACGGGCGGGCCAGTCCATAGCATCAATGCCTTCCTCTTACAGGAACTGCTGACACACTCCAGCCACATGAGGTCTAGCATTGTCTTGCATTAGGAGGAACCCAGGGCCAACCGCACCAGCATATGGTCTCACAAGGGGTCTGAGGATCTCATCTGGGTACCTAATGGCAGTCAGGCTACCTCTGGCGAGCACATGGAGGGCTGTGCGGCCCCCCAAAGAAATGCCACCCCATACCATGACTGACCCACCGCCAAACCGGTCATGCTGGAGGATGTTGCAGGCAGCAGAACATTCTCCAAGGCGTCTCCAGACTGTCACGTCTGTCATATGTGCTCAGTGTGAACCTGCTTTCATCTGTGAAGAGCACAGGGCGCCAGTGGCGAATTTGCCAATCTTGGTGTTCTCTGGCAAATGCCAAACGTCCTGCACCGTGTTGGGCTGTAAGCACAACCCCCACCTGTGGACGTCGGGCCCTCATACCACCCTCATGGAGACTGTTTCTGACCGTTTGAGCAGACACATGCACATTTGTGGCCTGCTGGAGGTCATTTTGCAGGGCTCTGGCAGTGCTCCTCCTGCTGGTCCTTGCACAAAGGCGGAAGTAGCTGTTCTGCTGCTGGGTTGTTGCCCTCCTACGGCCTCCTCCACGTCTCCTGATGTACTGGCCTGTCTCCTGGTAGCCCCTCCATGCTCTGGACACTACGCTGACAGACACAGCAAACCTTCTTGCCACAGCTCGCATTGATGTGCCATCCTGGATGAGCTGCACTACCTGAGCCACTTGTGTGGGTTGTAGACTCCGTCTCATGCTACCACTAGAGTGAAAGCACCACCAGCATTCAGAAGTGACTAAAACATCAGCCAGGAAGCATAGGAACTGAGAAGTGGTCTGTGGTCACCACCTGCAGAACCACTCCTTTATTGGGGGTGTCTTGCTAATTGCCTATAATTTCCAACTGTTGTCTATTCCATTTGCACAACAGCATGTGAAATGTATTGTCAATCAGTGTTGCTTCCTAAGTGGACAGTTTGATTACACAGAAGTGTGATTGACTTGGAGTTACATTGTGTTGTTTAAGTGTTCCCTTTATTTTTTTGAGCAGTGTATTTGGATTTGTTTAACACTTTTTTGGTTACTACATGATTCCATATGTGGTATTTCATAGTTTTGATGTCTTCACTATTATTCTACAATGTAGAAATTTGTAAAAATAAAGAAAAACCCTTGAATGAGTAGGTGTGTCCAAGCATTTGACTGGTACTGTATTTGTCATTTGAGGTGATTTTCCTCGTGTTATCATGTCCCCTGAGCATTGAGTAAAAACAACACACCCTATCGTCAATACTATACATTTATCCCATGTGCACTGTATTTTATCATACAAGTTTAATAGAGAAATGACTGTGACCAAAACTAGCATTTAGGTTGATATGAGTTTGTAAAAGGTTGTAGCCAATGCATACACTAACCAAGCCTATACAGGAGGCCTGTGTGAATGCAAGTGGCTTGGTATTGAGTGATAGGGACCATTCATATTTGGCCAATAGTTCCATCTAGTATTTTCTCAAAGCCTTAATGTGAGCTTCATGTCAGCCTACAGTATTCAATCACTCTTTGTAAGGTACTGTAGGCATAGGTTCATTTTTGGTACTGTTGCCCTCACCATAGATTTAAGAGATAAAATAACAAAAAATATATATAACTTAATTTCCTTTCAAACGACTGAAATTTAATTTCAGACTATTGTGATCATATATTACAATAGTCAGCAGGTAGCCTAGTGGTTAGAGCTTTGGGCTGCTGGATCGAACCCCTGAGCTGACAAGGTAAAAATCTGTCGGCCTGCCCCTGAACAAGGCAGTTAACCCACTGTTCCCTGCTAGGCCATCATTGTAAATAAGAATTAGTACTTAACTGACTTGCCTAGTTAAATAAAGGTTAAATAAAAATAAAAACATGTTGAATATTTTTTATTTTATTAATGCCTTACCCTGTCCTTTGCAGCTTCTGCATTTCCGTTTGTGACCTGAACCCTGTAAATGATTTAAATGATAGAAAAGACACATAAGAACTTATCAAACATCTTGTCATAAGTAACAACTCAATAACAAATGTTCCTTTCAATGTAATAATTTTCGCTACATGACATGGCCAGTTCACAGGTTTCTCAACTCTTTCAGGTGACTCATTTCTGTATCCCTATCTAAGGAATGTGGAGACAACGAACGAAATTCCGACGTTTGTAACCATACCATGACCAAAGTTTTTAGTATAATGCATACATGCTGTATCATCCACTTAATAGGCTACATTTTAAAAAAGTATCCTACCTTCCATAGCGACATTTCCAAACTGATTTTCTCCGTTTTCTCACGAACCACGGTCACCAACGTGTCCTTGCTATCCCTACCCCATTGAAGTTGATATGTAAAATAGTTAAGGTAAGTATTAAGGTTAGGTAAATAGGGATTAGGGTTTATGGTAGGGACGTCCCGAGGATTCCCGGATAGTAGTGACCGTCACTAACCCGTCAATGATTTAATTAAGAGGAACTTGATAAGCAATTGAGAGGATGTAACATACCCTAAAATAGTTGCTATTCGGTCTACTGCTGCACTCCATACTTCTTATTTAGGATAATATAAAACATAGCATATAATGTCTTACAAATACATACAATTATTAACTGAAGGTTTTTTACCAAAGCACGGAACCAACAAATAAAATTTAGGGATGATACCTGTGGCGGATATTTCCGTGTTCGTGTGATAATAAGCGTCCATCTCAGAATAAGGCCTTGGCCTAGCAAACTATTTCATCAATGTTGAATCTCTTAGGATTCCCTGCTGGTATCTTCTGGATGTCCGACAAATTTCACTAACTGGAGATGATGCCATGACATAGAGGCTTTGTAAGGTATTAGTAATTTCGTTGGAGAGGCCTTTAGTCTTTGCAACTTCTACTCAATTTGACTTCAGTGCACAAATCTGTTGCTGTCATAGTTGGCATGAGATGCCCTCATGTCCCGGCAACAACGCATTGTGATTGGCCTATTTGCCAACATGTTTCTCCTTTAAAATGTTTGAATTGAACTCAACCAAATTGCACAGCATCCTTTATTCCTAACTACAAAGACAAAGCCACTGAATGTATGTGCTAAAGTAGAAATGATAGGTCTTCCTGTAAAATTATTTCAGATTGTAGATTAAATCTGGCTCCTATGTTCAGTCCAAGCAGCCAATGAGTAAATGATCCATAGCACTCCCAGAGCAATGATCTGTTCCATCTGCACACTTCTGCAACAATGCCCTGAGATCCTCTAGCTGCAACAAGTTGATCAATCTGAATTAATTATGTAACTAATGTGTTTTTCAATTATAGTATGTTTTTTGGGGGGGAGGCTTCTCATGATGTAAGCACTGTACCAATACATTTCCTATATGCAATAATACAAATTTGACAATAGCAAAGAAGAGGCTGCTTATAATGGTGGTGTAGAAATGGATGGGCTTTTCCCATATGACCAGAGCAGAGAGCAGAATGTTGACCGAGTGTCTTGAGAGAAAAAATGTGGGGAGGGTGATTACCTGTCACTTGTGGCTGAATATTTGTGTCGAATTATTTTCCATTTGAACCATTCAGTTTCTTATTTTCCCAACTGTACTGAACAGTTGAATGTAAGAACAGAATGTACATGTTAGTGCTAAGAGACCTACTATTAAGGGTTACCATGGAGCTAACCTCTGACTTGATGTCCTGAGGAATCATAGCCAGCGTAGACACAGGAAACACAAGGGGCTTTGCTGCAGGCCAATTATGTTAATTAACTACACTGAATGGGACAGGGAGGAAAACTAAGTGAGAATAAAAATAATTTGGTCCATAGGGAAATCTAAAATACGTTAGCGTGGACAATGAAGATAAACGAGTCAGTTTATATTTTATTCACATATGTTACATTTTGCAATAAATGTCTAAGTCACACTTTCTGATCCAACTCAGAAAGTATGAATCAGCACCTACAGTAATGTACTGTGTTTTCTTATTTTCATTCATACAGGTGAACACACAAAAAGCTTTCAATTAGCATGTACACTCACTCATTGGATTTTCTGTTGTAGTCATGTACAAAGTGGGGACTGCAAAAAGAAAGGGAAACAGTACACATAAGCAGCATGCGCGTTTTTTCCCCCCTTAAAATGTACCTCCTTTGAGCACGATGTGGACCAGCAATTCACCAAATCTTTTCACCAGAATAAATTACCCAGGGATTTTTCACGAAACAAGGCAATATTACTCTTTCAGGCACAACTTGAGAATTATCGACTCTTCCAGTTGGAGACATGGTAATTGAAACTAAGCATTTCAGACACCAAACTCAAAAACTGTGATTAAAACAATCTCATGACCATGGTATATTATGGGTATTGAAGTCTGATGTCTTATGTTGGAATGCATCCATGACCCAAGGAAATATCTTAATTTAAACTTGGAGAAATTTAGGCATAGGGGAATGTCTTCCTTATACAGTGCCTTCGGAAAGTATTCAGACCCCTTGACTTGTTCCACAATTTTAGGTTACAGCCTTATTCTAAAATTGATTAAAAACAAAAAACCTCAGCAATCTACACACAATTACCCATATTGACAAAGCAAAAACTGGTTTAAAAATGTTTGCAAATTTATTAAAAACAAAAAAAACAGATACCTTATTTACTTACATAAGTATCCAGACCCTTTGCTATGTGACTTGAAATTGAGCTCAGGTGCATCCTGTTTCCATTGATCATCCTTGATGTTGCTACTACTTGATTGGAGTCCATCTGTGGTAAATTCAATTGATTGGACATGATTTGGAAAGGCATACACCTGTCTAGACAAGGTCCCACAGTTGACAGTACATGTCAGAGCAAAAACCAAGCCATGAGGTCAAAGGAATTGTCTGTAGAGCTCCGAGACAGGATGGTGTCGAGGCACAGATTTGGGGAAGGGTACCAAAACATTTCTGCAGGTCCCCAAGAACACAGTGGCATCCATCATTCTTAAATGGAAGTTTGGAACCACCAAGACTTCCTAGAGCTGGCCGCCTAGCCAAACTGAAGGCTCGACAGCCCGCTTGAAGTTTGTCAAAACGCACCTAAAGACTCAGACCATGAGAAACAAGATTCTCTGGTCTGATGAAACCAAGATTGAACTCTTTGGCCTGAATGCCAAGCATCACGTCTGGAGAAAACCTGGCACCATCACGGTGAAGCATAGTGGTGGCAGCATCATCCTGTGGGGAGGTTTATCAGGGACTGGGAGACTAGTCAGGATCGAGGCAAAGATGAACAGAGCAAAGAACAGAGATCCTTGAAAACAAGCTCCAGATAGCTCAAGACCTGGGGCAAAGGTTCACATTCAAACAGGACAACGACTAAGCACATGTCCTTGAGTGGCCCAGCCAGAGCCCGGACTTGAAACCGATCGAACATCTCTGGAGAGACCTGAAAAAAGCTGTGCAGCAACACTCCCCATCCAACCTGACAGAGCTGGAGAGGATCTGCAGAGAAGAATGGGAGAAACTCCACAAATACAGGTGAGCCAAGCTTGTAGCATCATACCCAAGAAGACTCGATGCTGTAATGGCTGCCAAAGGTTCTTCAACAAAGTACTGAGTAAAGGGTCTGAATACTTATGTAAATGTGATATCCGTTTTTTTGTTGTTTAAAAAACAAACAATTTTTGCTTTATCATTATGGGGTAGTGTGTGTAAATTGGGGTCAAAAAACAATTTCAGAATAAGCCTGTAACTGAAAATGTGGAAAAAGTCAAGGGGTCTGAATACTTTCCGAAGGCACTGTAAATATAGCTACTTTAATTATAACCTTTGGCAACCAAAAGCAAATAAACAGATTGGTTATTTGACAGTATAAAAAAATATAATTGTACCACAAGTGTGGATTAGGTGAATGACATCCATTTGTTATGTTAAGGTTAACACTATTACACTTCTCAAAACCAACTAAATGACATCTTATGGAGTTTCAAAGATAACAATTTGAAGAGACCGAAAGCAATCTTCAACTAGTTCCTTTAGTTAATCAAAGATAGGGTTTTGCATTATGCGCCCATATACATCTTCCAATACATTTATTATAACTTCACAGAGCAACTCAAAGGAAATGTGAAAGGCCAAACCAGTATTGCCCATGTACTCACAAAAAAATTATTCAACTGTACTATCTAAAACTGCAAAAGTCTTCATCAGCATAAAAAGATGAAACTACAACCATTCCCTTACAGAATGCCATATCAGTAGTATAACTTATGCATTGAGTCCCCAAATTCAAATATTTAAACTCTAGCAAAATCCCAATGCACTTGAAATGATTCTCAGCAATGGAAGTTTTGGAAAAAGAGCATGCCAATTACAGTCGACAGACACTCCACACCAGTCTTATGTGTACTCTACTGTGGCCAGACTGGTGAGTGGTCATTGAGTTTCCTCAGGGACCTGGCCGGAGCCTAAGTAAAGGCAGGACTGCAAAGACCAATAGCGATGGTCAATAACCAATAACCATGTTTGCCAGTCATCTACCATAAACGTAAAGCATTTATTTCTTTAGAAAATAAAAAATCTTTACAAAAAGTAAAATTACTTATTTGAACAATGAGCACCAGCATTTATTTAAATATTTAAAATGTTGTATTCTAAACTACAGCAACAAAAAAAAATATACCTGAGGATGAATTGCAACTACACTGTAAAAAAGAAGAGCCTGTGCTTGACGGCAATAAACTCTGAGTGGACTTGTCACCTACCATAATGTCCCAACAAACACACCGAGAACACAATTTGCAATAACATCGCTATACTTATCAAGAGCTTTAAACCCATGCCAGCAGTACAAAGTCTGAAAAATGAGGGATATGCACCAACCCATACATTGTGACAATATGCTTATCATTAACATTACCAAGGGCAAATTTGTCTATATGTATATCTCTCGAGCTCATACTGTTAGCCAATCAGTGTACAAATACTCACCCGACTGAGCCCCCCCAAAAAAATATTTCTGTCTTCTAAACCACTTCAGAACCAATCTGTTACTGGGCAAAGTTGTGCTTTCTCCCAGTTAAAATCCACACAGTAAATCACTTAAATAAAAAAAACACACACTGTTAGTCTTTAGGCATGATTGTACACAAAACTTCACATAAACCAAGGCTGTGGCAGTAACACCCTCACTGCATGTTTGTTTATATCACATGATAAGATTCCCATATGTTTTACAGAGGCAGACACATAAACCAAAGAGATTCTTTCCCATCAGGGTGTGGGTTCAGGTGACCTTACAGTCCGTTGTAGTGAGGCCCCCAGCGCTTGTTGATGTGATCGAAGGTGTGCGAGACCCACTGTTGCTCCAGCACTCTATACCTCTCCACACATAGAAACAGGGGCTTTCCACGGCTGTAAAAAACAGAATAGAAAATGTGATTTCAAACAATGTTTTCAGCAGTCCCCCCCCCCCCACATCAACCATTCTAGTGAGAACCTGATAAGATGATTGTGTGAGATGAAACTGAAGTGTAATGCAAAGGGTCTATGGCGTGTATTTGTACCGTAGATCGCGGTCCTCCTCTCCATGGGCATCCAGGTAAACGGAGCCCCACAGGCAGAAGCGGTGTCCTCGGATGATGATGATGACCGAGGCGTTGATCAATAGGAAGATGCCTGTGGCGGCGCCACAGTGTTGAGAGTGCTAAAGACAGACACGCACAACCCATTCACCAAAACACATTGCCCTCTGCACCCAGCAGCGCCACCCAAGCATGCAAGTTCTTATTTTGTACCGTAGAGTAATAATATCCATCAATGACCTAAAAAAAAATGAAGCCACTCGCTGAATAAGAAATATAAAAATCATGCTCTCTTTTCAGATATAGTCTAATACGGCCTTTGAAAAGCAGGGCCACTCACCCAAACGCATTCGCAGATCCCGTGCTGCTTGCAGCACAGCCCTTTGAGGCAGACGAAGGTGCCACAGACGAGGCAAAGCGCCGGGTCCTTTGGCACTTTTTTGCAGGCAGTGCAGGCCTTCTTGTGGTAGTACTGGAAGATGGTGTTGTAGTTGTCTGGTAAGTGGAGGAGGTGAGGGGAGGCCCACTGCAGATCCTGGACAAGCAAAGTCTGGATGGAGGGAAATTAACCACGGCAGTCACAACATTATTCCAATTACCAACCCCAACTTTGTGCCCTAGGCAATCCTCTTTAACAGCTCGGACCACATTGTGCAGACTTTTTAGACAATGGGAGCTGGGGGGGGGGGCTTTATCTGTCTCACGATTGTGCTGTGTCCACGGTAGGCCTAAACTTCAGCAGCCCATAACTTAAGAAAGCCAATCCAATCGCTCGAGAGCTGAATCCGAAGTCCCTTTCATTTAACCATGTGCTCGTCCACTCGCTCTCTAACCTCCTGTCAATAGACTCTTTTAGTAAGCGGACTCATCGGCCCGGCTCAGCAGCCTTAAGACATCGAAGAAAATACCACAGCACTTTGTTTCCTGCTCCTCTAAGCATCAGCCCAAGAAACACTGAGGTTACTGTACATTCATTTCAGTTTGGGCATTGAGTCTCTCCACTTGCTACTAAAAAGGATTTAGAAATATAGGAAATAAAAGCTGGCCTGTTTTAAGCCTTCTACCGAATAAATCCTTAAAAGTTCCTATATGCCACACTTTGTGTATGCCCTTCAGCTCCAGGGTGCGACAATAAACAATGTCCACAGTTGAAAGGTATGCGGGAATCATCCAGAATGGCTGTGTGAAGCGATGGGAGATTTCATTGTGTGATGTATGGCAGAAAAGGACAGTGCTGATTGACAAAGGTAGTATGTGAAAAACCATCACTCCCAGAGGTGAAGAGGGGTTATATTCAGCGCCACAGCTAACGCATGGTGTCACTAGTACCAAAAGAACAAGGGAAAAGAATGACGCCACCATTGGTGTTTTGGAGACGATATACTAGAGAACGATTGGTGGAGAGAAGTGCTCAGCCTCAAACCTACCATTGATTTCTCAGCCTGAGTGTCGGCGAGCCCTGTGACCTCAGAGCACCATTGAGACATCAGGTCGAAAGCACTGACTGTCCAGTCCAGACATGAGGCACTGTACATGGGGTTAGATGGTTGAGGGGCTGGGTCAAGGAGCCCTAAACAGCCAGCCAGGCCTGAGAACTCTTCTTCCTCCTGAAACAGAACAAATTATCAGTATGAGTTAAAGCCGTGAGGTTGGAGCAGCTATGGAACAGAGACGCAGGCAGGCAGAGAGGTGGGGAGGTGCGGAACAGTAGCAGTAACCGTACCGGGCAGCCTGACAGGTTGTCCCCATAAAGATGGTGCTGCAGGAGACAGGAGAGGCGGAGGTAAGGTAGGCAGAACTGCTGGAGGCTGTACTCTATGGACTGTGGGGACCACACACTGGAGCTCAGCTGGGAAAGGAAGCACAGGAGTAATGCCTCATCAATAACCTCTCAACAGATAATGGGGTGATATAGATCTCCTTCAGAGAGAGCACAGATGGTGTTAAATGGGCACTTTATCATGTAAAAAAATTAAGAAAACTGAGGGGGGGGGGGGGGGGGGGGGGCTGGCTAGCCAAGTACTGGGAGCTTGGCAGCTTTGAAATGGTTTAATATCTTTTTACGGAACTTGATATGGCTTACCATGGATGGCTCGTCGGTGTTCACGTCATACACAGTCTTCACCTTGGACAGCTCAGTGATGACATGGCTGAGAAGAGCTTCATAGGACTTCTCGGCATTGAAAGCATTCTGTGGGAGATGGTCCAAAAGCAGTGGAGAGGTGACACATTGAGAGTAGATGATACTTTTTATAGTACAACAGCAGTATGACACAATTAGGCTCTCAGGAGTCTCACGCCACTGGACCAGCTACATATGATATTCAAGCAGTCCATTGTCAATTGTGCTGCAACCCCCGTACCTCCCTTTAAAATGTGCACTGTATAAAATAATTTACGCAGAATAATAAATATTTATTTTTATGCAATAAAAAAAAAATAGGCACCGTTGATAAACACCAAGAAATGACTGAGTGTTCTGATCAAATTCAACTGATTGAAATAATGATCTGATAGCTTTTATCAAGCTCACGGTGGGGGGAGAGAGAATAGAAAACAGCAGCCAGTCTTATCTAGCCTGGTGTTCTCTGTCAAAGATTTATAGCGGGAGGAATTTAATGTCTTTGGATTTCCTTCCTCTGGGCTCGGGATCTCGGTTGAGACAGTCTTTTTATCTACAGCAATTTAAATACAATGACATCCCTCCAAATGTGGCCAATGAGGATTTCCAAGCCGTCTTAATGACAGCTTGTGAGAGAGTGCTACACTGTTCGTGACAAAGTGGGGTAAGATATTCAGCTGCGCCACAATAGATCGAAAATACCCTGAAGGGGAGGCATTTTGCTGTTGGCCCATTTACATTCCAACCAGCCACTCGCTAATACAGATTTAATAGACTGAAGATGAATAGCCAATTAATGCCAACCAGCTCCGGTAATCACTCTCTCCTTGTTAACGATGATCGATATATCTACAGCCCAAACTGCTTAACGGAACTCGGGGCCAGGTCTTAATCTTAATTTGCGTCACACCTTCATTTGCCACGGATGTAAACAGGTCCCAGGGATAACAAGTAGAAAGTATAGATATGTTGTGAAGCCAGTGCATCCTAAGGCCCTTGGGTAGAGTACAAAGCAGCAGTACGGCGAGGAGGGTGATATCTCCATTACCTTCTTGAGAGTTCCAGACGTGCTCCAGGCCTGCCTCTCCTCGGGGCTGAACTTGGCCGAGAGAGCAGCCAGGGCCTGGGTGTACTGCAGGTTGTACAGCATCCTCACCAGACAGATGAAGTGTTCTACAGGGACAGAGAGAGAGGCGACGCACAGACCCAGGTTAGGTGCACTAATGTCGGAGGAACAAATATATTGTGTCGCACATACGTTTTCCTGGTCATGACACTCAGCCGACCGTCTCATTGTTTTGAGAATCATAACAGATTTATAACTAAATTGTTGCCATTCTCATTGGAATAACTACTGTTATGGATGACTGTCTGCTTAGCATAAAAAACAGGAGTATAATGCAAATGCCTATTGTTTTGGGAGAATATGCAAATACTGCCCTTCATTGGCTTTTTGACAATTATGGATGTGAATAGATCATCCTAGCATTCAGCCAAAATAGGAAATCACAATAGCCTAGATGTGTTATCTACACAGACCACTTACTGAGTGGAACAACACATTGATTTAGAAATATTTTCTCTCTTCCCAATTACTACTTAGAACAGCTTGTTAAATAGAAAGCAGTTTAATTTATGAGCAACCGGAATAAAATAAATTACTTAAGAGGTCTAGAATGCTCTGTAAACTGGGAAATCAGGGTGCCTATAAGAGATTGACACCATTTTTATTGGGCTAGAAGACAAGTCAATAGGTTGGGTTTGGTCTCCAGAGGAATGGCTCTCTCATCTCCAGTGTTTATAAAGGCTCATCAAATAGAGACTGGTAATTAGCAGGAGGCAGCCGGCACCCAGGCCGCCAGGTGGAAATAGGCGTTGGATTTGAAGTGACAAGAAATACAATGAGCGCCATTATTTGCCCTCCTCAGGAGAGTGGTGCTGGTGACAGGTCCATTGTGTTGCGTCAGCACATTAAAAAGACAACCCCTTTACTGCCATGAAGGACACACAGGCTGTTAGGACCTACCCGCCCCTCACACCTATCCACTCTAAACAGGACAAAAACCCAGGCACGTCCTGATCGCCATGCCCCGACTTTAATAAAATGCTTAATTCACACCCATCGCTCATTGTGATGTATTACAATCTATTCTCCATTCCACAATGAGGACCGTCATGCTTATTTTGGCTTAATCAATGTGGAATTGAAAAAATATACAAAGACCATTAAAAGCTAATAAGACATTGAGTGCCCTTTTCCCCGGCAGACTCTTTAGGGCAATGTAAGGAAGTGTTATACAGTCGATATGGAGGAGTGCTCTTATAGCTGTGAAATGGCTTTCGTTTGAGAGAAAAAAAACCTGTCACAGACATATCCCCTCACAGAACCAATGGCTCTTTATAACTTGTATATTGGTTTAACAGAGTTGATTATCTCTCCCCTGTTCTGATGCTAGGAGAGATCTTCAGGCCTCAAACCACCTCAGTGTCCATGGGTTTAGTCAGTTCAGTAATCACTGAAATGATCAGCTTTGTGTGGCATGGCACCCATTAAGTAGGCCTATGATTGCTGCAACCTGGCCTCCGACGTGGTGGCCCTCCCCAGGCGCACGGTGCCGAGCCTGGAGGAGCTCAAACAGGAAGCGCTCAGCTGGAGATGAAGGGCATGTGAAGCGGGCGACCTCCATAAAGCGATCCATGTCATTCTGCTCCTCACAGCCAAATACAAAAAAAAAAAGGGAACAGATAAGACCCCTCTCTACATTCAGTCATGATTCGGACTGGTAACGGTTTGCCGTTCTGACCCAGCCACTGAAAAACATCCGTCTGTAGCCTCATTAACCCACCTTCCCCTCCCGGTCCCTTTGGACTGATCGGGAAAACACAGTCAGGATAGTAAGAACAGTGACAGCACCTTTGCGTAGCGGCTGTGGCATGGTCAACACAAAGATGATCAGCAGGGATGGGCAGTCTCTGAACAGCATGGGGACGTCTGGTCTCTCGTCATCCAGGCAGCTGTAGGGAACAACACATGGAACCTTTTACCAATACAAGCTCAGGGTAAGGATTTTTAAAGACGTGTTGAAAAACATACAGCACGCTCATTAAGAGTAAAGTATGCAGTTTAACAAGAAACTGTGGGTACCCGTAAAAGGTTTTATTAGGGGGTGGAAATGGGCCGGAACACCCACCGGAAGACCATTCCAGGAACGCACGTTCAATTTGAATACGATTGTGGCCTGGGTGAATCTTGTGTCCGGTCTGCCCTAGAAAGACTACGTAAACAAACCCCCCATAAAATGGACTGCCGTTGTGGGCTCTAAAATGTGTTTGTTATGATCAAGTTCGATCTCCCAAGGTGAATTATTTTTATTCATGAAATGAAAAAAATATATATATATTGCTTTTCCTTAGAGAATTCCTCAATACTTGTATTGCACTGCAGAACTGGTGGAAAAGTCCTCATTTATTACATTGAATGGTAGAACGCAAATCAAATGTTTCTGTATAAAGGTTTAACCAAATTTCCCAAAATCAATCCTGGCCATTTTACAACCCCTGACCATTCCCAATAACATGGCATTGGTAGGGGAATGATAGGGAAACCATAAATGGAATGAGGTTATGTACACACTATACATATCCTATTGCTTTTTATCTTGTCAGGGCCAAGAGCAAAGTCCTCCCTTGAATATATACACTGCACTTGAAAACGTTGCTTAAAAAACAACACACACTTTCTAATTGCCCTCCACTTTAATGCAGTGGGGGAAAGCAAAGCATATTTCCTTTATATCCTGCTATAATGCAGCTGGAGCCACATTCTGAAGATTGTTGTTGCCGTCTCCATTTAAAAAATGGCTTGTTTTCTTCTGGCTGCCCACAGAGAGAGCCTCTAATCTCCACTCTACCTTAAGGAGACGTCCAGGGATTTCGACTGAAAAGGGGCCACACTTACACAATAATGCATTCCATTTTATAAAAAAGGCACTCGACTGTTCATTCTAGCGTACAACCGAAAAACTGACGCAGCAATCTGCTTTTAATTCCCTCTCATGCAAAAGACTACAGTATACAGCACTCACAGCTAAATTGCAGTCAAATCCAGATGACCAATACATACAATGAGCAATGCAGGTCTTTTGAAAACAAAACCAAAAATGTGAAACGTATCCACAAAAATGGACATATGAGAAAGGATATGAAAAAAGTGAATGTCTAGGTCACCGTCTGGAAGGCATGAGCGTCGTCATTCCCTTGTCCCATTTAAATAGAGCTACACGGTTGCCTGAGGGTGTCAGTGACATAGCTGCCTTCCGAATCCCTAACAAGGTATTTTTAACACAAAATTGCTCCACCAAGATGCCTGCATGGCTCGAAGCATTTAAATAGTAACAGGTGTAAAAGCCGTCTTGGGAGAGAGGTCGTTAGCTTATCTAATAGTGCGAAGTGTTATACGAGTGGGATGCTGATCGCTCTCAAGGCTGTAAACCTCGGAAGGCAAACTGACGCCAGAGAGCACACCTGATGCTACACAAACAAGCAGTGTGGAGAGAGAGAGCGTGTGAAGAAGACTGCCTTGTTAAATGTCTCGGTTTCTACGATGCTGTGAAAGATGACGCTGGGCGGGGGAGGGCTGAGATGTGTGGGGCAGTTGTTTCTCGTTGCAGCGTCTGAAGGGGTCGTTTCGCTCTCTGTGGAGCACCCGGTAATTTGCCAGATGCAGCAATTATTGGCATCTATGGCAACCACACATGGTTCCTTCTCTGTTTTTAAATCCTCTTTGCCTGGAGGAAAAGCTGTCAGAGCACGCAGGATGTGGTGGTGTTGAGCATGAGGGGAAAGTGGCACTGATTACAGGCTGTGCTAGAGTGCTGTTAGGATAAACTGGGATCAGGAGAGGGCTATAGAGATGTCAGGTGAGGTGGAGCTGCAGGATTCGGGGGAGAGAGGTTCAGTGTGTTTGGCTGATGCAGGGTGTGTGGCGGAGTTTGTGATAAAACAGCCGTATGTGTAGTGGGATTGCAGGACGAGGAGAGGCCAAAGTAGATGTAAAGGTCTGTATGGTGTAGCGTCAGGTTAGCAGTCACTCACTTGTCTCTGCTCGGAGCAACCTGGGTCAACCTGGTCCAGGGGTTGTAAGCAGAATCAATGCTGTACAGACGCATGTGCATGGCAAGCACGTGGAACAGCTGATCTGAAAGACATTGGAGAAATTTTAAAAAATGGTCAGCGAGATAGATCAGAACACTGGCACAGAAATGAGACAGCTACTGTAAAACTGTCCACCTGCATGTCAGTAGGTCAGCGCCCACGATCAGTGAATCAAATGCCAAATACAGTTGACTTGATTGCACTGAGCGTAATGGTTTTGCTGGGAGAAAGCAGGCCAGATGGATAGACGGCACTACTCTGCTCCCAGCTATCCTCTGGTCAGGAGTCACACCTGTTCACTGTGTAACATGAAGTGTCACACCTTTCTTTTAAAATGTAATTAGGCAAGTCAGTTAAGAACAATTTCTTATTTACAATGACGGCCTAGGAACAGTGTATAGGAACAACTGCCTTGTTCAGGGGTAGAACGACAGATTTTTACCTCGTCAGCTCGGGGATTCGATCTTGCAACCAACGCTCTAAAAACTAGGCTACCTGCTGCCCCAAGGTGCACGCACACACAAAAAAATGTTATCACCTCCTGGAACAGTGTCCTCTTATTTTATTTGCTCAAAAACAATTTAACCTACTTCTTATAGTGGCCTCACACAACAGCCCACTAGGTTAGTGTTCATTAGGGCCATAGTTAAAAGTGTATTGGAAATATGAAAATTGTAATGGCATCTTTTTGTATGTACCAATTGCACCATGGTTCGTTGGACAAAGTCTATGGGAAAATTGAGATTTTGGATTAATGCTGAAAATAAGGTATGCACAGGCTTAGGAGATCTTATACGTTTTGTTCTAGAAGATATGTGAATTTTGAAGCACATAAAGGTTTCGTTAACTGACTGATACTGTATCTCATAGAACAAAATGTATAAGATCTCCTAAGCCCATGTTAAGCACATACATTTAAAAAAAAAACATTTATCCCAAAACCCACTTCTTTCCACATAGGAATGGCGGAACGAACCAGAGGTAACTCATTTCTGTTTTTCGGATTACAAGCAGGCGAACGCTTTATACTACCTGCTCTCGTGTAGGTTACTTTTTTTTTACATGCAACCTTGTCAACAAACAATTATTCAAGCTCAATATTTGACTTTGACCCCAGAGAGTTATGACAGCTGTAATGCAGCAACACATTGAATTCCACTGCTGCAATATGGACTTTCAGGTGTGTTTGTCAACATGGCTGACAAACTAGCGCAACACCGCCCTCTACAGTCGAAACACGACAGCAGCAGGATACAAACCAGAGGCTGAGGGAGGTGAGTGACTCCGATTCAGTCCCTCCGCCTGTCAGATGGGGTTCAAGTCCCTCCACTAGAGGACAACATGTGAGGAGTGACACTGTGGCGGAAGGAACGCCAGCCAATGCCCTTCAAGGTGGCAGGGAACCGGGCTTCAAATTGCAGCTCACATGGCTACCACCTCTTCCATCTGCATGCTTCCCCCTCAGCATGCTGCTCTTCTCTACTCCCCTCCCCACAGCCACGCAGTCTGACAACATCAATAGAGATGCCTTCAGATATTGATCTGGCCTTGCCTTCTATCAGAGCTCATGCTGTTTGCCATGATCTTTACCCCCGCCAAGCCACTAATCTAGATTAGTCATGCCTGTGTGACCTATGGTGGGCCTAGATTACTTTTACCCCCCCCCCCCCCCCAGTGTACAAACACTTTTGAAATGTGCCCATAGGAATTGATCATCTCATTGTGATATGGTGGGTGTCGGCCTAACAGTATTGTATTGGATGTTCAAGGCCGTCTTCTCTGTGCAGCCTACATCAATAGACTGGCATAATTCAAAACCTTCTCTCTGGCTGATAAACCAGATGCGAGCTATTTGAGGTGTGGACTCTCCAGTTGATTTAACGCAAGGGATTTCCTGCTCCCCTCCCCATGACATCCTCATGAGCCTAACAATATACAGTGGCAAGAAAAAGTATGTGAACTCTTTGGAAATACCTGGATTTCTGCATAAATTGGTCGTCAAGTTTGATCTTCATCTAGGTCACAACAATAGACAGTCTGCTTAAACTTACGAACAATTATACGTGTTCATGTCTTTATTGAACACACAGTGTAAACATTCACAGTGCAGGGTGGGAAAAATATGTGAACCCTTGGATTTAATAACTGGCTGACCCTCCTTTGGCAGCAATAACCTCAACCAAACATTTTCTGTAGTTGTGGATGAGACCTGCACAACAGTCAGGAAGAATTTTGGAGCATTCCTCTTCACCAAACTGTTTCAGCAATATTCTTCTTATGTCTGGTGTGAACTGCTTGAGGTCATGCCACAGCATCTCAATTGGGTTGAGGTCAGGACTCTGACTGGGCCACTCCAGAAGGCGTATTCTTCTGTTGAAGCCACTCTGTTGGTGATTTACTTCTGCGTTTTGGGTCGTTGTCATGTTGCATCACCAAACCGCTGTTGAGCTTCAATTGGCGGACAGATAGCATAACACTGCAAAATGTCTTGATAAATTTGGGAATTCATTTTCTGTCGATGATAGCAAGTTGTCCAGGCCCCGAGGCAGCAAACCAGTCACAAAACATGATGCTTCCTTCACCATACTTACAGTTGGGATGAGGTTGATGTTGGTGTGCTGTGCCTTTTTTTCTCCACACATAGTGTTGTGTGTTCCTTCCAAACAACTCAACTGTAGTTTCATCTGTCCACATAATTTTTTGCCAGTAGTGCTGTGGAACATCCAGGTGCTCTTTTGCAAACTTCAGATGTGCAGCAATGTTTTTTGGGGGTCAGCAGTGACTTCTTCCTTGGTGTCCTCCCATGAACACCATACTTGTTTAGTGTTTTACACTAAACAGAGACGTTAGCATGTTCCAGAGATTTCTGTAAGTCTTCAGCTGACACTCTAGGATTCTGCTTAACCTCATTGAGCATTCTGCGCTGTGCTCTTGCAGTCATCTTTGCAGGATGGCCACTCCTAGGGAGAGTAGCAACAGTGCTGAACTTTCTCCATGTATAGACAATTTGTCTTACCGTGGACTGATGAACATCAAGGCTTTTAGAGATACTTTTGTAACCCTTTCCAGCTTTATGCAAGTCAACAATTCTTAATCTTAGGTCTTCTGAGATCTCTTTCGTTCGAGGCATGGTTCACATCAGGTAATGCTTCTTGTGAATAGCAAACAGAAATTTTGTGAGTGTTTTTTAAAAGGGCAAGGTAGATCTAACCAACATCTCCAATCTCTTCTCATTTATTGGACTCCGGGTTAGCTGACTCCAGTTAGCTTTTGGAGAAGTCATTAGCCTATGGGTTCACATACTTTTTCCATCCTACACTGTGAATGTTTAAAAGATGTATTTAATATAGACAAGAAAATACAATAATTTGTGTGTTATTAGTTTAAGCACACGGTGTTTATTGTTGTGACCTAGATGAAGATCAGATTCAATTTGATGACCAATTTATGCAGAAATCCAAGTAATTCCAAAGACTTCACACTTTTTTCTTGCCACTGTAAGTGCCTTGTGGGATATGGCTTAGGAACTCACTTGGATAATAGTTGTTATCGCATGTCCCACGTTCCCCTCCATATCCCATTCCCTACGAAGACAAATCACTAATGTATTGCTACTTGCCCGCCAGCGCAGCTACGCAAGTTAATGTAGCTCAGAAAATGGCAGTCCTCTAGCGTGAAATGTATTTTGCCCCAATCAAGGATGACAGGCCTCTCACTAGTGCAGCGAGCGGCTAAAATGAATCACCACTAAACAGACTAATTAAAACAGAGCAGGGAAATGGGATGCCCTCATCCACAGGCTCAGTTCTGACAAGGAGAAAGTAATGTTTAACATATTTTTAAAAAAAGGTCCAATTCAAATGACAAAGTACAATAAAGGAGAAACACCTTGGGGGGATCTAAAAACGAGTCGCCAATCCAAAAAAGCAAACCTTACACGGTCTGCATGTCTTCCCATTGGATACCATTCTCTGAGGCTTTGTCTTTTGACATTGTCACAGTGGGGCCCAGTCACAGCTCAGAACAACATCACTCAGTCTTCATTCCCAGTCCCCCCAGAGCAGGCCATCCTTGCCACACAATCAACTACAACAGCACTTGATCCATGTCCAGAAAACACAACGGCAACAGCTCACCTGGGATACCAAGCTCGCCTTCCCTGCTAATCGACAATCTTTACAAATGGTCCAACGGTTACATCAATCCAATCTCAACTCTGACACTTCATTACACAAACGGTCGATGAGACAAGGCGTCCCCGCCACCCACAAGTCACCGTATTCGTCAGCCTAAATACCAATGAACCTCATCATAAATTAACAAAGTAAACAGACAAATACTTAATGCTCTTTAACAAAATTATTATTAATTTTAAAATGCGATGATATGAAACATGGGTCGACGGCATACTTCAGATGTACACAATAGCGACGTGGTCGAGCAGGGGGCATCACACTTCGTATAGCAGAGTAGATGGATGGACGAGGGTTCACTCATGTTAATCTAGTGGGAAGCAAGGCCAGAAGAATGGTGTGGTGTACTCACTGAGACAGGAGCGCTTGGCTGCACCACTGGCTCCTCCAGAACACAGGTTACCTCCACGGTGCACCAGCTCCAGCTCCAGGTTTGTCCTGAGGAAACACAACCATTACTAAGCATACTGGTTGGACTTAGAAGGACAAGAGGAAGATTAACGCATTTTCACAGCCATTGTTAGCTCAGGCAGTCTGACTGAGTCCCCCCCCCCCCCCCATTCAGAAACAGGACAACAAAAAAGTGGATTATTAACATTTCTTCTTGTCATCTACCGGCTATGGCAGAAGCCACTCGAGCATATCGATTAATCAATTGACCGATTTTAGCGGCTGATATTAGCCTTTCACAAATATTTGTATCGGTTTTTTATCCCACAGATAAAGCGCCGACATTATATACATATAATAAACAAGTCTGCTAATTTTATGACATAAAAAAAATTGTAATGTTGCCTGAAGAGGGAACATCATTCAGCCATAGGCTTGGTCAAATAAACAAGAAACACACTTCACCAAGCAAGCAGCCTTGTCCTCATCACATTCTCACTTAGTTAACATTAGCTGGCTAGGTAGCCAGCAAGGTAGTTTGCTTAGCTAGCTAGCAATCTGTGCTACTTTAGTGCGAACACTGGACACTGTTAGCCCTAGTGAATACTCGTCCATGACACAAACATAACACCGTTATAGTGTCTGGACCTATTATGTTAGCTAATGGGCTTAGTTCGTTTTGTGAAATATGCAATCTGCAAAAAGCAAGACCGTTGTCACAGATGTATCATTCAGTCCATGTGGTTGCATTCACGATGAGATAAGTAGCTACGTTTAGTTAGCTAACTAAATGAAAACGTGTGACCAAAACCAGTGCGGCAAGATTTTGCCTGCATACAACAGTCATCAGCGCATGCCATTTGCAGTTGAAATGTATAGCCAGTACATGTCTTATTTAATAACAATGTAAGCTTTATTTGGTTTCTATGACAAAACATTGTTGTAATGAACAGCCAACTTGTGCTCGTCAAAAGTTGCCATTTACGTGTTTGTTTACATGACCTGTGACTGTTGTAAACACTGTAGTAAATCAACTCGAGACAAACGCTGAAACTGACACCTAGTGGTAAACACTACAAACCGCATGTTACTGCATTTCAACGCTTATTTGTGGACAGTGCGGTTTCAGATTTACTTGACAGTTTAATTCAACCAGCCATCCCTTGTGGTGGTTTAGCACAAACACTTTTGCATGCTTCTTATCCACTGCCATAGACATCTTTAAATTGTACCTAAGAAAGTAAACTAAAGAAGGTATAATTTACTGCCATATTTATACAGGATATAGTTGCTTTTTGGTGGATATCCTGTAATCCACAAATAAAATGTTCTTAAATAACGTTAATTTTAATATATTGTGTTAAGAAATCATAATTTACAGAATACGTTAATCCTTTGGAGCACAATGTGTGAATAGATATAGATAGATAGATAGATAGATATAGATATATATATATTGGCAGATATATCTGACTTTTGCCTCCATATAAAATGAGTATCAGACCGAAAAATCCCATATTGGTTAGGCTCTATTAGCAACCTAAAACAGTAGGGCTAGTGGGCAAACCTAAACGCATCACCTAGCAGAATTATCCTCAATATATGCGTGACTGACTTTCCCCCCTTTTTATAAAAACCCATCAGATTTGTTGTTGTGTTTGTTTTGGACCAGCTATTCCGTATCAACAAATTACAGAACTTCAACGGTTCCGGGTTTGCACAAGCTAGGCTGTTAGCATAACAGCTGTTTCATCCACAGTTTCCGTGTATAATCTCTGCTGTGAATTCCCAATGCATATCCAAACATTTAATATAAACATTTGCGCCACCAAATAATGAAATAAAAGCCGTAACAGAATAAATTGATATTAAAAGCAGATACAGTAGGTGTTGCTAAAATTAGACTGAACTGGAGTTGTTTTGATCCTGCCACTGGCCATTTCCTCCCAACGGCTGGGAAGGTGGGGGAAAATCCTCGGGCTCCCTGTATGAAAAAGCAATTTCACATAGATAATGCAGCTGCACCAAGCTCCATCTGTCTGCTACTGATAAGAGCGCCCCTGTGACAGAGGAATTGTCTATTCCTCAGGCAATTTGCACTGTTCACTGAACTTGTAAAAGCCAACAGAAACCCAGACACAGGAAGCAGGGATTTCTTTCTGCCGGGCACAGGGTGAGGAACCGGTTGAGTGGACCGTGTCATGGGGAGGGGGAGAGGTCGGGGAGGGACCAAGGCCTTCCCACAACACTCTGGTGAAAGAATAGAATGACGGTTGCATTCTCTACTCCCTGTAACGCATGATCAATTTCAGGTTATGATAAAAGCACTGCAGAGCGCCTGCTACCTCCAGATTTTTACAGAGGAGCGTGTTGTTCAAGGAAGGACGATTTGGGCTCTAACACACGGCGCAACAAAACTGTGAATAAGCGCTCAGGAGAAAGAGCTCTTCAAATCAGTCAAAGGGAGGCAGAGTGATAAATCCATAGTCAGAGGTAATAAAAGACTAGGCAAAGGATGGTGGAACCAACCAGAGTCAATAGCATTTTACTGCAGTCATAACTGACAAAGCTGCTTAGAAGCAGCACTTCCAGCCCCACACTGCAGTACAAGCAGAGGGATGAATAAAGGCAATCAAGAAAACCTTCACAGGTTCCGAGCAACTTCATTTTTTCCCTTCTTCAAAACACTCTATATATCCGATGCAGGTACAAAGACAAATTCGATATGCTTCGACTGTACACCAAAGTTAATGTACAAAAGCCTTTTCAAGCAGCCCTTCTCAAATCGAAGAAGTGCACTCAATGGGAAAAAAACTAAACAAAAATACAACTAGGCTAAACTCAGGAAAGGTTGCAGTTCTCTTTCTGTGCCCAGTTATTGTAGGCTAATGTCAGGCAGGGAGCTGGCTTTAAGAGCACAAAGGAGCAGACAAGACAGGCAGCCAGCGGCCACCAGACAATAGTCAGTGGTGTGCATAATAAGAGCAGTGAAGGAGGACCTCCCTGTCTGACTGGAGCAAGGTGAGGGGGTCACTAGCCACAGGAACACAGTCTCACTGAAAGATAGCCCGCAGTGACCAGTCTATCCCACATCTCCAAGGCCTGTCAGCAGGGTGCACTTTCACTTAGTCTAGCTTGAAATTGAGAATTCTCTGTATGACTGTGACAAATGGAGTCTCTAAAATTGTATTATTTTGAAGAGTCTCAGAGCAGACTGCGGTGTCCCTCACCTGGCCACAGAGTACATGAAGAGGAAGTCGTTGTCAGGGGAACCAGGGTTCTTGCCATAGTCCATGTACTTCCTCTGGGTGGTGTTCTTGATGTCCTTGATAACCAACTCCATCTCCTTACTGAGGTTGGACTCCGTCTGAAGGGGAAAGGTTATACAGTGACTTCATAGCATCACCATTTTGACAACAATGGTAATTTTCAACATAATGGTCACCCACTGGTATGCATTTGCAAATAACTGGTATGGTATGGGAAACAAACCACAGCAAAGATTTGCCAGGAGATGACCGGTTCAATATGAACGGAGGCCAAACTGGGGTACCACTAAAAAAGCTGCAATATCGTTAGTGTCAGTCTCATTTGTCAGCTAGTGATGCGTTAAGATGGAGTGATCAGGGGAACAGACTGGGGTGAAGCTGTATAGACCTCTCTGCCTTACAGTGGTGCTTACTGGGAAAAATCCCAGCTGCTCTTGCAGGTCCTCCACCTCCTTCACCAGCACAGAGGTCTTCTTGTTGCTGGGCATGTGCCAGCTGACCACCTCGGTGCTCCGGCCCGGGCGGCAGGGCAGCACGCTGTTAGCAAACTGTCTGCACAGCGGGCAGGTGAACTCTCCCTTATCCACAGAGAAGCCCTGCATCACCTGGTCATTCTGTGTAAAAAAAAATGCACTTGGGATTATTACAGATGCAGGGTAGGACTGCCTCATGTCATGTCCCTTATGTCAATCCATACTCTCGTAAAGATACTCTCTTACGCGCAGTGACTCCATGTAGGACTTGTGGCAGTCTATGTGCAGGGTGTGTCCACAGGTCTGCACATACACACCTCCATCCCAGCCTATTGAGACTGACTGCAGACAGGAACTCTGCGAAACAGACAAGAGAACAGCAGAAGACAGGTTAGTCTATTCCCTTTGAAGTTCCATAACGGTAGAAATTAAATATATAGACTCAGCAAAGAAAAGAACGTCTCTTTTTCCAGGACCTTGTCTTTCAAAGATAATTCGTAAAAATCTAAATAACTTCAGATCTTCACTGTAAAGGGTTTGAACACAGTTTCCCATGCTTGTTCAATGAAACATTAATGAACATGCACCTGTGGAACGGTCATTAAGACACTAACAGCTTACAGACAGTAGGCAATTAAGGTCACAGTTATGAAAAAAAACACCAAAAGAAAGATGCCTAGGGTCCCTGCTCATCTGCGTGAACGTGCATTAGGCATGCCGCAAGGAGGCATGACGACTGCAGATGTGGCCAGGGCAATAAATTGCAATGTCCGTACTGTGAGACGCTTAAGACAGCGCTACAGGGAAACAGAACGGACAGCTGATTGTTCTCGCAGTGGCAGACCGCGTAACAACACCTGCACAGGATCGGTACATCCGAACATTACACCTGCGGGACAGGATGGCAACAACTGCCTGAGTTACACCAGGAACGCACAATCCCTCCATCAGTGCTCAGACTGTCCGCAATAGGCTGAGAGAGGCTGGACTGAGGGCTTGTAGGCCTGTTGTAAGGCAGGTCCTCACCAGACATCACCGGCAACGACGTCGCTTATAGCCATAAACCCAATGTCGCTGGACCAGACAGGACTGGCAAAAAGTGCTCTTCCCTGGCGAGTCGTGGTTTTGTCTCACCAGAGGTGTTTGTCGGATTCGCGTATAGCCAGTACATGACTTACTTTTGACAGGGACATATTATTCAATTTGTTAGTCACAGGTCTGTGGAACTGGTTCAGTTTGTCTCAGTTGTTGAATCTTATGTTCATACAAACATGTTAAATTTGCTGAAAATAAACGCAGTTGACAGTGAGAGGACGTTTATTTTTTTGCTGAGTTTACAATAGATTCATTTAACTACAATTCTAATGAATTACAAGGCTCTAGACAAACTTTATTTCACTTTTTCAGTTGATGGCACCAGCACATGATTTGGGCACACCAATTTTCTCCTGACCTGTGTCCCATCATGTAACTGCATTTTATACAGAACCAGGTTAAAAACAACTAGCCATATTTTAAATTAGCATGCACTCACAGGGCTTGACATTCAGGTCATTTTGCCAGTGGCACACCGGGCCAGTGGTAAAGCTACTGGCCCGAATGCAAAGAACACTGTGCCCGGGAAAGCAGATGATGCGTGAATCACTTAAATGATCTCTTTAAATTTGCGGGCTGAGCAAGTAGCCTATAATGACCCACCCTCCATACACAAATAATTACATTTTAACTTGACAATATATTTACATTGATAGTTTGGAGGGGGAAAACAAATATCTACAGTTGTAGGGCCCTATACAATCAATTTTATATTTAGGTAAATTCAGTTTCTCAATCACTATTTTTATTTGTTTAAATCACACTTTATAGAAAAACTACAAAAAGTCCATAATGCTGAAACCGCATCAGTAGACTACTTTTGAGGTAAAAAAAAAACTCAACAAAAACGTCAATTGAGCGACTAGCAAGAGACCGTTTGACTAGCTGTGTTTTTGTACTGTCAATATAGGCTACATGTGATGGTAGAGTTATCGAAACAAATGCCCCGCGATTGATACAAATTGTGATAGTCTGCCAGGTAGGCCTACTTTGCAGTCAACTTTTTATTGGGAAGATTTGTTAGGAAAGCCTTTCGAAATGTTAATTCAAAAACAGAGCACGATGACTTCAGACCAAACTGTTTGAATGGTCTGCATTCCCATTGTTTGAATAAATCTTGATAGTTTTTTTTTAAAGCCAATTGCGAACCAAAAACAAATGTGACAAGCAAAAAATACATTTAAAATTTAAAAATAAATTACAAATCAAAAAACAATCACTGGCACCCAACCAACCAATTCAAATTAGGTGTCGCACTGCCAAGTCAAAAGGGTTGCAAATGCAAGTGGCAGTTTTAAACCCTGAATTTACATTTCTATGTGCCAGTAAGGCAGTAACATTCTCTGGAGAAGGAACGAAAGAATAGCAGTGCAGCTAAAACTGAAAGACAGTGGCAGTGTTTCTTAGTCACTGACTAACTGCCTCAGTGCTCCCAGTCAGAGAGAGGGGGAAAAAATAAAAAATAAGGTGGAGGAGAAGGTCTGTCGGGAGGTCTAAATCCTCCATGCCTCATTATCTCCGCTCTCAGGCTGCTGGAGTTACTGACAGACTAGCCGATTAAACGCAACTCTGTGATTTACGAATGATTTGAGTGGCGACTGGAGCTCGGTCATGACATAGAATGAAGTTTCAGTCCAAAAAAAAAAAAAACTACTCATTCCAGCACACAAATAGCCCGCAGTAGTTGCCGCTCGACTCAGTCTAGTTGAGTTGAGTCGGCTACTGACAGACAGGCAGGCACACTTCGCCGGGGGCTGGGACTAGGCTGTTGAATCACCGGAAACCCACTCAGGCAGGAATGGTTCAACATCTATGATGGGAATCCACTCCATGTGCATGAGAGACTTATAAAAAAACAGGAATGCTGGCCTCCCGAGTGGCGCAGCAGACTAAGGCACTCATTGCAGTGCTAGAGGCGTCACTACAGATCTGGGTTCGATCCCGGGCAGTGTCGCAGCCGGCCGCGCTCTAGCGACTCCTTGTTGCAGCCGGGTGCAATGCACGCCGACTTCGGTCACCAGTGTTTCCTCTGACACATTGGTGCGGCTGGCTTCCGAGTTAAGCGAGCGGTGTTAAGAAGCAGTGCGGCTTGGATGGGTCGTGTTTCGCAGGACGCATGGCTCTCGACCATTGCCTCCCCCGAGTCCGTACAGGAGTTGCAGCGATGGGACAAGACTAACTACCAATTGGATACCACAACAATTGGGAAAGAAAAAAAAAGTACACAATAAAATGTTTTTAAAAATATTTTAAAAACAGGAATGCTTACCTGTGTGTTACAGTGAGCCTTTTTACTTGATCGATCAAAACCAAAGACACGAGAGATATACAGTTTATAAAATGTGTGCAAAGTAACCAAGTGAGTGAGTCAGACACCTACATCTTTGAAGAAGCTCTGCATGAGAGCCAGCCTGACGTCGTGAGCAGCCCCGCACGTGTCCGCTGGGTAGATGCGCTCCTCGTCAGTGGTTGGCAGTTTCTTCGCCTCGTCGCTCTTGCATCGGTGTCCCAGCACTGAAAGAGTCAGAGCACGGGGGCTCGTTAGTGAGTGATAATCTATTACTACGCATAAGGAGCTCTCAGATTCCCATTTATAAGTCTGCATAACATTTACATAGAACAATCGAGGGGCAGCGGTTGCGTGGAAAACATGTCACGTTGAAGGAATGCCTGTAGTCAAAAGCAGATGTTTTTTCCCCTTTTCCACATCAGGAACAGAGATTAGTGAGTGATAAATCAGTCGATAATGACAGCTCGTCTCCCGCACATCCTCTCAGTAATCAGCGGCAGTCCGGGAAAAATATCCCGCTCCCAATGATTATGGCTTCCAATCTAAGGACAAGACGACCGTGTGCAATAATGATCGGAGAGATAATTAACTTAGCGTTTACATTGTCTTTTGATAGGCATCATATGAAATAGCAGTTGGCAGATCATATAAGGTGTTCTTTTGACCTTGAGGCTGCAAGTGTTCCCAAACCGCAACTAATTACTAATAAAACATGCCGTTTATTTTCATGACAGTGAATGATCCTCTGTCTGGGCAGCATAGCATCGAAATTAACTCTTAGCAGAGAGAGGCTGTATAAAAACGCAGCCAGGGATCAACGTGAATGATAAATGAGCCAATTAAAACAGCTCAACTACCTATTAAAATTAGATTTCCAATATGGTGGAGCCAAGCTGCCATGAATAACTGTTTTGGTTTAAATCGGCAAGGGCCGTGCGAAGGGAATGCTAATGTTCTTATCTATGAAATACACTACCCTGTTCAAATGACTCCGTATTGCCATTTCATTAGGTGGTGGTTGAAATTGAACTACAAAACCAGGACGGTGGTGAGACAAAAGCAGATTGTGTAGGCCATTCATCTAGTGATGTGAAACCGGGAGGGGGCTACTGGGGGGATGTAGTGCAGTAGTACCTGAGGAGGCCTGGAGGAGAACAACCAGGCCAGTGGGCCGGTCCTCAGTGGAAGGGCCACTCTGGCCACAGATCACACAGTCATAGAGGACCTCAGACTCCTTTACTTCAGAGGCACCCAGGTCCATGGCTGCTTCAGTGTCCGGGGATTCTGACAGACACACGACAACACAAAAGGGTTACTTTTGGTTCCTCACTTCAACACTTCATTAATACCACATAAAAATACAAATAAAAGGCTTCATCAGAAATGCTGGAGATATCATCTAGAACAAATCCCATTTGGAGCTGGATAGCAATTTTGCATTCTAAAAACAGATTCTCTGAGCAATTGACATTAAACGAGGAGACAAACATTGGAATAAGTACTTGGAGCTCGGGGAAGATTTTGGCAAGCCATGTGTGGCGGTAATGTGGTGTGAAACTGCTGTCTTTGGGGCTGGCTAAAACAGGCAGTTAATAAAATGCCATTTGAGGAGGTGCCAGATAAGCTTGCGTTCCTTCCTAGAAATAATACCACGCTCAATTACTTTGTTCTTTCATAATTCAGAGCAAATCAATGACTAGTTCTCTTCGGTGGGACGCGGTTCTCAACAGTTCCACTTCAGTGAAATAGCATGTATTTTCCTATACAATTGCATTTTCTCAATTGCAAGATGAGAATGGGTGGTTAAAGAGGATAAGCATTGACAAAAGCACAGGTAGCGTTCAGACATACTGGTCCACCACTCACTCTACAGTAGTGGAAAGGACTGTGCCTCGTGTCAACACTTTCAGCTCTCTGCTTGCTCTGTCCAAGTGATTGGCGTGGCGCTAGAGATTAATTACTGAAGTGAATTTCATTTGAAAAAAACAAATAAAATGTTAAAAGATTTCAATTTGAACAACAAATACGGCATAGAAATGTCAACCCCGTGTTGGAATTGATTTATTGCGTCAGGTGGACTGATCTCGGGAGAGGTCGGTGTGTTCCAGGGGAAATGAAAACAGTTGGCGTTAGACGGAACAGCTCAGGCCTCGGGCCGTCAGTGCACGCTGAGCTGGAGACAAGGACACTGGTGTTGCTATGGAGGACGACTGCCTGGCTATGCTATTTTTCACTCCTGAACAACATACGTGTAAAATCTTTGCAGTCAACACTGTAGCATGATTGAGTGAGGATAGTTGTAGTGACAAATTGAATGCTTTCAGATGGCATCCTATGAAGGATGCGGTGGCATTTTCAGCCCTCCAACGGCATAGCTTACAACTGCTCAATCGTAAACAAATCACTGTCCAAAGTCATTTACACGCGAAAATCTAGATCATAAACATTCCAATTTAGAGCCCATAATAAGTCATGCTACAAAATCCATTTAAAAAGCAGATGCTCGCAACATCTGTTACCAGAGTCAAACGCATGAATGCTCAGAAACAATAGGATCATATCTTGAAACACACGAGCCTCACCGTATTCAAAATGGTCATCTTTCATGTGGCACACAGCTAGGAGCGAGAACAAAAATGCAACACTGTAAACGGGAATTCAAAAAAAGGGGATTTTGTCTTTGCGCATAAAAACACAAGACATCATAGTACCCGGATGTCGGTCTTATCCTTGGTTTTCCACAAAGCCCATAACCACTGCGGCCAAGAGCACTGGGAGATTCGTGTTTGAACAGATGCTTTCACCATTGGACCTATTTGCCTTGTCAAAATCCCAGCACAAATATTCATATCCTCTGTGACCTTTGATTCAATCTGTGAAACAAACATAGCTCATGAGAAGCCAATGACCAATCTTTATACTGTGGAGATGGACACGCAAGCTAATCCATTCAATAAATGTGGGGAGTTGTCAGCAGGGACACCTGCAAATAAGATGGCGAAATTTCTACTCAAACAATTGTACATTTCTTCAAAATCTGTGCAAATAGGCAAACCCAATTTACATTGTTAAACCCTGCCTAAGTGTTCCCTCTGATCACAGAGACCATTATTTATCCGCTAACCACGCAGGGTCAGGGTCGTCCCTGGGAGTCCATACCACTATTAGTGCTTTGATCCGCTGTGCACTCGACCAGCACGACTCCAACCCCAGGGGAGTGCTTTCCTCTCATTGTGCCTAACAAGTGTAGGTAGTCCATGGGAGGGCCGAGGGCTGTGGCCAGTGTCACCTTGCCACAGTGGGGGGGAGCAAAGCCTTCTTTCTTTCAAAGACTATAATGGAACGAGTCCATAAAATGTCCTCAGCATGAGTGGCGTGGAGTCCACTTCAATGTTATAGCGAACCGGGCCCCGTATCCAAGAAGTCCTAGCATATATATTGCGCCATCGAATAAATCTGTCAATACATAAGTACAGCTAGAAGCTTGGAAAGGTTTCTGAGAAGACTGACCCAACATTCACAGTAACTCATAGATGGGGAAAACAATAGGAATGCGCTTTGAGAATGAGAAATGGTGCTGGACCAAATGAGTCACTGCCTTACCAACATCCATGGCTGTTTCCATGAAACTCTTCTGTCTGGAGGCAAACTCAGCCAGGAGTTTTTGCTGTCTCTCTCGAGCCCTCTGACGCCTGAACGGAAAACAAAACTTCAAAATCACAGAAGACTACTTCCATATAAAAACTGCCATCAATACAAAGAGTCACAGTCATACCATTTCACACAAGTGTCAAAGTGTTGCATAGCTTGGAAATAGTCGGAGACTGGGAGGTGACACCGCCACACATAAAACAAACCAAAAATCCAGAGCTATTCTAATCAAAATGTGTACTTAAAATAGAGTGCTGAGGCATTTGGCCCAGGCTTCCATTATTTTGATGCAGGAGTAATGCCCATTCTCTTCACTGATTGGGTTAGCCCATCACCATAGCAACAGCTTCCATGTGTAAGTGGAAATGCTTCGTTTTAATAATGCACCGAAAGCCCTTCTCTTAATGGCTAGCCATTAACATCACCACCACTCACCAACCAGTGCGTTACCATTTCCAGACAGTGACTGGTCTGCCCGTTACACAACGCTTGTTTTTCCTCAGACGCCGCCACAAAGGCACACTAGATCATGCGAGATTGGCTTTGTAGCATTGGACACTGATACATACAAACTACAACGTAAGAGCCTATTCTGAGCACGGCTACAGTATGTGACTGGGTGCTGGGCTGTGAAGGTGATTACTTCCCTAATGTGGCTGGCTGTAGATCCTGTGCAGACTTCCAGCGAGCAGGGTTGACTGTAAATAGAGACCCCTAATAAGAGGACATAAACAAATGGTGACAGGAGCGCCACAGCTCAGTAATTCCCACTGACAGCGTCAGGGGCACAGACAGCCCGTCTGAGAAATGTGAAGCACCCCCTTTCAGCTTCCTCTGCCATTGGCTGGCCCACAGTCGCCCTGGCAACAGCCTGAGAACAAGGCTCTATCTACGCTGATTGAAAATAAATATATATATATATATATATATATATATATATTCTTTTACAAATTCATACTCTGCAGATGCCCTTTGACTAACTTCAAAAAATAGTTTCTCATTTCAAAAGCTAATAAAGTCCTCACATTGAAACAGTTCAACATTGATTATTGTATTCATTTTAAGAGACACGACACATAAGTTGATGGTTTTGCAAACGGAGTGGCAACCTGTAACAAACCTCTCCTCCTTATCCATGGTCTTCTTGGCAGTGGGGCTGTTCTTCTTGGGAGCGACGGGAGGAAAGACCTTCCCACAGATCTCCTGGATGCTGCGCTTGCTCTGGTGGCTACGCGTGGCCGCCTTGGTGAGGATGCGCTCGATGGCGGTGATGCCGTCCCCGTGGGCGTGGCGGTTTGGGTTGGCGTCCATGTCCTCCAGCCAGGTGGCCGACAGCGAGTTCTGCTTGGCCGACAGCTTCTGGTGCAGCTTGATGAGCAGGGAGAGCATGCTCTCGTGGATCTCCAGGATCTCGGTGACCAGCTGGGGAGGCGTGCCGGGCGGGACCCAGCGAGTGGAGCTGCTCTTGGGCCGCACAGCCTGGCTAGCCTCTGTGCTGCTGCGGTTGATGATCTCCTGGAACTTCCTCCGGCGCTCCGCCACCAGGCTGAACACCTGCGCCTCCCGCACATTCTACCAATAGCAGAGGCACACGTTAGATCTCTCCTACACACACCTGCTTTCCAAACATGCAGCACAAACCATGGCCCTCTCAATAAACACATGCAGATGAGGGAGAGCAAGAGAGACACCCATGTGACCACCTTTCCTTCCAATTCAGACAGTCCATGTCAAAACGCTGTCTTTCAATGGAGTGTTTATGTGCACGACACAAATGCCTGCTCAAATTACAACGTCACATAAATCCATTTTGGCATGATGGATCCCCGCATCCCTACATTAGGAGGCCCCCTTGCCATCAGCAGATGGGCACGGCGCATATATCGAAGTCACATTAAATACCCCTAATTCTGCTGACTTTTCAAGAGAAACCTCAGAGTTCTAGTTCATATTATGAGAGGAAAATTCAACCCCCACCTTAAATGTGAAAAACATTGGAACAATTGCAATGACTTGCCCTGACAATGGATGGGAGCACTGTTAGATATACATACATCACACAGCCCTGTCGGAGCGCCATCAATCAAGGTAACATGCAGTTAAAAAGCGTTTACCCAGACTCACATTATACACTTAGATTCAACCCCCATCAGAGCACCACACACTCAAAATTACCTAAATATGGCTACAAATCATAAGACATGAACAAGAGAACAATGTTGTAATGGAGGTTTTACACGACAGTCAGAAGAGAACACACTGCAAGGCCCTGAGGACATCATCCAGGTCTTCCTAGTAAGACCAAACAAAACACTCAAAATGCAAACCGCTACCTCTCTCCAATTCCCTGTCAGACGCCTGGAATTCTGTGGAGCAGAAGTACGGCAAAAACAACATTACGTAAGTGCTTAACACATATGGCCCTGGCAAAGAGCGACCTCTCCACATCAAAAGATATAACAGGCTACATAATACAAATAATACCCAGTATACAGAAGGAACATTATACCTCATCTACCCAGGGGTAAGCAATTCTGAACACAGTAGCATGAATACATGAGTCGAGGCAGTACCACCCAGTGTGCAGGCAGGGTGTTAACTGACCTGGCCGAAGTTGGATGCCTCGGCGCTGGTGCTGGCAGGGGGCTCCCTCTCCCTCTTCACCTCGGGGGCAGTCTCAGGCACCCTCACCCTCACGTAGTTGATGACATGGTGCAGGTTGGACAAGAGGTTGGTGCCTGGGAACCAGCTGTCATGGCAGTGCTCCTCAATGCAAGGCTCCTAGTCACGGAACATGAGAAAGGGGGTTAATGTGAAGGGCACATAGGAAGAAACTGACGAACGTCGTCTGAGTGGCTGAAGGTCTAACCTCATCCCCCTTGTCCTCTTCAACCTGGTTGTCCAAGCCCAGCTCAATCAGGTAGAGCACCATGCACAGAACGTGCTCAGACATGTTGGAGTGATCCAGCCAGATCTAAAAACAAAACATTTCATTATAGTTCTGCCAAATTCAACCATAGGGCAATTCTCACCATCAGATTTGATCAAAGACAATGAAATTCCTATGCACAGGTGTTTCTTTGAGGGACAAATGAAGCGAGTGAGTGAAGAGGTGTTGGAAGGGTCACCTTGTAAAGCAGTGTGAAGATGACAATGTGCAGTGTCTTGCAGTGCAACAGCCTGTCCAGGCCTTTGTAACATGGGTGCAGAGGAGTCCGCTCTTTGTACGGTGGCCATGGATTCCCCGTCGTGTGCATCCCGGACTGTTTCAAGCTGGATACAACAACAAATCAGGTCAATTCCAAGCAATAATCAATAGAGCTCAACCCAACATCACAAACGCATATAGGTAATAACGTAACATTAAATCATCTGAGGAATTTACCACACAGAACCTGTCAGTCTACGCAAAATAACAGCCGATCGGCTGAAAAGACAAGCTATTAGCGATGAAAGAATCGTGGTTATATAACAAGGTGGCCTGGTTGACAGGCAATCCGTCATATTCCAACAATGTGAACGAGAAACATAAGCCTTCTTTCACAGACTTGTGGGGAAATTGCAGCTTCAATATGCTTCAAGGGGGAAATACAATCACCTGGTGTCATGACAGGGTTACTACACGCCGTACTAGAATGTATGTTTCAACATGTGATGATCTAAAAATAGCAAAAATAAATCGAAATCATTCTTATTTGTTGTTCAACATGGATTGAATAGCTTGGAATTCTAAAATTGCCTTGGTTCAATATAGCCTACATTTGGTATTTACAGAAATCATAGAGCAAGAAAAATGTTTCATCCATTACCCATGTAATCTTTCCTTGCCCTTAAACTGCTATTTCAAATTAAGAAGGGCTGCCAGGAGAGGACACTTCAGTAGATTTAGTCACTTCACATCTTAAAGAGATCGTCAGGAAATGAACCTAACACCATCTCTCTCTTCCACCCCAACCATCACATTTGTCTTCGGAGACGTCCAACCTAGATCTCACAAGGAAGGATTCTCAGTTGTATTACAGCTCGCAATTAAAATATTGGAACCAACCCCTCTTCACCACGTTGGCCGAACCACTCTTCACCACATTGGCCGAACCCCTCTTCACCACGTTGGCCGAACCCCTCTTCAAGGACAGGTGGGAATAGCGAGCCAGTAAGTCAAATTTTTCCATCTACAGAACATTGCCAGATTACGACCTACGCCATCACATCCCGCAGGTGAGCGACTCATCCATGACTTTATTTCATCCTGTCTGGACTACTGTAAACGCCCTTTTTGTTGGCGCATCTGTCAAGTGCCTAAACAGGCTACAATGTCCAGAAATGTGCTGCACATGTCCTCAACCTCAACTGGCTCCCCACATGCTCACGCGTCGACTACAAAATCCTGGTTCACATCTACCAGGCTATCCACAACTCAGGGCCCAAGTACCTGTCCGACCTCATTCTACTCTGCTGCCCAATACGCACCCGTCGCTCCTCCTGGTCCGTCTCCCTTCAGCAGCCCTCTAACAGACGAAAAACTATGGGTGACAGGGCTTTCAGTTGTGCTGCTCCGCGGCTCTGGAACATACTTCCAGACACTATTAGGGCTGCAGTGTCAGTCCTTCTTTAAAAAAGGCAGAGCTCAAGACCGTGCTGTTCAGAAAGGCTTTCTCAAGAACCTCTGCTAATTCTGTTCTCATGTGCTCCAGACCTGATGACAGCTTTGATTGTTATTTTTTAAATTGCATCTTGGGTTTGAGAAAAGCACTTTACAAATTGAATTATTATTATTATTATTATTATTATGCAGGGCATGACACCCACCAACTCGGTTTCAAACATGACCGTCCCAACTGTAAAACTTAACGAACCAGAACTACATAACATGACATTCTGAATGTACTGTTAAAATAACTATGTACTCATACCTAGTCATTCAAAACCTGAATATGATTTCACACGTTTTTTGTTGTTGTAAAATAAACCATTCATTTCTTTCTGGAGACGATGAGCTTAGTGACTTAACTTACAATGCTGAGTATCTGTCCATTGCTGACTGGACATCACGACGGTAGACTGTTCTGAGAATAACCATGATGGGGTCAAACTCCTTCTCCCACACCTCCGCTGGAAAACAGAAAGACCAATACTTGAGGAACGGCTGCTAAAAAGTCACGTTGCCATAAAATTCTTTTTTTCTTTCTTTCTTCCCTCTCGTGGGGCCTCAGAAAGTGGAGTTAGCCTGCCCCCAAGTGGAATGTGCAATGACAGGAAATGTGGCGTTGCAATGACAATCTGACGGCTCCAATGACACAAACCTAATGCGGTTCTGGCTGTTACCACTTACCCACAAACCTTTCCAATGTCTCTGTAAATGAGAATAAGTTGACTGAGAACACACCTGGTAAAATAAGGGTTAATAAAACCACCAACAGAACAATCATATCATCACAGAATGGCCTCAAAACATTATACAGACTGTATGAGGTCTCCATCACAAAAAAAAACCCGCTTAGACTGGAAATTGGGCCAATTTCAAATGTGTACAGGACAATAATTAAGTCTTCAAGAAGGACCACGTCTTGATTGAGACTTGTGAATTGTGAATTTTGCAAGTCCCTAGGCTTCTGCATGGGCAGAACTAGAGTCAATTGTGGTGCATGAGTGCCCTCTCAAGGCAGACTGGTGAAAAAGCAGTGATTATGTTGAATGAAAACAATATGCTTGGTGTTGATCCAACAAAGCTTTTGGGCAGCATCTATTCATTAGTCACACACCGCAGCAAAAACTTTTTGCACCGTTGTAAAACGGTTTTGAATTGAAAACTAGAGTTTCTATTGCACAAATCCAGGTCCCTCCCAGTTTAGTTCCGTTCTTTCCCTAGTGAACACATCCCAAGCCAGGAACTACAATAGACAACTTACCTTTAGGTGTGTACATGCCCTGCTGCATGGAACCCCCTAGTTCAAACACGGGGGCTTTGAAGTCAGCCACGGCAGACAGCATCTCCTCAAAGCTGCAACTTCCTGGGACGATCCCACTCTTGGGGTTGGGATTCTCAGGAATCTGAATATTCACTTCAGGAAAGTATGTACCCGGGCAAATGTGCAGCATAATTGAAGGTGATCCCAAAAAGTGAAAACGGCAAGATTGATGCGTGTTAATGATGCGTGTTAAATGATGCAATCTTTCATTGATTAAACTAGTCACAATCAAAGTCACATGTACCGACAAGGGGAGGTCTGATGAAAACGAGGTGTTTTGGTGGGTTTTCCATTTTGTAAAACAAGGACAACACAATTACACATGCTACCAAGAAAATAAAAAACTATCGCTTCAGAAAAAGGTTACTGACAACAGAAAATCTGGAGACCAAATATCCAGCTACCAACAAGTCATTATGAGAATCAAAGTGAGAACATACTAACCACAGGTAAGGATGTTCAATTAATTATACTGTGAATTGTGAGGCTGATAAAACAGTGAGGATACGAGGTCCAACAGTGAACTGTGGGTACGGTCGTTCATGCACAGTTGGGAGACCATCTCGGCTCTAAGAATCTCGTCATCTGCCATGCCTATCAACGAAAGGGAGAAATATTCATTACAAATGTATAAAAAGAAAAACCGATGGATAACACTAATATAGTGTACAAACATTACCAATTGTTGTTGATGTACAACTTTCTTCTCCCTTGTTGCATCTGCACTTACCCAAGTGGATGCGAAGACTGGACAAGATGACGAGAAACGTCAAGGCTCCCTCCAGCATTGGCCTCTCCTGCTCCCCGTCAAGTGCAGTATTCTGGTGCACAGAAGCCATGGTCAACAGGTCCACCACTTTGAATCTGGATATGAAAACACATGTTACTGCCAGTAAAACCTCTGGGCTACTCGTCAACTAGTTACTCAAAATGGGATTTTTCAACAGGTGATGATAAACAAGGTCAACGAAGTTCGGCGAAAAACGACAGGTCGAAAGGACTTTTCCAAAAGGGTCGACCGTACCTCTCGAACACGGAAGAGATGAAGTAGTCTGGATCTAGCCTCGAGGCACACACCTGTCGAAAGATTGTTCTTCCCAATTATTGAATGGAGTTTAGGACCTATCAATCCCTAATGTTGAAATCACCTTGAAGAAAGTAGTATATACCTGGAGCAGAAAGATGTCTGGATCGATCATAGAGTTGCAGAAGTGAGACTGCACGTAGGTCATTGCCTGTCCTTTAATCTGCAGACCATTTCTGACCCACATGTTACTGTGGATCTCTGACAGGCTTGCCTACAAGAAAAAACAAGGGACATTAACAAACTGCTATGTACCTACTGTATACATTACACTGAACAAATATTAAGGTACCTCCAGAGTGCAGTCACACAGGAACCGCTTAAACAAGTCAGTCGACGACTCCTACTCATATACAGTGCATTCGGAAAGTATTCAGACCACTTGACTTTTCCCACATTTTGTTACGTTACAGCCTTATTCAAAACTTTATTAAATAGTTTGTCCTCATCTACACACAATATCCCATAATGACAATAAAACCAGGTAAATATTTTTTTTAATAAAAATCACATTTACTTAAGTCCCTCTACTCTTTGTTGAAGCACCTTCGGCAGCGATTACACCCTTCGAGTCTTCTTGGGTATGACGCTACAAGCTTAGCACACCTGTATTTGGGGAGTGTCTCCCATTCTTCTCTGCAGATCCTCTCAAGCTCTGTCAGGTTGGATGGGGAGCGTCGCTGCACAGCTATTTTCAGGTCTCTCCAAATATGTTTGATTGGGTTCAAGTCCGGGCTCTGGCTGGGCCACTCAACGACATTGAGACCTGTCCCGCAGCCACTCCTGCGTTGTCTTGGCTGTGTGCTTAGGGTTATTGTCCTGTTGGAAGGTGAACCTTCACCCCAGTCTGAGGATCTGAGCGCTCTGAAGCAGGTTTTCATCGAGGATCTCTCTGTGCTTTGCTACGTTAATCTTTCCCTCAATGTTGACTAGTCTCCCAGTCCCTGCCACTGAAAAACATCCCCAGAGCATGATGCTGCCACCACCATGTTTCACCGTAGGGATGATGTCAGTTTTCCTCCCGATGTGACGCTTGGCATTCAGGTCAAAGAGTTCAATCTTGGTCTCATCAGACCAGAGAATATTGTTCTCATGGTTGGAGAGTCCTTTAGTTGCCTTTTGGCAAACTCCAAGCGGGCGGTCATGTGCCTTTTACTGAAGAGTGGCTTCTGTCTGGCCACTACTATAAAGGCCTGATTGGTGGAGTGCTGCAGAGATTGTTATCCCTCTGGAAGTGTCTCCCATCTCCACAAAGGAACTCTGGACCTCTGTCAGCCTTTCTCCCCGATTGCTCAGTTTGGTTGTGAGGCCAGCTCTAGGAAGGGTCTTGGTGGTTCCAAACTTTTTCCATTAAAGAATGATGGAGGCCACTGTGTTCTTGGGGACCTTCAAGATCTGTGCCTCGACACAGCCCTGTCTCAGAACTCGACTGACAATTCCGTCGACCTCAAGGCTTGGTTTTTGCTCTGATATGCACTGTCAACTGTGGGACCTTGTATAGACACACGTGTGCCTTTCCAAATCATGTCCAATCAATTGAATTTACCACAGGTGGACTCCAATCAAGTAGTAGCAACATCAAGGATGATCAATGGAAACAGGATGCACCGGAGCTTAATTTCAAGTGTCATTGCAAAGGGTCTGAATACTTATGTAAATAAGGTATGTTAATGTTTTATACATTTGCTAAATAAAAATCTAAACCTGTTCTCGGGTCTGAATACTTTCCGAATGCACTGTGTGGGTGTGTGTATAATAGACTAACAACTGTTTGGGTATACGAGGGAAGTCAGCCTTTCCTTTTTAGACATTGCGGGACCTTATTCACCCACAACTTCTTCTGATATGTGAGGCATTATTAAGGCATTGAAATGGCATGTGTAATGGTCCTTTATTGGTGCAATACCTGAATCTGGAGTGGATGGACCATGATCCTCATGAGCATCTCTTGGTCTGGGAGGAGACTCTCCAGGTCAAGCCCCTGGCACTTCACTGCCTGTGAGACAATAGACAGTCAACTCACAACAAAGAGAGCTTAAGCGCCAGGAACAGAACTTAAAAGTGTTGTAGATCTGCCACACCTTGCTTAGGAACATGGCGTAGTAACGGTGCAGTGGCAGGTGAAACGTCACCTGATTTGGAGCAAGCTACAGAGAAACAGAGACCAGATATAAACACTAAAGAAAACCTCTGTCTACAAAATGCTTCCTGACGGTTGTGCATATTTGCAGAGTTACCTCATCCACAAAGCCAATGGCATCAAACCAGATCTGCAGAGTCTCCAAGCAGTAGCGCACCACCGTCTTGGTGTATTCCTGTGTCTCCTGCAAATAAACAATGATTTGTGGTATAATCATTTTCGGTTTCTGTGCTTAACACCTGAATGTCAAATAGCCGTAATGTGATCTGCATTACATTTAAGAGGGATATTGGACTCACTTTGACTTTGCAGTGTGTGAGGAGACCCCACATTGGTTGTGCGCAGGCCTCCAACTCGGCCGCAAATGCTGCATAGTACGTCTGGGACTCAAACTCCACGTGCTCACTCAACTCCCGCTTATTCAAGTTCATACCTACAGGACCAGGCAAGAGCTTTCAGGGTTAGTCAGCACGTAACAGATAGCATTACTGTGGTCTCATTCACAAAGCAGTGTTAACCCGGAAAACATATTAGTTGACATCTAGCTAAGTCTTAAGAATGGGGGGAATCCCATGTATGTAAGGGCAGCCTACACTCATACCATAACATAGTGGCACTATGCTCTCTGCATCTTGCCTAAGTAAGTGGATACTCCAGCCCACAGTATCTGCGGCTAGGGGTTATTTTTAGGGTTATGGTGGACACATAGCAGGAGTGCTGCACAGACAATTCTAATAGAGACAAGGGCCGTGTTTGATAGCATCAAATCCATGAGGCATTGTGGGTAAATGGTGACTGACTGATCTACAAATAATAATGAGTAGTTATTTATGACGCAGTGAGTCGGCGGTTGCCTGCACCGTCTGCTATAATGTTGAACGAGGCCAAGAAATAACATGCTCCGTAATTGTCTTTTTCAGGTTCAATTCCTAGAAGTGTAAAATAAAAAAGTTGCCTTCAATGTGCCATAACATCTGTTTTGCTGGACATCTTGCTCAGCTACTGAAAATAGTGACCAGCTAAATAAGCAGTGACTACCACCAATGGAAGGGAATTACAGAGAACTAATATTGCGTCATATGACTAAGCAGATACTAAACGGGCCAATGCAGATGTCTTACTCTCAATATCAAAATAATTTCTGGTTACCTTACAAAAAAAGAGCAATTTCCCCAAGCAGGAATTTTCCTAGGAGTGGTCTGAGTGGGGAGGGGAAAATTGAAAACTAGCCATTATTGGCAGAGGTTTGTAACAGTGTTATTGGTCTATTAAAACTAATTTACCGCCTGGTGACGTAACCAGGCAGGCCAAAACTCCCATCCCACCAAAACAGGCTGAAATTTCTAGCTGTCTTTTCAAACAGCTCTTACACTAAAAGGATATTATGATCGTTTTCATATTTTCACGGTATTATTTCAACCGCAGTGTAGAAATATATAAAAACACAGAAGAATCACATTTTTGGCTGCACTGGGCCTTTAACAGAGACAGATGATAGCACATTACTCCAATAGATAAAGATCAGACTAAAAATCACACCAGCTACGCTACCAGGGAATAACAATTAGTCATCCTTGAGGCAAATACTGACACATATCACAGTCCCAGCTACCACTGCTATTCAGATTCTTAAATCCACAGGGAATTACCTTGAAAGAAGGACACAAAGCTCATCCACAGCATGAGCAGTGAGTGGTCCTCCAGGAATTTCTTCGCTACACTTTGGTGTGAGAGAATATTAATAAAGTCGCTAACTAAAGGCCAGTAAGTGTTGTTCTTCAGCAGAGCCTCGCTGCAGTTGACCACAACGTGGCGGCTGTTCTCTTCATCTGAAAATAACGAGAGAGAAAAAAAAAAAAAAAAAAGAGTGACCGCCCACAATGAGGCTTGGTAGTGTGGGAAGCAGTTTAGATTCACAAAGTCAGTCAAACAATCATCAGGATGGCCATTCAAACACGGCTCACCTTGAAGTTCACTTTTGATAAGGCAACTCTCCATCATGTAGAGGAGGACAGTGACCATGATGTCTAGGAGTTGACACTCCTCCGTCACGTGACGTGCTAAGTCCTCATTGCTGAACAGCTGTACACTGATATGTACGATGCGGTTGGACATGGTATCCGACTCCTGGCTTTTCATCAGAGTTTTCATGATGAACGCATAATGTTGAACAAATGTTTTCGTGAAGGTGATCTACAAAACAACAACAAAAAAAAGCACAACAATCAAACAGGTAATAATTGACTACATTCTGCAGTCATAACAGCTTCTCTAAAAAATGTGTTTTAAAGAATGCAGCAAAGCCACTAGACTTACAGCTACAACCTGAAATACATACCTTGTAGTCTTGATCTGGCAGCATGTTCAGTAGAAAAGTAACCATCTTCTGAGGAAACTCGTACTTTATTGTCCAAAACAGCAACTCCTCCAGAAAACATTTGTGTTTCAGAGAGTCCATAATGGATGGATCTAAGGAGAGAATATACATTATTCAAACTGGTGACTCCTGCCAATGTTGAGTTTCACTTTTTTTTTTATCACTTTTTTAAAAATCAGTGTATCATTCATCATTACATAGAATGTAATGCTTGTTATGTAAATTACCTTTGGTTGAGCTACTAAGTTTCACCCTCTTTCTCTGTCCAATAGATTGCCCATCTTGATCCTCCTTTAAGAAAAACAATGGGAAGTATTATAACTACTGTATCTATATTTCAATACTGAGAAGAAAGACTAACTATTCTGATACAGTATTCACATACCTCTTTATTGGACTCAGAGCTGGATGGTGCTGCGGCTCCTAAGAGACAGATGGCAGCCATTACCTCTTTATTTCCTTGATTAATGAGTCATTGAGAAACACTACTTCCATTATGTTTCCATACCACAACAAATGGCATGCTATCAGGGACTCTTATTTTGAGTTCCAACTCCTAAAGAGTGGATGAGGTCTTACCCAGTAAGCCCAGAGCCCCTGTCTCAGAACCTCGTGTGGGCTCTGCAGCCCCAGTCTGGGCCTTCTCCTCCACAGACACCAGGCCTGAGTTCTTCAGTGCTGACAGGTAGTTCTCGTAGTTCTTTTTTGCAAATACATTCTCTTCTTGACCTATAGGGCATATTTACATATGAGATATGTTTTAAACTAACAGACATTCATTAGCATGTGTGGAGCATTGAATTATTATGGTTTGGCAATATTGATTAGTATCATGTCACCTTTTGATAGTCCCCCCCCCCCCCCAGTCAGAATAACAAATCACTGAATGGCACTATGAGTAAGTGGAAACAGACATATTTACCCATGCTCAGGTCCTTGAATGTTTGCTGATTCGTTAGGATCTTTGTCAGCACAGTTCTCATTGCTCCACCCATCTTCGTCAGTTCTTCTAGGAAGGTGATCTGGGGCTCTAGCTGCTGTAAGACCTTCTGTAGGTCCCTCTCAGCTGATGTGTCTGTTAGAGCAAGGTATGATAAAAGTTGTGAAATTAAAATGTGTCAGAAGGGCTCATGAAAACAAACAGAATGACCTACATAAGATAGTTGTAAAATAACTTTCTCCACAATGTTTTGTTCTCCGAGGGCTGTTTAATTGCAATCGGGTGCTATTAGGGTGTTCTGTAGACGTAGTGAGATGCTGTTTCTCCCACCTGGTTCAGTGTATCCATCCCTTAGGTACTGTATGATACAGATGATGAAGCGAGGGAGGACCATCTCTGACATCAGTAGTAAGTCTCGGGGGACTGAAGGAACATTCTCCCCGGTTCTTAACCGATGCCGTCTGCAAAACCTGACAGAACAACATCCATATACTTTTATTTCATAACCAAGAGAAGTACCTAAAATAAATTGGGGAAGTAATTGGGAACAATTACAGGACAACCTATCTAATGGACACTAGCAGTGTATTTCGTCTTCCTTTGATAGTGGAATATGTGCATTTTAAGTTAGGCTAGTAGTATATCTGACTGCCTTGAATAAAATGTCATGCAGTGTCATCAGACAAAATAACTGCAGAAGTGTAAACTAATAATATAAAGGAATGGTGGGGAGTAAGCTGCAAAGAAGATATGTTACATTTCATTTAGAAAAGAACCTGTGGCATCGATATGAGTCAGAAGCATTTATTCTGTCAAAATTGACTAAAGTATAAATAGTGACTGTCATCCAAAACTGGGTGTTGCGGAACTTGTGGTCGTGACTTGCGTCAGAACACAAATGAATGTTTGGTTCGTTTCAATCCTGCCCACAAGTAATCATCAATTCGGAGTGCAACTGCAAGACCCTATCGTAATGCCCGTGGTAAATGTGGGTTTACTTCGGTAATCCCTGCGGGGCTAGTTACGGACCATCTAAATTACACCAAGTACATAGGACAATTGTAAAATTCCAATAATCAAAATTTCAATGACTTAATGTATAGTTGGTTTGAGTTAAAGTAATTCATATACAAATATTTAATAAAACTAAAAGGTGCACAAAATTGAAATATTGTCTTGTTTATTGGTGGTCCGTAACTTGCCCCAGAGATAGGCTATCCAAAGTCAAACCAATTTTACAATGGGCACACACCAGACTGAAGCTAATTGGAAGAAGAATTTGGTTAACTCTTCCCACCTGCAAACACACACACACATCAAACCACACCCCAAAACCAACTCGCGTTTGAATTGAATCATGGCCTCTAATTAACCAAATCTTTAAAAATGAAGCCAAATCAGGAAGTGCAGTCGACCCTTTAAATCTAAACATGAGCTGATTGAGTCATTTTGCAGGGACAAATTGTAATTATCCTAGAAACCTTGAAGGATTAGTTCATTTCAATAGCACAGTATTTGCATTAAGAATATGAAATGCGAACCTATAAAATGCAAGTATTACGTTTTGTTCAATTGGATTCTTAAAAGGAAAACTTTCTGTTGGGTATACAGGTGTATACAACTCTGCGGTGTTTATAGCCATTGTTCAAAGCTGTGTGTACTTGACTAGATTGCTGGGGTTGGGTCCTATGACAGTGACGAACTAGCCTCTGGTGTTTTGTTAGCTAGCTAACGCCCAATTCATTTATTTTTTTCCAAATAATTTGTATTTTCAATAATTAGAGCTTTTTCAGAGCTCCAATTCGTGAAAAAAAAAGATCCGAATTAGAATGTCTGTCTAAACGCAGGCTAACTAGTGCCCCCATTTAAAGTGTTTAGATTTTGTATAGCTAAATCTAAAGATTAATGCTTTTTCAATCAATAGCATGTTCACTGACAACAGATGTCAGTCAAATTAAGGGGACCTGTCAAAACGGCAGTTGCTATATAAACTAGACTCAGTAAGGCAGCATACTCCCAACTAGGTGGAACTTTACGAGCTAACGTTAGCTGTTAGCCAGCAAACTGGGCATTATGACAGCCTAGCTATAGCTAGACATGCCCCATACATTGTTAAATTGTTTGGTTATGTTAGTTGCTGTCAAAAATTGGCAAGTAGTATCAATTCATTAGAAAATGTCACTACAATCTAGCTAGCCAGTTGACGTTAGCTAGCTAACGTTAGCTATTAGCCAGCTAGCGCTCTTAAGCTAAGGACTTACCCAGTTTCTCGCATGACATTACTATCTCCACAGTCACAGGCCCCACCAGCCTGGCTCCTGAACATATTGAAATCATGGCCTGTGTGATCGCCGTTGTTAAAACACTCTGCGCAGAGTGACATGCAAGGAGAAATGCCACAAGTCCGACAGCGGTATGCCACAAAATTTGCTGTCCAAACTAAGCCGCATAGAGTAGCATTGTCATAGGACCGGACCGTTTTGCAGAACTCCTCGAAACCTTCTTCTCCTGCTATTAGACATTTACACCAGTCAAGAGCCTCGGTGTCTGCCGGTGGTTTTTCTGGATTAAGAACAGAATCAAGCAGCTCTTGAAGTTGTCGGACACCAGAGCTGTTGTCAGTCCGATTAAGGTCTGACTTTAAATGAGCAGCAGTAGATTTCTTGTCCCGGCGTAGCAGCAACGCCGCCATCATGCACTCTGGCTTGTACACAAATGTATTTTTGTTGTCCTGTTGCTACGTTCTCGTAATTTCTCGCGATACATTCGATATTGTGTTCACTGTTTGTTCCGCGTCTATTGTGTTAAACCAATGACGTATATAAATCACTGGTTCAAACACACTGACCTGGCTTCATTGCAAATCCACATCCAGTTTGGCAGGTGATCAAGCTGTGTAGTAGTTTCGGCTACTGCTGTCCAGTAGGCAGCTGATCAACCGTGACCATGCAATTTTGTACACCAAAAGTTATATAGAGAAACCATCACAACCCACGATTACAGTAAACTAGCTAATCCCTAACTATGGAATGATAATGCCAATGGTGGCAGTAACTAGTGGAATCAGAAAATGTGATGCATGTTTTGTATTGCAAAAACACCATGATCATAAAGCTGTACTACTTTTCTTAGCGTCTGTTCCACCTCGGATTGTTTTCATTGAGACCCCACTAATGCGGAAGTGTCACTCTGTACACCTTCCCCTGAGTTTTAGCATTCTATGCCATATTCTAGCTCAAATGTGGCCAGCAAAGATAAACAATCAAACCAATTCTTGGATTGCATTTACAGGGAGCAGCTATCGAGTACAATCTAGCTTCCTTGATATATGTTGTCTTTCCGATAGGGCTCTCGGCGTTGAGTGTATGTACCGTTAGTTGTAGCAGGTCAAGGTTTGCTATCCAGCCAATATGAAACTTAAAGAGTTGGAAAGTTGTCTTCAACAAGTGGACGCCTTTGAAGAACCCAAAATTCTTCTTGAACAATATCCAACCAGCCCTCACATTGCAGGTAGGACTACTCCACAATAATCAATATTAAAGCTATAACATTACAAACGTGTGTTTGTTGTTAAAGGTAGACTCAGCCATATGACATCACGTCATACACATCGGAGCGACTTTTGCATAGATGTCAACTACAACAATCTGCCAAAATCTCCTACTGGCTCTTCACAATTTGTTTGCATGCCAATTTGAATTGTGTTGTAATTGAAATTGCTGAGTCTAATTTTAGTAATTTAAACATGTATCTTTTCAGCATGTATGCTTTATACAATCCACAACACATTTGATGACATCGAGGGCAAATTGGTTGCAGATTTGGGATGCGGATGTGGCGTTCTTAGCATTGGAGCAGCAATGCTTGATGCAGGGTAAGAAAATGACACCAACTGTCTGAATAAAAGTTATGGTACTGGAGTATTTATCTAACCACTCACCTTCCTCTCTTAGTTTGTGTGTTGGCTTTGACATTGATGACGATGCACTGGAGATATTCAAAAGGAACTCTGAGGAATTTGAGCTGACCAACGTAGACCTGATCCAGTGTGACATGTGCTCCCTGAGATCCCATGCATATGCCAAGAAATTTGACACTGTGATAATGAATCCTCCATTTGGTACCAAACACAACCAAGGTGAGATCACATTTTAAGGTGATAAAACAACCAATTGATGTATTATAAACCTTTGATTGCTTTCTCAAAAATAAAGGTATGGACATGCAGTTTCTGAGGACGGCTTTAACTATGGCAACAACAGCAGTATATTCCCTTCACAAAACATCAACACGAGGCGTAAGTTGTCAGAACACTCCATGTACTACTCTTTCACCAACTTCTGTCATAAGTGTTGTCTAATTCCTCTTTTTGCCTAATTGCAGCACATACAGAAGAAAGCAAGTGACTGGGGAGTAAAAATGGAAGTAATAGCAGGTAACAGAAATGTCACAATGGAGTTGTAGTACTCGAGTCTCGATTGATTACTTCTGACTCACCTTACCGTGACTTGTACTTGATAGGCAAACTATTAGCAGCAAGCGTTGTTCTCTAGCTCTGCCTCCAATCATAGGCTACATAATGCTCAAGCAACTGTTGCTTCCTCGTAACCACCAGTCTACAAAATTGATATCAAGTTTAAAACAGTCTAGCAATGTCGTTCTTTCACCTTGAGTATAGAAAAGTAGGTTGTTTGAATGTCTTCTCACTCACTTTTTTCCCCACAGCCAGGTTCTGAAAAGTCTCCCTTAATTTTTTTGGTATTCACCCACATATGTGAAAAGTAGAGCTGAGAGCCTGTTTATTATTGACATTCTTATCAATCTGACAGTAATAGCCAATACTGTCTAGAGAATGTATCCCTTCAAAACATTGCTGATTTGACAACTGAACATTAAATGAAATGTGTGTGAGCCTGCATATGGACATGTTTCATAGGCTATTGCAGGCAATTATCACCATTGGGTGACAAATCTTTCCGTCACTTTTCTGCCGGGCAGATATCTACCATATAAAGAGGCGCTAATCTACTGTAGAAGCCAGCACTAACCAAAATGTCTAAAGAACCCCATTCATTTTGCTTTCACTTTGTGCACATAAACCAATGTTCATGTATTTGTTTTTTTAACCCCGACTCAAGACTTGAGGAAATGGACTCGATAGTCAGCCATAGGAACTCTACCACCGGCAACTGAATTAGCCAGAGGGACTCGTGACTCAACTACAACACTGCAGTGGAGGTGATGAACAAGTACACCTAAATGAAACCTGACAATGTGTTTCTCTCCTTGACAGAGCTAAGATATGACTTGCCAGCGTCCTACAAGTTCCACAAGAAGAAATCGGTAAGAATAATGTTGGCATGTCTAAATTGTGGAGACAAGTGCTTTGAACATATACTTCTGAGAATCTGACTTACAATCAAAACTTTAATGGCTATTCACAAAAGTAAAAGGAACAAGATCTATGCTTTAGGACTCAACCGTATACACTTGATTAAAACAATTGAGAGAAGAATGGCACTGATTAACAATTTTCTATTAACATGCACATCTTTGTATGGAGGTGACTAAAACAGGCGTAATATGCTCCTGCTGAAATGAAATGATTTGTTTAGATGCAGTCAACACAACTAATGAAATCCATATTAAATAAGTCCCATAAAGTATGTTCAGGGTAGAAATTGATAGGTATTGACAATGTAAGATGCACACCACATTACTGATATGGCTGAACACTTTCCAGTCTTATATTCTAAATTGTTTTCTAGGTTGACATCAAGGTGGACTTTCTACGGTTTTCCACAACATGAAGCCTCCACTGGAATGGAATAAAGTTCTTTTCAATGGGTATATTTTCAAATAAAATGCTTCAACGAGACGTGCTAGTACATATTTAAGAACCATTTTCAGTTTTGACAACTTTTGCAGCTGGAGCATCAGCATCTTTGCACACTCCTTCCAGGGCTCGCTTCTTCGGGCTAGGAGGTGCTATTGGAGAAATGGAAGTTAAAAGGAAAAGATTAGATACTCAATTGTTCCAAAGTTTATAATTGACAGTCTCACCAGAATCATATCATTATATTGCGTGATTAACATGACTACTCTTACCGTCATCATCACTATCATCAAATTTGGTCTTTCTGCCTTGGTAGTGTGATTTGCCATCACGTCCACCCCTGTCCCTTCGTCCTCCTCTCCCCCCTCTACCACCTGATTTTCGGCCACCTGTAAAGAGAGGAAATGCACCATCAGATCAGAAATTACATTATGAAGATAATTTTTTTTAAATGCCTTGAAAACAATTACCTCTACCACCTCGACGTCTGTTGAGAGATTCCTGTTGGTCTTCAATTATCTTTTTCAGAGCTTCCCTCTCTGCATCTCCCTCCACCACCTCCCACGTAACGTCTTCGCCTTTAATTTTCAAGTTTCCTCCACTTGCTTCCTTGGCCTTATCAAGAGCTTCCTTGGCACTCACTCTGAAGAGGATGGTACCCTGTAAGATACATCATTATTTCCTATGACATTCATTTAATTGAAGGGTGGTTCAAATGGTTTATTACACTGCAATTACTACCTCTTTGGCACCCCTGGTGAAATCAATCCATTTGATTTGACCATGACCTGAGAACACCTCGTGAAAGTCCTCTCTTGAAACACTGTCAAGATTGCCTGAGAACTTCAACAGGCATCCGGTCTGCTCGTCCAGAGATTTCTACAGTGTAAAATAAAGCAGCGGACCATTAGAACAGCTTTAAACCTCCGTTTTGGGAAGAAAAATACATATGGTCCTGTTCAATAGAAGCAAACAGGAGAGAAATTGCTTAAATAGGTGGTGCTACACAAACTTGTCCAATAACAGATGCTACTTTCAAAATGTTCAGCCATAATGAAAACCCTTTCAAAACAATCTCAATAAGGATTTGTGATAGCACTTCCAGAGATCTTACCATTTCCTCTTCCTCTGCTTGTTTTTGTTTTTCGTCCTTGTCACTGTAACACAAATTTAATTTGGAACAATTTACTATAACAAAAAAAACATTCAGGAAGAAAAAAACATGATTAAAAGGTCAGTAATGTACTCACTGTTTAGCCTTAGCCTTGGACTCTGCTTTTAACAGTTTTCTATCCTCTGATTTCTTTGCATGGTAGTCCTCTCTGAAAACAAGAGCAGAGTTCATTCATACCCTTTTCACCATATTAGACTTGGTCGCGGTAGCTTAGCCTCCTCCTACCTTGAAAGTATAATCATTTCATTTTCTTTGAATGATTTGGTGTCTGTGCGTGCTAGGAACTGCTTTGATGCTTCTTCAGTGTCAAAAACCAGGAATACTGAGCCCTGAAAATGGATGGAGATGCTGAGTGTTTTGTATTACACGCATTGTTTTCATGTACCAAATAAACTTCCCCCTGGTGGGATAATAAAGTTGATCTGAATCACCTTGAAATTCTTTTGGAAGTTGCGTCTCATCTGAATGTTTTCTATGACACCTTTCCCTTTCAGCCACCCCTCGATTTCATCAAGGGTTGTCTCCAATGGGAAACCTTTCTGGAAGATCATAGAAAATGTTTAACATACAAACACAGGGCTCCAAACAGCTGTAATTAGGTGCATCTCGAATCTTGGAAAATTCAACTTACAATGTACACAGATTTGTGTTTGAGGGTATCTTTGTACTTGTCGTTCAGTTCTGGTAAGGGCTTGCTTGAAATTCTCCTGATTTTTGTCGTATCCTCACTCAATTCCAAAAGGCCAGTCTGGGATTTCTTCAGAGACTCAACAATTACACTGTGATCGGTTGTCAAGCATTTCAGCCTGAAAATAATAAGGGGAAAGTTAGGAATTATGTTACAGCGAACAATAAACATGTAGGCCTTACTTAGTCCCAAGCTTCAACTGATAAAATTAAATTGCACAAACCTGTTAAACTTGAGCATGGTTTCCAGAGTCACCCAGCCATCATCGAGCTGCAACTGTTCTTTGAGGAACTTGTCTCTTGGAAGGTTGTGATCACCAAAGTAGTACTTTGAAGATGAATAAAAACGTGTCAATCAGGGAAGATCAGCATTATCCAGGTTAGTTGTCAGTATACATCACCATATTTGAATATACAGCTACAGTATAATACCTCAAGCTGTTGAGCCACCTTCTTCTCAAGTTCAGACATTTCTTGAATTTCTGCCATGATGAGTCTGAAAAGAATAAGTAAATGGAGTATTTATTAGATCAAAATGTGACAAATCAATATGATTGATTTATAAGCAACACAAACCAAATGGAAATGCTTTAGCGACATGCACGAGCCGTGACAGCTAATTACACAACGGACAAGCGCATGACGTTTGCGTGGGGAAAAGCCTTTGCTCCCCCACGTTTTCACTCCTGACTGAAGACAGTCATGTTACCCAGCCTAGCAAGCTACCTAGTACTATAGAAAGCCCGTGTGAATTAATTGCGTTCACTAATGGTTACAGTAACATAGCCTCTAAATTCAAAGGAAGACATGGCCTAACGGGCCGTTTACAGCGTGTCCAGCACGTACATGAAATGCCTCGCTCGGTCTGCTAACTCGTTACGTTAGCCTGCTAGTTAGCTAGCGTGCAACTGTTTCTTTCTCCACGGGCCTCTAAAATATAAGATAGGACAATTCTATACCAAATAAGATGACTTGCATATGAAGTTTAAACGCTGGTTAATTGTAATATATTTACTTACTGTGATATATTGACTTGCTACCTGCAGAAATTCAGATTGATGAGAAGGCTTTCTTCCACACGCGCTAAATCACGTTGGCAAGCAAGTGGGTTGTCCTGCGTGCTACGGAGATCGTTGAGGGCCAAAACTGCCTTGGTGTGCCAAAGATGTATAACTAAACCAAGTAAGACCACTGCCTGTCATTTCCAATGGAACAAATGAGTCACAGTGGGCAGAACAAGCATGGACGTGGGCAGAGCCAAGCACACGCTATCGAGATCCTATTGGCGCGTTCTAGAATTATTCTGCATATGTCCGTTGGGGAACGCCTACTCTGCTCATTTCGCCTTTGCATTCCTTCTATACAGCGCGATTTTAATTTTCGCGTAGGGTAAAGTGTACTAAACTTAGTCCACTTTGTTCATAGCAGATTCTAGTTTTGGGAACAGACATCTGTATTGAGAGCAACTGTTTAATCGATGAGAGCATTTGCAGAATGTCGGCCAAAATCGATCTGGGTCCATCTTCTCTCAGGGCCCGCCCATGGGCTTCCTCTCACTACCATATTTGGCAGTGAGTGGAAACGCCAAGCGGATGCTTCACATTTATACATCCAGTGATTGTACTGTGGTTTTACGTTCTGCACTGAAGCCTAGACTACAGTACAGCGCTGCCTAAATTCGTATTCGATGAGGTTTAACGGTGGTTGGCATACAATAAATATTGCATTACCGCCACCTATTAGACTGGAGTATAACTCAATTATACTAAAATACACAAATACAAAAAGCACCCTACCATCTAATGCGAAACTCACAAATAAAAAAAATACCATACTCCCCTATTTAAATATAGGCCAACAGTCTGAAATGATGGTACACTACCACTTAATAACACACCTTGTAACTCTTCTGATGTCAAGTCTCGCATACCAAAATACCTCTCTGCAGCTACCACAAAAACTATTTTCTGCGACTTACGTTTCATCCCTGCAGTACAGTTGATAACCATTACTATAGATGCCAAAAATCCAATCTTACTGAAACATATATCACTTGTTGGTTCATTCTTATGTACTGGTACAGATCTACTACTCACACCACTCCTCTTAGGATCCCTCCCCATTGACGCATCTTCTTCTGCTTTCTTCACTGCCTCAACATATGACAACTCCTGCACTACTCTAATCCTGAAAAACTCAACCTGTCAGCTTTCACAATTACCGCTATCCCAGTAATCACTCCTTTCAATGGCGCCCTTTTCTTGAGAGCAAAATAATTCACATCTCTTGCCCACATTCCTTTAACACGGAGCGCCTGCTCCCTTAGACCAGCAGAAACACAAACAACTTTCACAAGACCACTTCTGGTTACCCTCACTGATTCCACAGCACCCAAATCTGTTTTCACCCACCCTCATATTTTACCTTCAAACAGCTGAAAATACAATATTTCTGTTTATTGAAAAGGTTCACAGTGGTTTAGATGGTACAATGATTCTCAACACTATACTTCCTTGTTTTGTCACATAAACTGAAATTAGGCGAACTATGACAAGCAACCAGGAAATGGCGGAGCAATTTCTGCATATTGCATCTTTAAAGTTACATTTATCAAGTAAAATCAGGTGCATACTGAATCAATCAACCGCAGACTGTTGCAACGTTTAGGCAGTGGTCTGCTTCTGCCTATACATTTTTGCATCCATAATCATCAGTTTGGTTTTTACCAACAGCTGTTGTAGCTCATTCTTTTTACATTCAGAATCAGAGGTCTAAACAATGGAAACCGGAATAATTGTGCATCCCCCAAACCCTAAGATTCAGATGTATGGTTGATGACATTTGTGCTTCAAATGTAGAGATTTGTCTAAAAAACTGTGTGCATATGTAGAGCTCTACCAGGTTAACCTGTCTAAGCCAAAATTACACAACTGGTAATGTTAGGTGCATGAGAACCAATGTGTTAGATGTATAAGTGGATTGAAAATGGTGTGCTCTTTTTGTAATATTAAACCAGCAGCAATCATTTGTCACTGAACCTTCATTTTTGGCCAACTGGGTATAAAAGACACTCTAAACAACATCACTTTTTGTAAAAAAGATTCTTAGCACCTGTCACACACATACATAGCCCCTACCACTCATGGGCCGTATGGCACGAAGGAACCGCATCCATGGGATTTAGTTGATGTTTGTTGTAAAAGTACATTAAAAAGACACTACACACTGTAAATGCAAATGCATCCGTGTGTTCTTGCTGGGCTGGGGAGGCTTCCCACAACCTCCCAGGTGTCCAGCTCTGGGTCATACTTCTCAATGCTCTGCAGATACGTCCCCTTTGAATAGGAATATCCCCCGGTCACATAGATGCAGCCATTGATCACTACAGCACCACACTCCATCCTCCTCTCCTTCATCACTGACAACTGCCTCCACTCATCTCTCTCTGGGTCATAGCAGTCGGTGATCGTAGTCTGTCCTCCCACCAAGTACAGCTTGTTGTTCAGAGAAACAGAGCACAGGCCATACTCTGAAAGCATGAGTACAATGATTTCCTTACTAAATATTACTGAATACAAATTCAAATAAAATGCCCACTTCCTTCAAAATCTGTCATACCTGGATGAGGACTGATTGTGACAATGCTCCATTCATTCATGTCTGGCCTGTAGGCCTGAATTTTTTCATAGGTGCTGCTTCCTCTGGATCCATAGTGGCCACCGGTCACATAGATTGTGTCATTCATGACACACGCAGTGGCATTTCCTACACCTTTGAAAGAGGAAGCATTTGATCAAAAACAGTGAACAGCCAAAACAATCCTGATTTCATTCGTGCTACTCAGTAAGGTCTTTTGCATGTTATTTTAATATGCAAAAAATAACTTGAAAGTAATTATTTACAGGTCAATGGCTGAGAATCAAATAGTGAATGAGTGGCCAAGATAGCTTTTGGCCCAACCATGTGGAACGGACAAATTCAAGGGCAATACTAGAGCAACACAGACCTGCATGTTTGCTCAGGTGTCTTCTCATTGTAACTAACTCCTCTGTGTAGTGCTTCTGTTTTCATACCTTGTATCATGTTGGCTGTAGGGAACCATTTCTTTTTTAAGGGGTCATAGAATTCAGTCTCAAGTTGTATAGCTCCCCCTCTGTACCCTCCTATGGCATAGATACAGCCGTGTAAAGCCACAGAACAGTGGTAGTATCTGGCAGTGATCATGGGGCATCCCTCAGTCCACTCATCACAATCACCATTATAAATCCAAACTGTGTCCAGGGCTTCAATAGTCTCAGTCATATAACCCCCAGTCACATAAATATTTGCCCCCAGTAAAGATACACTATAGCTCTCTCTTGTTTGGTCAGGCATATCTTTTCCTTGCACCCATGTGTTGCTTATTGGATCCCATATGTGGACTTCACAGAGCGGATGCCAGTAGTACCCTCCAATAACATACATGCTTGAGGACACTTTCTTCCTGCTCGCTGAAGTCTCTTTGCAGTTGGACTTCAATGCGTTGATAATCAATGACCTTACTTTTCCCTCATTGCCCAGTAAGCATGGCCTCTGTCCATCCAGGGCAGTCTTGAAGTGCACCTCATCCAGCTCAAGATGTACACAACAGAGTAGGCCCTGAACGTGATCAATACGGTTAACAATGTCATAGGTGACCCATTTGACCACCGCATCCAAGAGTACTTCATCCTTCCATACGTTGATGTTCTTAAGAGACATGACGGAACTCAGCTTGTCGTAGTCCACCTCCAAGAATTCCTCCTGCTGTAGAAGGTCCTCAAACCTGCTGAGCATTACCCTTCGTGCCTCCCGCTCCAGCTCAGGGCAGATGTGCAGCTCAGCAAAAGAGTGCATACCCAGGCAGTTGTCCACATCCAGGAAGCGTATAAGGAAGTCTTCGCAAGCCTTCTTCACTGAGCTGAACTGTAAGAGGTCTGCTGCCTCCAGCAGGCTCTGTACATTTGTCTCCGTGATGTTCACCCTGGAAGTGTATACGTAGTTCACCAAAGCACTCAGAACGTCATAATCAATCCCTGTCAGTTTGATGAGGTTGTTTGACCGCTCCTTCATGTCGGCTGTGAACATGACTTTGAAATAAGAGCTGCGGGCTGACAATGCTGCCTTGTGACAGTAAAATACCTGTCCCGTGGCACATTGTAGGGTGATGTCGGTGAATATGCCACCTAGGTAGAACTCTCTCAGAGCATCCAATAGTTCATTTGGATGGGCGATGTCACAAAAGTCATAAATGTAGCTTCCTTTTCCTTTGTCTGACATAGTGGCTAGAAAATGAAGAGAAGATAGAACACATCATTCATCATCTGTGGCTTTAATTTATTGTGTCATTTTATATACTATAGGCCTAAAAACAACTAAAATCTGATAGCTTTTAATGGCTTTCTTTACATATTGGCTTCCATCTTTACCACAACATAGGCTACTGCAATATTAGGGCTATTTAAATCTATACACACACATCAGTAGGCTACGATCTGAGAGTGCAATAAAAGGCTCTGGAGTAATCAGCAGAGGACATGAGTTTCTACTCTCAAACCACTGGATTCTATACTACTAAACATTATTCACAACATTGTACCAACCAATAATCTTCTAATCCATATTCCCTCATTCACGCTTACCTTTCCACCGTCTAATGGCATGAATTGCGCTTTCTGGACTGAAACAGGCGCTCGCAGACACTAACCTCAAATTAGCTCTCAGGACCTTTGTGGCACACCGCTGTCCTATTTTGGTATCTGTGTATAGTTGGAGAGGCGCCGGCTGTCACCCTGCTCCATATACTCCAGCCTGCTTCACAGATAATAGGCTACATACAACCAGCCAAATAGACCGCTTTAGCGAATCACCGTTCCCGTTATTCCCTGGACACACATTCTCCAACCACGACAATGGTTGAGTCGAGACAGCATCGTTGCGCACAAGGACAATCAATACCCCAAAGTGAACAAAAAAAACGGTACGGTTGGTAGCCTGTTTTAATTTGATTGAGGAATTCCCCCACCGCAGAGCCACTTCCCATTCAGTCTCGTTCGTTGCCATGGCAGTTTTAGCCAAATCCTAATAAGGATTAGGATTGCATAATCTAAAGAGAGATTGTAGTGTGGTGCCATGAACAAGCGCTGCCTCAAACCTTATGACCAACACTGATTTTGTGGTTCACAACCTCACTGCTAACTGCTAAGTAAAATCATCTAAGTGACGGACATTTTACTTTAGGCTTCGCTGTTGAAATAACAGGACATTTATTAAACATACAGTATACAAAGGCTGGTAAACTAACATAGCATATTTCATCTCTATTGCACCCAAGGGAATATTTTATGCTAGAAATAGGCTAGTCACCATAGAAACCTAGGGTGCACAGCAAATACATATGAGTTTATTGGTCAGATGAGATGGATTGTTTTTTTGTTTCCCATTTCAGTTACCTTCCTACTGGTGTGTTGACATTGAGAAAATTTAGCAAAATCGGCAAGTAGAGAATACAAGAAAATATACAACAATTGTAATAATGTAACAGGTATTTATTACATTTTACACAGTCAGCATCTCTACAATAGAAATGACATTTTTAGTCTTTTTTCTAGATGTGTAATGTTAGATAAAACAAATACTTTCTACATGTTGTAAAGTAAGTATTGAAACGCTAAAAGGCCAAAAAGAAACCATTTAGATTACTCAAATCTTCAGTGGTTCAATTTTTAGACATTGGAACGCTCTACTGGTCCTTCAGCATTGTAACAATATGCTCTCACTGCCATTTACACAGAGACCTGTGCTGCTGCTTTCACTAAAGATTTTAAGGCACCAAGGTCCACCAAGAGAGAGGATAACCCCACACAGTACCACTGATCTCCACTACGAGCTGCAGGGGCACTGAATGACTCCATTTCCACTCCCGCTGTGGCCAGCAAACCTGAGGAAAGAGTGGGAGACAGTCAAGGTAAAATACGCGTCAACAGTTATTCTGCTCATCTTGCAAGCTTGCTGTCAAGTGCTAGCTTGGTGTCAGCACATCCTGATGGTAAAAGGCGGAAAAAGTAAAGAGTTAAGAATGCAGACTGAAAAGAGAAATCATTCAAGTTTGATTATGTCAAATAAGGCGGTATACCTTGCTAATCTTGTGCTGAATAGACAGAAGAATGGCTCAATTTAGTCAATAGTGAGGTTACAATGTGAAAAATAGCTTTATCACCAGTCACAGAGGGCAGGAGCGGAGGAGACGCCACGGCCTTGAAGAACAGCAGGTTGCCAGTGAGAGAGACGGGCTGTCGGAACACGCTGCGATTCAGCTCCAACAAGACTGGTACTCCTCCCTGTACTGAACCAGTAGCTCTGTAGCTGGAGCCATTGACAGAGATCTCCACCTCACATGCACCTTGAGTCAGACCCTCGCTGTGGTTTCTGGTTACCTGAGATTTTTAAAAAGAATGTCATCCACCTCAAATAAGATTATTTATTTATATTACACAAGATAGGTCATTAATAAAATATTACCTTTAGCCAAGTGTCAATGGTGGCCATTTTACCGTGATTCCAGATTCCTTGGCCAGGGTCAGTGAATTGACCAGGTTGGGGCAACTCTGGGACCCATCACTAAGTAATCCAACCATTACTGCTGAGGTCATGTAAGCGGAGGAATCTTTCAAGCAGTCTCCTAGGTTGTGATAAAAACAACAGACCATGTTCAGTTTGCATGGCCAGAGCCCACACTTTCGTGATTTACACCATTATACCACTAGGGGTAGACAAACCAAAGCACAACAAAATCTTCCACTAATACATGTGTGCTTGAATGGCATCCAAAAATGGCATCAATCGTCTCCTTTACCCTATGATCACTGATCTGAGAACAGTGGTTGTGTAATGTTAACACATCTTTTCATCTATCAAGCCTGATCAGCAGTTTCAGAGAAAATTAAGCAACTGAATGATATTAGGACACAGTCTAATGCCTGGCAGTGCTTACCTTGAGTTATGATTTGGACTTGGCTGAAGGGTTGTTTAGAGGTGGTGCATGATTTCAGGACAGCTCCTATGGCCTCTCCAAGTTTGATCCACTGGTGAGACTCGGGGGTGAATGTGCTTGCCAAAACCTGGGCATTCACCTGCACACACCAAATTGCACAACATGTAACCTATCAAAAAAAGTAATACATCTGCACCATTGAGAGCATCTTGACGGGTTACATCACCGCTTGGTATGACAACTGCTTGGCATCCGACCGCAAGGTGCTACAGAAGCTTCTATACCAGGTGCCATCCAGGTCTTCTATACCAGGCAGTGTCCGAGGAAGGCCCTAAAATTGGTCAGACTCCAGCCACCCAAGTCACAGACTGTTCTCTGCTATGACACAGAAAGCGGTACCGATTCACCAAGTCTGGAACCAACAGGACCCTGAAAATCTTCTACCCGCAGACATAAGACTGCTAAAAGGTTATTTAAATATCTAACCATATAGCTACCCAGACTATCTACATTGACCCTTTTTGCACAAACTTTTTTTTACTCATCACATACGCTGCTGCTACGGTTTATTCCTAGTTACATGAACCGATCCACCTCGGACCCCTGCACATCGACACGGTACTGGTATATAGCTAAGTTATTGTTACTCGTTGTGCATTTATTATTACGTGTTTTACTTTTCTATTATTTCTCTATTTTCTTTCTCTCTGCATTGTTGAGAAGGGCCCGTAGTCAAATTCGATCTCCAGCTGTCGCATATTAATGAACGTGTTGGGAGTCGGGATGAGACAGGCAGGCAGCTTTTCTCAGTGAGTCGAAATCATGAATCAGCGTTGTGTATATATATATATACACACACACACACACAACTGGTTAGAACACCTACTCATTCAAGGGTTTTTCTTTATTTTGACCGTTTTCTACATTGTAGAATAATAGAGAATAAATCAAAACTATTAAATCACATTAAATCATGTAGTAACCAAAAAGAAAAGTGTTAAACAATGCAAAATATATTTTATATTTGAGATTCTTCAAAGTAGCTACCCTTTGCCTTGATGACAGCTTTGCACACTTTTAGTATTCTCTCAACCAGCTTCACCTGGAATGCTTTTCCAACAGTCTTGAAGGAGTTCCCACATATGCTGAGCACTTGTTGGCTGTTTTTCCTTCACTCTGTGGTCCAACACATCTCAAACACTTTTCTGGTCACTACATGATTCAATGTGTGTTATTTAAAAGTTTTGAAAATAGTAAAAATAAAGAAAAACCCTGGAATGAGTAGGTGTCCAAACTTTTGTCTGGTACTGTATGTACACACACACACACACACACACACACACACACACACACACACACAACAAAGTGCAGCTAGTTTGCTGTCTTTCCAGCTTCAGTTTGGAGAGATTATGTTAGATGTGCTATTGGCTAGCTCTTCTGAACAGTGTCCTAACGAGAGAGCACTTCTATGCCAGGTGAATTCTCGCCTCATTAGCTCATTGGATGTATCCAAATAAATGTCACTAGAAAACAGCTTATACAACTTCAAATGCAGCTACTTTGTTGTTATTCTGGGAACACTGTTTGACATGACTGTGAGTTAGGGAAAGGGGAATACCAAGTCAGTTGTCTGGCCTGCTGGGCACTTCAATCTGGCACGCGAGACACAAAAAAAAACAAATTGGTATCCAATTGGCAGTTACAGTCTTGTCCCATTGCTGCAACTCCCGTATGGACTCGGGAGAGGTGAAGGTCGAGAGTCCTCCGAAACACGACCCATCCAAGCCGCACTGCTTCTTGAAACAATGCCCGCTTCACCTGGAAGCCAGCCACACCAATGTGTCGGAGGAAACACAGTACACCTGGCGACCGTGTCAGCGCGCATGCGCCCGGCCCGCCAAACCCTCTCCTAACCCGGACGACGCTTGGCCAATTGTGCGTCGCCTCATGGGTCCCACAGTCACGGCCAGCTGTGACACAGCCTGAGATCGAACCCGGGTCTGTAGTGATGCCTTAGACCACTGCCCCACTCGGGAGGCCCCCGCAAATGGATTTTTACAAACAATTGGTCCCCCAAAAAATGCAGCCCTCTGTTGAATTTCAAAATCCCGATGTGGCCCCCGAGCCAAAAAGTTTGTCCACCCCTACTCTAACCACTCGGCTACCTGCCGTATTTGGCTAGCTAGCAAGCAAGGGATAAGAACGTTGCCAGTCAGTATGGCAATATAACATTTAGAACGAACGACTGGGTCGCTTCCATAGATACAGAACAAAAAGACTGGGTCGCGTCTTTGGCAACAGAACCGATAGAAATAAAGATCAGCAGGCTTGGGTAGCAACCCTAGATTTGTGTCGGGACTATACCTTGTGGAAGGATGAAAATTGTATGAATAAATTCATCAAAATACATTTTTTATGAATATATGAATCATTATTTGAATATGTTGGTAACCTATGGTATATAAAAGTGATAATGTCTTCGAAACGGCTTTTTGGAGGATATACGATGATAACAACACCTGTCCCAATGTCCTCCAAACACCAGCTTCTCAGGCATTTACACTTAAATATACCACGGCTTTCAGCCAATCAGTATTCAGTGCTCGAACCACCCGGTTTATAATTTGGAATGAGGACCGAAAAGTGTATCAAGAAGCTCTATTGCATTGAGATGCATTGTTTTTGCCCAACCGGTTTTACTACACTTCATGTGTAAAACGAACTAACCAAACAACCAACCGGACCCTGAACAGCTTCTACCCCCAAGCCATAAGACTACTAAATAGTTCACCAAAAACCTTCCCGGACTATCTGCATTGACCCCTTTTGCCCTACCTCTTTTGACTCATCACATGCTGCTGCTACTGTTTATGATCTATCCTGTTGCCTAGTCACTTTATCCCTACCTATATGTACATATCTACCTCAATTACCTTGTACCCCTGCACATGGAGTACCAGTACTAAGTCTGTGTATATAGACACGTTTTCGTTACTTAGTGTATTTATTCCAAGTGTTATTATTTTTATATTATGTCCCACTTTTTCTGTCTGCATTGTTGGGAAGGATCCGTAAGAAAGCATTTTACGGGTAGTCTACACCTGTTTACGAAGCATGTGTCAAACAAAATGCAATTTGATTTTAACATTATTGCAAAGTATGACTCAATAATTGAAGATACATTCTTGCAACAAAACTATCATTAGAATCCTTTGTGAACAACCTTGAGGGTTACATTTTGTGTTACATTGTTATGAACACGTTCAATTCGTGAACGTTTCAAGGTCTGAAGGGAACAGTTTCTCACCATAGCAACACTGAAACAATGAAAGAAAAAAACCTATTAGAGAGTCGGGCACCTATAGGCATTTTCTTGACTGTAATAGGAGAGAAGAACTCACTGCTCCAACCAAGCTCTTGCCCATCACCATGTCCACAATCTGCAGAGCGATGTCCTGCCCACAGCGTGCCTGGGCCTCCTTTGTACTGGCACCCAGGTGAGGACAGCTAATCACATTGGGATGGTTCACCAGGGCATGGTTCTTTGGGGGTTCCTGAGAACGAATGTAACGCCATGAAGTAAGTGAGAATGGCAATATTGAAGGGAAGACAAGTAAAATAAAATAAATTAATACAACGTGATTATTTTTTAGTGGGTAAATTAGATTTAATATTGCAGATATATTGTGGCTTCTATCAATGTAATTGTCTGTATAATTTCCAATCCCCCATATATTTTTGTAAATAAATATGGATATATTTTGTAAATAAATATATACACTACCGTTTGGGGTCACTTAGAAATACTTGTTTTTGTCCGTCAACAGTGAAGAGGCGACTCCGGGATGTTGGCCTTCTCGGCTGAGTTGCAAAGAAAAAGACATATCTCAGACTGGCCAATAAAAATAAAAGATTAAGATGGGCAAAAGAACACAGACACTGGACAGAGGAACTCTGCCTAGAAGGCCAGCATCCCGGAGTCACCTCAGTTGTTCCCCGGGGCCTTCCACTCCTCTTTCTATTCTGGTTAGGGCCAGTTTGCGCTGTTCTGTGAAGGGAGTAGTACACAGCGCTGTACGAAATCTTCAGTTTCTTGGCAATTTCTCGCATGGAATAGCCTTCAATTCTCAGAACACGAATAGACTGACGAGTTTCAGAAGACAGTTCTTTGTTTCTGGCCATTTTGAGCCTGTAATCAAATGCTACAGATAGTCAACTAGTCTAAAGGACAGTTTTATTGCTTCTTTAATAAATCAGCACAGCTGTTTTCAGCTGTGCTAACATGATTGGCAAAACTGATAGAGACATACCCCAAGCGACTTACAGCTGTAATCGCAGCAAAAGGTGGCGCTACAAAGTATTAACTTAAGGGGGCTGAATAATTTTGCACGCCCAATTTTTCAGTTTTTGATTTGTTAAAAAAGTTTGAAATATCCAATAAATGTCGTTCCACTTCATGATTGTGTCCCACTTGTTGTTGATTCTTCACAAAAAATACAGTTTTATATCTTTATGTTTGAAGCCTGAAATGTGGCATAAGGTCGCAAAGTTCAAGGGGGCCGAATACTTACGCAAGGCACTGTATATACTGTATTCTATTATATCTTAGTCTATGCCGCTCTGACATTGCTCGTTCATATATTTATATATTCTTAATTCCATTCCTTTACTTAGATTTGTGTGTATTGGGTATATGTTGTGAAATATTTAGACATTACTTGTTCGATGTTACTGCAATGTCTGAGGTAGAAACACAAGTATTTCGCTACACCCGCAATAACATCTTCTAAACATGTGTATGTGACCAATCAATTTGACTTGGATTTGTACTGAGTAAAGGGTCTGAATACTTATGTAAAATGTGATAATTCAGTTGTTATTTTTTATAAATTTTCAAAAATGTCTAAACCTGTTTTTGCATTGTTATTATTGTTATTATATCTTTAATGCACAGACAAGTTCCTTACTTTCTCCCTCTAACACTTTTGCGGTAATGCTCCAATGAGTTGGTTGTAATTTTGGATAGAGCAGACATTTCACATATATTTTTGTTAGCTGCATGTGTGACATAACTCCAACAGTCCTATTTATGATATAATTTACAATTCTTATACCTTTTTTTGATTCCCAAAATAAATGTATTTTTTTTCTATTAATTAGTATATTTTGAGTTTAACCATAGTATTTGTTGTAATAATTGTATTTTCTGGTGGATTAAACTGAAATTGCAACCAACTTTCTATGGCTTGTTTTAAAAACGATGTAACGTGGTATACTTGCCTCGACAAAAACATCGAGGCCAGCCCCTCCACACTGTCTAGACTCCAAAGCTCTGAGGAGAGCATCCTCATCGATGATGCCCCCGCGTGCACAGTTCACGACCTTTACACCTTTCTTGCACTTGGCAAATGACGTGTCGTTCAGTAGTCCTAGGAGAAACAACAATTTAACCTCAAGTGGAAAATAATGGGTTTTTTGTTTGATAATCGATCTAATCACTTTATACCCTCCAGTACCACAACCATGCCACCTCTATAAAACTCACCAGCTGTTGAAGGCATGAGGGGAGTGTGGACAGTGATGTAATCACACTGGGGCCACAGCTGCTCCAGGGACATCTGCTCGACCCCCCAGGTAGCAGTCACCTCAGGAGGGGTGATTGGATCATAGCCGATGGTCTGTCGAAAGCAAATTCAGTTACCACGATCGTGCTATAGTAGGCAGCTTTTAAAGATCGTTTTACTTTTCAGAGGATTATGAACCAACCTTCATGCCAAAGGACTGCATTCTGGTGGCGACTTCCTTTCCAATTCTTCCAAGTCCAACTATTCCAAGTATTTTGCCGTACAGCTCTGTGCCCATGAACTGAAAAAATCATTAACACAACTTTGACCCAGGTCCCTGAAGAGTTTGAGACACCATAGATTTACAAAATCAGATTGAATTATTGATGATTGGATGGACACTGGGGCAGACTACGTGAGAGTAATTGCTTTGTGTGTCAAAATAAAAGGGAAGGCAAAATTACTCTTCACCTTTTTACGATCCCAGTTCCCTGCTTTCATGGACATGGCTGCTTGGGGTACATATCTAGGAAGGGAAGGGTTTTGAATTAAGTTATATCAAACCTTCCTGTAAAAGTAGGATGAAAAGGACACATGGGGGTGTATAGTGCAAAGCAGTGTCTAACCAATACCATGAGCTAGGCCCGAGAGGTATTCTGTATCATCTGTTGTAGTGTCTTACCTTGAGAGGCTCATCAACAGGGTGCATGTCAGCTCTGCAGCACTGATGGTGTTGCCACTTGGTGTGCTAGAAGAGGGTAATGACACATACAATAGTCTAATATTCAGGGAAAAGACTGATCTGTGGTGATTTGATTTAGACATACAGTTGAAGTCAGAAGTTTACATACACTTAGTCATTCAAATTCATTTTTCAACAACTCCACACATTTTTGTTAACAAACTATAGTTTTGGCAAGTAGGTTAGGACATCTACTTTGTGCATGACAAGTAATTTTTCCAACAATTGTTTACACAGATTATTTCACTTATAATTCACTATATCACAATTCCAGTGGGTCAGAAGTTCACATACACTACATTGACTGTGCCTTTAAACAGCTTGGAAAATTCCAGAAAATAATGTCATGGCTTTAGAAGCTTCTGATAGGCTAATTGACATAACATGAGTCAATTGGAGGTGTGCCTGTGGATGTATTTCAAGGCCTACCTTCAAACTCAGTGCCTCTTTGCTTGACATCATGGGATAATCAAAATAAATCAGCCAAGACCTCAGAAAAACAATTGTAGACCTCCACAAGTCTGGTTCATCCTTGGGAGCAATTTCCAAATGTCTGAAGGTACCACGTTAATCTGTACAAACAATAGTACGCAAGTATAAACACCATGGGGTCCCACGCAGCCGTCATACCGCTCAGGAAGGAGACGCGTTCTGTCTCCTAGAGATGAACGTACTTTGATGTGAAAAGTACAAATCAATCCCAGAACAAAAGCAAAGGACCTTGTGAAGATGCTTGAGGAAACAGGTACAAAAGTATCCACAGTAAAACAAGTCCTATATCGACATAACCTGAAATGCCGCTCAGCAAGGAAGAAGTCACTGCTCCAAAACCACCATAAAAAAGCCAGACTACTGTTTGCAACTGCACATGGTTTGGCCATAATGACCATCGTTATGTTTGGAGGAAAAAGGGGGAGGCTTGCAAGCCGAAGAACACCATCCCAACCGTCAAGCACAGGGGTGGCAGCATCATGTTGTGGGGGTGCTTTGCTGCAGAAATGACTGGTGCACTTCACAAAATAGATGGCATCATGAGGTAGGAAAATTATGTTGATATATCGAAGCAACATCTCAAGGCTTCAGTCAGGAAGTTAAAGCTTGGTCGCAAATGGGTCTTCCAAATGGACAATGACCCCAAGCATACTTCCAAAGTTGTGTCAAAATGGCTTAAGGACAGCAATGTCAAGGTATTAGAATGGCCATCACAAAGCCCTGACTTCAATCCTATAGAAAATTTGTGGGCAGAACTGAAAAAGTGTGTGCGAGCAAGGAGGCCTACAAGCCTAACTCGGTTACACCAGCTCTGTCAGGAGGAATGGGACAAAATTCACCCAACTTATTGTGGGAAGCTTATGGAAGGTTACCTGAAAAATTTGACCCAAGTTAAACAATTTAAAAGGCAATGCTACCAAATACTAATTGAGTGTATGTAAACTTCTGACCCACTGGGAATGTGATGAAAGAAATCAAAGCTGAAATAAATCACTCTCTACTATTTATTCTTGACATTTCACATTCTTAAAATGAAGTGGTGATCCTAACTGACCTAAGGCAGGGAATTATTACTAGGATTAAATGTCAGAAATTGTGAAAAATGTACGTTAAATATGTTTGGCTAAGGTGCATGTAAACTTCTGACTTCAACTGTAGGAGTTTCCGAAAAACGATACACGGATATATCAACGACTTAACGAATGACGCTATTATTTTGCAAACTTACTTCATGACAATTATGCCCTTTATAGTGGCAGCATCCACATCCACATTGTCAACGCCAGTCCCAGCTCTTCCAATGATTTTGAGGTTAAGAGCAGCGTTGATGACATCAGCTGTCACCTTTGTTGCTGATCGAACCACCAGGCCATCATAGTCCTGGAGTTGGATTGTAAAGGAAAAAAGATGATATGCATAGTGATGCCAGTCCATGACAAAATTATCTATTGTTCATTGGAGTAATTTGATGAGATAAGGAATGAGCTTATATAGTTGGAATTCTTGCATTAATCAAACATTCGTTATTGATTTGGCATCACATGATGTCATGTGGAAAACAAGCTAAATATGAGATGAGTCGTCTCTGGTGTGATTGATCAAACTATGTATAGTCTACATTTTGAAAGTACGAGGTAGAACGGGAAGAAAGCCCCAGTCTAAATGTAATTCTATAGTGTTTATAGACTAAAGTCGGCCAAACGAGGGAAATCAGTAAATACTTGGTGCAGTTGCATCATATTTCCAAGAAGGCTGTAATACACTCTAGCGCGACACCAAAGAGAGGAGGACAAGATCGCACATGCAAGAATCCACTAAACTGCAACTGCTGTAAATCATCCGCAAAATAAAATCCAGTTGTCTGAAACGCAGAAATCATCGTTTTTTTTCCCCAGAGGGACTTTTGATGAGGTTATTCAACCAATGACCAAACGCGACATACTTTTCCATATTATACATTTTGATAGCAACTGCGATTTTTTTTTAATTTTAGAAAGACATCGTGGAACAAAAATGCATGCCATGCCTTAAATGTTTATTACGTGGAATTCATGCAAATTAGAAAAAATATGTAAACTCTTACCTTGATCTCCGCAATCAAGTCATCCTTACTCATATTTTGCTTCTCTGTAACTTGGATTCCATTTTCTTGCAGAATCTTCTTACAACAAGGGTCAACACTTTCACTGATTAAAATGCGTTTGATGGATATTGGGGCCATTTTGCTGTTCTCTCAACCGTTGGGTAAACTTTCACACTTGAATGGGTGAACCCTTTTTCGTAAACTGATGGACACGCTGAAAAGTTCTCAGTTCAGTTGGTTTTGAATAAAATAAAATACTCGGCTAAGGACCGCCCTCTTTCAAAGTAAACCCGCCTCTTCTCATCTCCAGTTTTCTGACGTGATGCTGAAACAGGGAGAGACAATATATACTGAAGCTGGAACCACATAAATTATATTTGCTATATTCTTGTTGGACCAGAAATACTATGCAATAATCACATGAAAATGTTGTACAATAGTAACACAATTCTGCTGATTATTTGTTTCAAAGACTGATGATTTTTTTTTATTACAATTTTCAAAACTGAAGAAAATGTGTATTTGAGTACAAGCCACTCCCTCCCTTAAACATTATACATTTGTAGCTGATTTCTCAAGAACATCAGTTCAAACTTAGTGAAACAGCTTTCAAAATCTGTGATAGGCTTCCTAAATCAAGCAGACTTAAGCACCTCAATTAGACTGACTATCAGATGACAGGCCTGTCTCTGTTCGTCGAAGCTGTAGTGTCAAACTCCATCCCTAACTTTACCCAGTCTTTCTATGGTCATGCAGTTAGCTGATCTATAATTTCTCCCTTTTAAAAATGCAACATTATGTATCTAGTGGTCTGTGTACTATCCTGAATAGATATCTAGTTTACCTAATTGTATTGTCTATACATGTATCTGGGCAAGTGTAACAGGGTAATATTGGTGATTCCCCTTGCCACTTTATTGTTAAGCCAATGGGTTTTTGGTTTTAGTTTGGTTTTGCCTTCGCCTACTCAACATGGCATCTTATTGGCTGGTTTGCGTAGCTTGCTTACGAGGGAGGATGTTTCAGTTAGAATCGTCCCAGTGAACAAGCACCAAATCAGCCAAGGTATTTGGTTGCAAAGCACTGTACGTCAAAAGTGATTTTTATACTCCCAAGTGGTGATTTAAATGTACAATTTATATCAATTTGTTTGTAAATGTTATTCGAACATCACACATAAGATCCAGCGTTTTTTGGTGAATATTTGTTGTGCATTTTGTTGTAGAGAATTCCCGCTAATACTAGCTAGCAATTTACTGTGTCTGGTGGGGGGGTTCGTATATTTTGTACAGTGTGTGAGTGCAGAGTTGGATGGTGAGCCGTGCATTGCATGACGTGCAATTTTGTGCTGTTCCTATCAGAATAAATCTCCATGACTGGTGCTACACGTTGGAGTTCGTGTCGATGATTGATTGTACACAACGCAAGAAGAGTACTGTTACAGTGGTGCCGTGACCGTTCTTCTGGATCGGATCATCCTTCGCTGGATTTCCATCTCAGAACTTCGCGGTGGTTGCGGTTGAAGAATCAGATAAGACGTTGCTGGTGCAGTTTATGGCGATATCGCATTTCGCCACAAGAGGGCGCTGTTACCTTCTGACCATAAGTTCTAAAAAGGGAATAGGAGCAGAGTGAAGTCTCATGGGCCATGTAACGTGTGCGGGGATGCTGGACATGATACTTACTTTCACTGCAGGGCCAATCACCTCTGCTTTCTCTGTCATGTAGCTGGGCACGCACGCTCTCATTGCCCCAAGGTCGCAGCTCTGAGCACAGCTGGTGGAGTCCCTACAGTAATCACTGCTCAGCTCCTGGAAAACTAGTAAGCCTGCATGTAGAAGGGGAGAGTGTTGGGCCTTTTGTAGATTCCCCATCGGTGAGAGCTGTTGATTTGGAGTCTGTATATAAAATTGTTTGTGATGAAATGGAGACTGAGAAGAGTATCATAATGCAGAACACACAGAGGCTTTCCCCATATGATGATTTATTCTATGCCAAGGTGTTAATAGGAGGAGAAGTGGAAGTGAGAGCTATGCTTGACAGTGGGTCCATGGCTTGTACCTTGAGTTCTAGGGTCTTACCTGAACTGTTGCATGCAGGAGTGTTGAAAAGTCCATCATTGAGTCCTACAGAGGTAGTCTTTGTTGGTTGTGGTGGGTTGAAGACGAGGCCTTTGGGAGTATGTGAGCTGGAGATGGAGGTGTACGGATGTAGAGTTGCCGTGCCTACACTGGTGGTTGAAGGCCAGAGTGATGACCTCATCTTGGGCAGCAATCTCCTAAAGCACTTGATTCGCCACTTGAAGATTAATGGAGATCTCTGAAAGAGGGTTTATACTCCTGTGCGTGACGGGGGTGAGGAGAGCAAGCTAATCGACATGATGGCTAATGTGGAGAGATTGAGACAGTGAAGTACCTGACACAGTTGGAACTGTGAGACTAAAACGGTCTGTGACTCTAGAGCCTATGCAGGAGCACTTAGTCTGGGGCAGACTACGAAGCACTCAGAATCTATCAGCGAGCAGTGCTGTTGTCATTGAGCCCAGCAGTTCAAGGTCAACACCAAGGTCAATACTGGTAGGGAGGACATTAGCTCTATTGCGGGGGGATGGGTGGCTCCCTGTTAGAGTGATAAACCTTTCTCAGAAGACAGTGACATTGAGACGAAACGCCACTCTAGCCGATGTCTTTCCTTGCATGGCTCTAGAGGACTTTGACTGTTCGTGTGTGAATGATGGTTCATCAGCAGCTTTACAGCAGCAAGTGCAGAGAATGGCTGATATATTCACTGACTGCTAAGATGACTTGACACTGACTGATGACGGTTCCAGCCAACTTCACGATACTGACGGACCTGACAGTTCAAGCAGTCCTGAGGTCTTATGTGACTTAGGTTTGACTGATATTGATGTCGATTCCTGTCAAGTGTCTCCTGCTGGTAAGAAGAAACTCATCCAGCTCATAGCTGAGTACCAGTCAATTTTTTCTGGATTGTAGAAAAGCTTCCGGATGTCTTCACCGCATTCAACTGAGTGATGAGAAACCCTTTCGGATGCCCTACCGACGCCTTTCACGAAATCATTATGAGAAGCTCAAACAAGCATTGAATGAGATGGAAGAATGTGAAATCATAAGGAAATCTAGTAGTGCATTCGCCTCTCCCCTTGTCCTTGTATGGAAGAAGTCTGGAGACCTGAGACTCTGTACTGATTTTCATTTGCTTAATGCTCGCACCATCAAAGACGCCCACCCACTCCCTCACCAGGCTGACGCGTTGACTGCTTTAGGTGGAATTGCCTTTTTCTCGACAATGGACCTTACCTCTGGCTACTACAATGTGGAAGTACATGAGGATGACCGGAGATTCACAGCTTTTACGTCGCAATTTGGATTGTATGAATACAATCGTATGCCACAGGGGTTATGTAATAGCCCTGCAACCTTTATGAGGATGATGCTAAACGTCTTTGGGGATCAGAACTTTCTTAGTCTGCTGTGTTACCTTGACAATGTCTTGGTCTATGCGTCCACTGAAGATCTGGCTATACAGCGCCTGGAAATGGTTTTTGAGCGTCTCAAGGCTCACAACCTGAAGTTGATGCCAAAAAAGTGCAACTTTCTGCAGAGGTTTGTGAAGTTTCTGGGGCATATCACTAGTGCGGATGGTGTAGCTACAGACCCTGAGAAGGTGAGGGCCATTACAGGAGTAACAGAAGCTGATCTGATGGAAGATGGCACTGACATTACATCTTAGAAGAAATTGAGGTCATTCCTTGGGATAGTGATGTATTATCAACAGTTCATTGAAGGTTGCTCGACCATCGCAAAGCCTCTCTTTGGATTGACTACTGGACACAAAGGCTCCACGCTGGAAAAAGCAGCGACGCTCACCTGTCAGGAAGTTGATGGCTGCCGATGGGACAACAGAATACACACGGGCCTTATTCCAGATAAAGCAAGCCTTACTGGACCAGGTTTTGTTGGCCCACCCTAACTTCGACAAACCCTTTCTACTCTCAGTTCATGCATCCAGCAACGGCTTAGGTGCTGTGCTGCCCCGGGTGCAGGAACAGGGAGCTACAGCGAGACCTATAGCCTTCGCGGGCAAGTCCCTCAGTTATGCTGGGGGGTTCGTATATTTTGTACAGTTCGTGAGTGCAGAGTTGGATGGTGAGCCATGCATTGCACGACGTGCAATTTTGTGCTGTTCCTATCAGGTACATTGTTAAAGATATTATATTGTAATTGTATTATTTTGGTAACTACATTGCCCAGTGAACAAGCATCAAACCAGCGTGCAAGAGTGCAGATTTGGCTGGTGAGCCGTGCATTGCACGACGTGCAATTTTGTGCTCTTCCTATCAGAGTAAATCTCCATGACTGGTGCTACACATTGGAGTTTGTGTCGATGATTGATTGTACACAACGCAAGAAGAGTACTGTTACACAAGCACTAGGCTAATTATGGACACTCCTTAAAGTCCAAGGATTTTACATGTTCTGTTTTGATGGAGAATTGGCTCTGGAAGCCAAAACAGCCAAATACTCCAGCTAAACGTGAATCGAAGCTCAATTGCAGTATGGCTCTAGAAACATAAATGTACAAATATTAAAGCAAGAACTATGCAGAGCATACCACAGCATAACATCATTGTTATACCATGACCATAACACTGTTGATGTTTTTTCGTTTCTTCCAGTGCATGCAGTTGATGGGGGAAAATGTAGAGATGCAACCACCAGATCTCGACAAGTCACTGTTTTTCCCGAAGCCGAATGGCTCCGAATTCAAGTAGTTTGAACCAGGAGAATGAATACAAGAAGAGTCTAAAGGAAGCGTCCAAATAATGAGAGGCTATGAACCTGAGGTCACTTGCAGACATTCCACCACCATGAAGAAAAAAACTATGCACAACACAGTAATTGAGTACACCGAGACGTCAAGTAGTTTGTGAGGATGTGGCTCAGTTGGTAGAGCATAGGATTTGAAGTACTAGGATTGTGGGTTTGAATCCCACAGGGGAACTAGTACGAAAATGTATACACTCACCACTATACGTTGCTCTAGATAAGAGTCTACTGAAAATAAACGAAGAGACCATTTCAGTGTTCACATCGAAATAAGCTGCATTTGCAAAGTATTTAAAGTAACGGAAACATATCGAGCAATATTAACTTTTTTTGTACACGTAATTATCAGATTCAAGTTACAAATGCTGGTAAACACTCAAATACATTTAGTTAAAAACCAGTTCACTATTGGCGGACTGATATATATGTCTTCATCGCGAGCGGGACTTTTTTAAATTCTGCATCCGCACAAAACAACAGGAATTTGTGATTCCAGCTCTTTTCAGTGAGCCGGCTCGTTCAGCTCAGCAAGAAGAGCCGGCTCTTTTGGCTTTCAAACGGCTCTTTAAAAAATATATGTTTTGTATTTTGCGATAGTTTGACTAGGATTGGTGTTAAAACAATTCTAATTAAATTATTACATTAAATCATACCGTACCTTAACCACAATGTATTTAAAAATGCATTAGTTTGTTATGAAAAATAATGCTACTAAACATTTGCATTTAAAGTATAACATTTGTAACAAAGTGCATATACATCTAACCATTCAAAACTAATACAATCTGAACAGCATAATAGAATATTGCACCATATCAAAGAAAAATAAATAACAATGTGCAAAACTGCAGCATTCTACTTAAAACATTAAACTGGTCCCTCTTTTCTCTCTTCTTTATTACCATGTTATAACCAGCAGCACACAGCAACGCTGACCATATTTAGTTTTTATGAGAGATTTGCATTCAGAAATGCAAGCTGCCTCACTTTCGAGGGGCTGATGCGGTTTCTTCTATCAGTGATTATTTGTCCCGTTTTCGAGAAGACCCTCTCAGAAGTAACGGACGTGGCCACTTTGCAGTCTCCCTGTCATGACTTTAGTAAGCCGTGGATAGACAGAGGCCTTGTTCTTCCACCAGCTCAGAGGATCTGCAGGAGGGGCTCCTCCAAATGATCGGACCTCCATTATGGCATCTGGAGGGATTCCTTTGTGCTGCATCCCCAGTTGCTCTCTAGTCAAACAGCAGATGTTTGGGGCACTACTGCTGGTGCTTCTGCTCCATCTGATCCCTCTTCTTCCTGGTGCCTGAGCCAGCTGACTACTGGGGCTGTCCCTCCCTGCTGCTGAGGTTATTCTTTAAAGAGCCTCATCAATCGCTCTAGCATCACTGAAGGCTAACTTCTTAAACCTGGGGTCAAGTGCAGCGGTTTCTGATAGCACGTGATTACTGTTCCTAGGCCTTCATTGAAAATAAGAATTTGTTCTTAACTGACTTGCCTAGTTAAATAAAAAAAACTTTCTGTCCATTGATGAACATAGGGTGTCCATCAACTCTGTCACATGTCCTGTGGTTACATTTGCTTCTCTCTGGCGGCTGACTGATTCGCTGCAGACCCTTACACAGGAGTATCATTTTTTGAGGCTGTTACATAGCTGAAAAGAAAGAACAGTAACTTATTAGTTCAGGTTCATGTTTTGTCTACTGATACTACATTCTAATCTACTGCTCATATACATATATAATACTGGATTAAATAATGATGTAGTAATAATTGCTTACTGTACCTCTCTCCACTGATCTCCACAGTGACCTGCTCAAAGGGTTCCAGGACTCTGCACACCTCCTCCACACCTCCTCCACCACCCCCCATTCCTCTTGGGTCAGAGCATCAACAGGTGCATTGACAATGGCCGGGATAAAAGGTTGAATTCCACCTTGTAGTGCAGTCTTGTTTAGGCCTCAGCTCAGGCATCCCCATCTGGCGTTGTGTAGACTTTAGTTTTTCAGCACCTACTGTGCTCCTGTGGAAGTATTCCACAGCTGCTTTCACTTTGTCCACAGTGGGCTTCATCACCTTCAGAGCATCTCTTACAATCAGGTTGATTGTGTGGGGAAGACATGGATGATGGGTCCATTTTAAAATGTTCATGGATTTGATTATGTTAGCTACATTGTCGCTAACACAAAATACCATTGTTCCATCTACTTGCCATTCTCTGGACACTCTCAACAGTTCGTCTGCCAAGTTTTCTGAGGTGTGTCTGTTCCTGAACTCAAAGCAGTCCAGAAGACAGCTAGATATCGAAAAATCTTAAATGAAGTGACATGTAACTGACATGTAAGAAGTGGTTACCCTTGATGTCCAGCAGTCAGTGGTAAGGCAAACTGCAGTTGCTTTTTGGATTCTTTCCCGCACTGAAGTCTGTGTGCTCTCTTACAGTTGTGGAATAAGTGATTTTTAAAGGGTTTTCCTTCTTGAAATTGTGTACATTGGATTTAGACTGTTGCTATAATTTCTAAAACCTCTATCCTCCACCATCGAAAATGGCTGGAAATCGGTGATAATCATTTTAGCATCTTTGGTTCATTGGTTGACACTGCTTGTCAGGTGAGGCTGTTAGTATGAGCAGACAGTCAGAACGAATGTGTGCGCTTGAGCATTTAGGCTTATATTTACTTTTTCTTTCTTTGAATTAGTTAATTCTATTCATTTAAATCTTTTGATTAATAATATCTTAATTTTTGATATATTTTTTAATAGATTCAGCTCTTCTGATATGCGAGCCGGCTCCCAACGTTCACCTGCAAGGGCCGGCTCGTAGAGCCGACTCGTTCGCAAACGACCCATCTCTAGTAAGTCTCATTGAAGCCTAACAACCTGGCAGCAGTTATTTAATTGAATATCTATGTCATAGACTACCAAATACTCTACCATGAAGTCAAATGAATTTAAACGTAGTTGAAATAAGAATAGACTGAATGCTTTCAATGGTTTAGTATGATGAATTGTCTCTTCCCCCTATTAGGGCTAGGGAACATGAAATAGATAAGAGAACGGGAGAAGCTGGAAGACAAAAAAAAGAAGCAGAGGAACTCCCGTGACTAAAATTGCTTTTTTTTCTGTGGAAGCAAGGCATGCAGGAGCAAAAGAAAGAAGGGCAGCAGAGAAATACCATTGAAAGCTAACATGTTAAGGTATTAGGATGTAATCAATGTTCAAATGTCTTACTCACTAGAGCAATATTACACAAGATTCATGGAGTTGTATTAATGAATCCTGCATTTGTATTTAAAGAGGCATCTCTCTAACAGAGATATCATTAGAGCAATAGAGGCACAAAAGCAAGAGATGGAGGTGGAGCGCAGGAGGCTTTTTTCAAATGCATAACAGAAAATGGTGAAGTTAAGGAAAGATAAAGAGGAAGAGATGTTCAGGTGAGTAGAAAATGATTGAAAAGGGAAATCACATGAGAAAATATTTGAAGTACCACAAAAATAAATATACATCTTTGGCATCACTAGTCAACAGTTGTCTTACAATTCTGAAAGTCTCATGGGCATAGATTTGCTAAGCCTCTTCTCCCTCCTAAGAGAGGTCCATATGCCCAGGGAGAGGATCATGAAGAAATTGGCTCCACAACAGCAGGGGCAGACAGACAATGAGGAGGAGCTCATTGCCAAGGCTATTATTGCTCAATGGCACAGCAGCAGAAGGAGATGGCTATGCTGGACTCCGTTGCCTCACACAGAGAAGCCATGGTATGGCATGTGCACCCTACCACAAGCAAGGGGTCAATCGGAAGCTCAAAATATTATTCTCACCAAATTCAACTCTGAATGAATATTTATCAAGGAATAAGTCTAAGTTACTAACAACGTGTTCCATTATCATAATGACAATGTATTTGTTATTTCAGAGACAAGAACAGGAGCAAAGAACCAGAAAGCCCTTGACAGATAAGTCAGTTAAGAACAATTGATGGCCTACCCTGGCCAAACCCAGACGACGCTGGGCCAATTGTGCGCCGCCCTATGGGACTCCCGATTACGGCCGGATGTGATACAGCCTGGAATCAAACCAGGGGCTGTAGTGACTGTGGAGAAGCAGATCCAGCAGTATGCAAAGAATGTGATCAAGACATACAATACTTACACCACAAAGCTGTCAGGGAGGGAATTGGAGGTGGTCTTGGCCCCATCTTTGGAGGAGTGAGACCAAGTTACTTGGTTCAAGATGACATTGGTGTCCAGATGCCCAATTACGTCAGCAGTAGATCTCAGGACGTCAAGGCGCTGAACGAGACGTGGTATATTCAGCAATCCAAGAAAAAAACTTGGATTCACATGGTTAAGATCTGTTGAAAAGAGCAACATGGGCTGCATTTACAACAAAAAAAAATCCACTAATTGGTCTGTTGACCAATCAGATCAGCTCTGAAAGATCTGATGTAATTGGTCAAAAGAACAATTAGTAGAAGAAAGATCAGTATTGGGCTGCCTGTGTGAACACAGCCATGGTCAGGTAAAACATGATTAGAAAAATAAACCAATGGAATTAAAAATGTAAAAAAGTCATAAGCATTTATGCACATACAAAAAAATAAACTTGATAGGGAGGTTGTTGACCGACACAGTGTGATGATTGCTGTCCTTTTCAGTGCTCCAAGATGACTCATCTCAGAATTATGGGAATGTAGAGATAGTGATAGTAACCAATGTCTCTGAAATTATCATTTTTTGTTTAGTTTTGAGAATATACACAGTGGTGGAAAAAGTAACAAATTGTCAAACTTGAGTAAAAGTAAAGCTACTTTAATAGAAAAGGACTCAAGTAACTCAGGTAAAAGGACTCATTAAAGTCACCCATTAAAATACTACTTGAGTAAGTCTACATTTATTTGGTTTTAAATATACTTAAGTATCACAAGTAAATGTAATTACTAAAATATACTTAAGTATCAAAAGTAACAATTATTTCAAATTCATTATATTAAGCAAACCAGACAGCACGATTTCTTGTTTTCTTTGTTTAAGGATGGCCAGGGGCACACTCTAAAACTCAAGACATAATTTACAAAGCATTTGTGTTTAGTGAGTCCACCACATCAGATGCAGTAGGGATGACCAGGGATTTTCTCTTTAAGTGCATAAATTGAACAATTCTCCTGTCCTGTTAAGCATTATAAATGTAACGAATACTTTTGGGTGTCAGGGAAATGTTTGGAGTAGAAATTATTTTCTTTAAGAATATAGTGGAGTAAAAGCAAAAGTTGTCAAAACTATAAATAGTACCGTACAGATACCCCAAAAAACTACTTAAGCACATTACACTACTGAATATACACAGTTCAATTAAAACTAGTGCATAAATTGGGAAACAATACTGATAGCCTGGTCCTAGATCTGTACCTGCATAACAATAGTCAGAGTTGGATAAAGCACAGATCTGGGACCAGGGTAGTTTCATTTTAATACAGCTTCCAATTTGCTCATTCATCCCCCCTTCCCCTCTCTCCCATGAACTACTCGACCAGACTAAAAATATGATTCATCAATGTTCTCTATATCTATTGTATCAATTGTCACTCTTCTGTTAAACATGATAAACAATCTATAGGCAATAAAACAAACATTTTAACCATATCCTTTTATTTCAAAGCAGATGTTTCATTAGGGAATATTGAACTCTGACTGTTTACACAAAGCCAGTGGTTTTCATTTATAGTTCAAAGGAAAGTCATGGCGAGGAATGTAACACCAGTATGAACTAACACGGTGGAACACCACAGCAATGCATTTACACCTAAGGGCAAGTTTATTTATTTTTTACATTTAAAAAGATGTAAGGGGAGGGGTCTGAACATAAGCACATCAACAAAAAAAAAAATGCATACAATACAAAAAGCAATGTGTCAGTTCCTAATTCATTTTCTGACTGAGGTCAGGAAAAAGTTAAAATTCCCTGAAACAGTCAGGTAACAAACCATTTTTTAAAAATGTATCTGTAACACCACAACCATTTTAATAATCAGCCCTTCAAATCAAATTGAGCCTTCTCTACCGACATATACACTTATGTCAGACAGTTTTATATGTAGCACTTACAGTATGTTCAGTGACAAATAATGTGACAGTTGGTAATGCAAACACTTAATAAAAATTAGGCCAGAAAGAACACAGGACATCAAACTCATCCCTTCCATTACAATTATCACACTGGAATAACATGACCCCTCTGTACCAGACAACAAAAAATGTTAAAAATAATCATTAAACCTGACAAACTTTTTAATGTTCCTTCCAACAGTCACATGTTCAGCCATTTCACCACTAACCCTCAATGCACATTACATTTCCAACATTTGTAAAAATGTGTCTGACTGAACCCCCCCCCCCCCCCCCAAAAAAAAATGTCTCCTAGCTGTCAAAACTTTTGAAATCTTAAATTGTACAAATGTTCCAGAATTGGATTGGTTGTAGTATTTGTCTAAAATCGTTCTACAGCAGAACCACCCACACACGTTATTAGGTATAAACGTGTGAATTTCTCATTTCGATGATGGACAAGAGTGGACATTGACTGGACTAATCAGTCATCAGAACTTGAGCTGTACTTCTTTTTCTTGCTGTGGTTTTTATCCTTCTCTTGGCTCTTTGACTTTCGATTCCGCTCAGGGCTTTTCCCTGTGTCTTTGGACTTGTGAGAGGTCTCCTTTTCTGGGCTTCCCTCCCTTTTCTTCTTGGAGATGGGGCTCTTTCTACCCCTGTCCTTCCCTTTGCCCTCCCCTTCACTCTCAGAGTTGCTGCTCTTGGACCTCCTTCGTCTGTGAGTGTCTTCACTGTCTCTGTTCTTCCTCTGATGAGATGAACCGTCTTTGCTATGGTCTCGATTGTTGCTCTTACTCCTGGAGCGCCTGCCTCTACGGGAGTCTCTGCTCTTAACCTTGTCTGGACTCCTTGTCTGGTCTCGGCTCTTGGATCTACCTCTCCTTTTGTCCTCCCTCTCTCTGTGGCGCCGTCTTTCATTGCTCTTACTGCGCTCCCTACCTCGCTCTCTGTCCCGTCCTTGCTCTTTGTCTCGAGATGAGGCATGTCTCCCCCGGTCCCTGCTTCTGCTGAGAGATCGGTTTCTGTCCTTTCCAGAGTTCCTCTCCTTGCTTCTAGACTTTGCCTTAAGCTTCTCACCATTTCTTCCTTTGGTCTCCTCTCGGTTCTTGTCAGCCTCAGTGGGTTTAGAGTGTTCTTTACTTCTAACACTGTCTTGAGTTCCAGACTCTGTGGCTTTTTCTTTGACGTTTCTGTCCTTGCTTCTTAGGCGGCCCCTCTTATCATCCCCTTTGCTATGTTTCTGATCCCTCTCTCTGCTTTTGGACCTACCACTTTTCTCTTTGCTCTTACTGCGGCTTCGAGATTTGGCCTTCTTTGCCTTGTGTTTGTTGTGCTTGTCTTCAGTTTTAGAAGTTTCCTTTTCTTTGCTCTTGGATCTATGGGAGCGACCTTTCTTCTCCTCTCGGTTTTTACTCGGGATTTCAGCAGCGTGTTCATGCTTGTTTTCAGAGGTCTTCCTCTCTCTTCCTCTTGGAGCTATGCCACTCTCATTCTTGTCCTCTGTCATGTCACCCCTACAAATATAAATACAGAGTAAAATCACCCTCACAGAAAACACAGAATCCAAGTTGAGACTTTGAAGACACCTTAAAATAACTGGCCCTTGATGATAACTTTTGGCAGTAGAATAAATTAGCCAATACTTGAGAAGCTGCTTAACTAGATAAGAATAAGCTGCTATATACTTCAACAGCCTGATCAGTCCAGCACCGGCAGTTAAAATACTAAAAAAGTAGTACTTACTTGTCACCCTTTATCCAACGGTCTCCGCTGGATGCTCTTGGTGCCCTTTGTGCACGCTGCATCTCATGGCGCCAGTGTGGAGGAGTCTCACTACGCTGGAAACGGTCCCTTGACCTCGACCTGGAGTGTGACGGAGTTCGGTACCGCTGCAAGAAAGATAATAAATTACCATTAACTTTCTAGACCCGTGTTTTGCAGAAACTGTATGATGATAGTACCGTACTTGCTTGACAGTGCACTTACTCTTGGACCTCTGCCTTTAATCGTCCTGCCTGATCTTGTCATCAGAAGGCTCCTCTGATATGCTGACTGACAATGAAACATTCTGCAACAAAACAAAAAATGCATTTACATGAATATACTGTTGTTCCCAGTTGTAAAGGTTCAGAATTAACTGGAATGTTGTTCCGTCTTGTCCATAAACTCACCTCTCCCTAGGCCTTTCCCTCTCCCTCTTTTTTTCCCTCTCCTTTCCAAACTCTTCTTTTTGCTGCTGAGGACTTCTCCTCATAAGGAAACTATTTTCTGGGATAACAGGGATTTCCTCTGGCCGTACCGTAGACGTAACCTCTTCCTCTTTCTCATCACCACTGCCAGCCTCAGACCTACAGACATTACAGACCAGACTTAAAACCTTCGCTCTAATGAAGGCTGTTGTTAGAGTTCACATGCTACGAAACACATTAAAACAGTCACTACAAACTTTTTTTTATCTTTCTTCTTCTTCTGTTTCTTGTCCTTCTTTTTCTTGGACTCTTTCTTGTGCCTCTTCTTCCGTTTCTTGGATTCCTTATCAGATTCACCCTCAGATTCAGAAGAGTCATCGTCAGAACTGTCAGAGTCACTTGAGCTGTCGCTGCCACTGGAGACGGCCTTTAGTCTTTTCTTCTCTTCTTTCTTGGCTGTAAAATGGTAGAGGACAGTTAACATACAGCACCAGTCAAAAGTTGGGACACACCTACTCATTCAAGGGTTTTTCTTTATTTTTTCATATTTTCTAGATTGTAGAATAATAGTGAAGACATCAAAACGATGAAATAACACATGGAATCATGTAGTAACCAAAGAAAAAAGGGGCTAAACAAAATCAAAATATATTTTCTATTTTAGATTCTTCAAAGTAGCCACCCTTTGCCTGCTCTTGGCATTCTATCGACCAGCTTCATGAGGTAGTCACCTGGAATGCATTTTAAATAACAGGTGTGCCTTGATAAAAATAAATTTGTGGAATTTAATTCCTTCTTAATGTGTTTGAGCCAATCAGTTGTGACATGGTAGGGGGTATACAGAAGACAGAACTATTTGGTAAAAGACCAAGTCCATATTATGGCAAGAACAGCTCAAATAAGCAAAGTGACAGTCCATCGTTACTTTAAGACATGAAGGTCAGTCGATGAGGAAAATTAAGTGCAGTCGCAAAAACAATCAAGAGCTATGATGAAACTGGCTCTTGTGAGGACCACCACAGGAAGGAAGACCCAGAGTTACCTCTGCTGCAGAGAATAAGTTCATTCGTTACCAGTATCAGAAATTGCAGCCCAAATAAATGCTTCACAGAGTTCAAGTAACAGACATATCTCAATATCAACTGTTCAGAAACTACATGAATCAGGCCTTCATGCTCGAATTACTGCAAAGAAACCACTACTAAAGGACACCAATGAGAAGAAGAGACTTGCTTGGGCCAAGAAACACGAGCAACAGCCATTCGACAGGTCCTTTGGTCTGATGAGACTAAATTTGAGATTTTTGGTTCCAAACGCCATGTCTTTGTGAGACGCAGAGTAGGTGAACGGATGATCTCCGCATGTGAGGTTCCCACAGTGAAGCATGGAGGAGGAGGTGTGATGGTGAGTGGGTGCTTTGCTGGTGACACTGTCAGTGAGTTATTTAGAATTCAAGGCACACTTAACCAGCATGGCTACCACAGCATTCTGCAGCAATACGCCATCCTATCTGGTTTGCGCTTAGTGGGACTATCATTTGTTTTTCAACAGGACAATGACCACAAACACACCTCCAGGCTTTGTAAGGGCTATTTGACCAATAAGGAGTGATGAGTGCTGCATCAGATGACCTGGCCTCCACAATCACCCGACCTCAACCTAATTGAGATGGTTTAGGATGAATTGGACCGCAGAGTGAAGGAAAAGCAGCCAACAAGTGTTCAGCATATGTGGCAACTCCTTAAATACTGTTGGAAAAACATTCCAGGTGAAGCTGGTTGAGAAAAAGCCAAGAGTGTGAGAAAAGCTGTCATCAAGGCAAAAGGTGGCTACTTTGAAGAATTTCAAATATATTTAGATTTGTTTAACAATTGTTTTGGTTACTACATGATTCCATGTGTTATTTCATCATTTTGATGTCTTAACTATTATTCTACAACGTAGAAAATTGTAAAAATAAAGAAAACCCTTGAATGAGTAGGTGTGTCCAAACTTTTGACTGGTAAGTGCTAAGGATACCTCCCAAAGCTATGATCCTGACGATAACACAGTCCAAGGTCTCCAATCTAAAACAATAACAAGTTTAAAACACCTTGCCATTTTTTGGGAATCCTACGAACCTTTTGATTTTGGAATGAGCTCTCCACAGTTCATAACTTTCACTTCAGAGTATGGTCTACTGCCAGTATCTGTCTTTTGACTCTCCATTGTCTGAACGACCTCTTGGCCAGAGATCACTTGGCCAAAAACCACATGGACACTAGAATAAAAATCAGCAAGTTATAACAAGTGATAATTAAGAACAGATCGCTATTTATCTAACATGCTCTTATTATCAAAAGACCATCCAATCAGATACAGATAGTCAAACTAAGTTGCAATGCTTGTCAGAATATTATAATTACCCATCCAAGTGCGGTGTGGGTTTTGTTGTTCTGTATACCGGGATAACAAAAAAATGGAGCAGAAGATTAGAATGAGTCAAAAAAATGTAGATTTTGATTCACTCAAGATGCTAGATTTATGAATGACCAACTCATAAATGTTGCATTACTCATCTCATATGTATATAATGTATTATATTCAATTTGACTGTATTTGAGTCTATACCACTCAGACATTGCTCGCCCAAATATTTATATATTCTTAATTCCATTCCTTTACTTTAGATGTGTGTATTGTTATGAAACAGTTAGATATTACTTGTTAGATATTACTGCACTGTTGGAGCTAGAAACACACGTTTTTCGCTACACCCGCAATAACATCTGCTAGACATGTGTATGTGACCAATAAAAATGTATTTGATAATAGCAAGGCCCTTAAAACATTGATAGACTTACATGAAAAACTGGGATCCATTGGTATCTTTACCCCTGTTTGCCATTGACAGGAGGTACTCCTTGTTATGTTTGACAGAGAAGCTTTCATCTGATTAACAAACAGGCCATTAGTTAGTCCTTGAGGCTGGTTATGATTAGAATATTAAACTAAATCTGTAGAGTCCTACCTTCAAAGAATCCTCCATAGATAGATTCCCCTCCTTTTCCATTGCCTGATGTACAGAAGGAATATAGAAATGTTAATATCTGCAAATAAAACATTTCTACGTTTTGGTTGTTTGAGGCAAACACGTATTTAATATACCTTCACTGAAGTCTCCTCCTTGAATCATGAAGTCCTTCACAATTCTGTGGAATAGGCATCCTTTGTAATGCAGAGGTTTTTGTGTACCTTTTCCAATTCCTTTCTCACCTACACGAAAAGTAAAGGTTTAGTCAAAACAGAGAAGACAATATGTGCATCATCTAAAGATGGTCTGAAATTAGTGTACAAAGACAAGAGAAAGTCAATTACCTGTGCAGAGGCATCGAAAGTTCTCACAGGTTTTGGGGCAGACGTCAGAAAACAATTCTACCACAACTCTGCCAACTGCAAGAGAAACCAGGTTTATGTACGTTTTAGTAAAGCATCTCTAAATATCAGATATGTGATTAACTGGTGGTAAGATCAAAATGGAAAAACGTTGCATTCTTACCCAGCACGTTGCTGATGCCAATGTCAAAAAAGCAGCGTGGACGCTGAACTTTTATTCCCATTATCAAACTTCTGTAGCTGAAACCAACGTGTTTTGCTGTTAGTTAGCGAGCGTAACTTAGCTCGATAGCTAGCTAAAGTTAGTTGTTTACAAATACAAACATAACACCCATCTCTAACAAAAAGCGGAGGCTAATATAGCGTATTCATTCATTGGCATTAGGACCATGGTGTATAAAAAACATGACTAGATAGTTAAGGTTAACTGATTTAAAAACACGATTTATCAACATTAATGAAATAAAGTGAATGTCTAGACGAAACAATGTAAACTAAAACGTCATTTTCATTCTAGTTAGTCGTTTTGCGGATTATGGCCTGCAAGTAGCTACGCTGCTAAAACTACTAGCTGCTGTTAACGTTAGCAGGTACTTAATGCAACGATACATCTCCGTCTGTCTTTCGGATTCCCCGCTATTTCAAATTGACATAACTCACAATAGCGGAAATATTATAGAGTTGACCTACAAATTAGCTCAGTTGGTCAACTGAGGCCAATATCTCACGGTAGTTCTCCTCAACAAGGTGAAATCGAGTTTCATTCAGCGCTTCCTCCACAATGTTTTCTAAAGATGGCGCGACAGGAAAAGTCAGTGCATTTTGGGTAAAAAGATGCGCCAGTCGGCGCGCAGAAGACGGCCTTTCATACGTGCGAGTTTTGGTACATCTGGCTGGTGTTGGCTGTTATTATGATGATCGCTCATAATGCAAACGCAAACATTTTTGATCAAATATATAATTTTTAAATGTCTTCCGTTATTGTTTACCTGCTGCTTATGTAGAGTACATAAACTAAGGGACATAGGTGTTTACGTGTTATTTACATTAGGTACTTGCTCATGGATTATGGTCAAAGGTACAGTATATTGAAACAAGTACGGTACTGGTCACGCATCAAGAAATCCGTGGGAAAGAGGGCGCACTTGTTTGACATGGGAAAGCGCCGTGGTAGCTACTATATTGATAAAGAAGAACATCAAGTCGGATGCACTTTTGAGCGCTACATCCCGAGGGGTTCGTTCTGCTTGTGACAGCCGGTTAAATGGCGTCCCTTGACAAGATGTATGTCATAAGAAGTGCAGTATTATCATAAGGAGAGTTATACTTGGAATACGGAGGAGGAATGGAGCGGAAAAGAGGCAGAGGAGGTCTAAGAGAGTCAGGATAAAGATGAGTCTGTGACAGTAGGAGGGAAAACATTTTTTAAGTGGACCCCTTTGATCCATTTGAGGTTTCAGGGTGGGTGAAAACAGAGTTGGATGTTGTGGAATCGCTGAGGGTAACCAGAAGTGGTCTTGTGATAATTGTATGTGTTTCTGCTGGTCAGGGGGAGCGCGGTGTTAAACCTTTTGGTAGGCCGTCATTGTATTTAAGAATGTGTTCTTAACTGACTTGCCTAGTTAAATAAAGGTTAAATAACTAAACAAAATGTAGGCAAGATATGTGAATTGTTTTGCTCTCAAGAAAAGGGTGCCATTGAAATGAGTTATTACTGGGGTTGTTTGATGCAAAGCAGACAGACAGGGTGGCGTGAGGGGAGAAACAGAAGATTCATTGTCTGTTCTTTTGAGTTTTTATGTTGAGTCTTTGCCGGACAGTGATGTTAGGATGTATAAGTTATCCTGTATGAGCTTTTGTGCCGACTACATTACGTTGTTACAGGTGTCAAGCATATGGGCATGTGGCAGCAGTGTTTAGGAGTGAGGTTCCTAGATGTGAGAAGTGTGCAGAAGATCACGAGACGAAGAAGTGAGTAGCATTGGGGAAAGTAGTGGTATGTGTTAATTGTAGGGGTATCCATGTGGCTGGGGATCAGAAATGTCCCATGCAAGAGAGGCAGGTTGAGGTTTCCAGGGTTAGAGTAGTGCAGAAGTTGTCATATGGTGAGGCAGCGAAGAAGGGTCAAGGGGGAGGGGATCCTGAGAGGAGTAACAGATCTGTACCAGTACAGAGGGATAGGCCAACAAGTGATATATGTTTCAGTAAGATTGGATTTTTGGCATCTATAGTAATGGTTATCAACTGTACTGCAGGGATGAAACACAAGTCGCAGAAAATAGTTGTTGTGGCAGCTGCAGAGAGGTATTTTGGTTTTCGAGACTTAGAAGAGTTACAGGGTGTGGTGGTGTCCCATCATTTCAGACTGTTGGCCTAAAGTAGGAATAAATATTTAAATAGTGGAGTAGGGTATTTATTATTTGAGTCTAGTGTTAGATGGTAGGGTATTTGTTGTGTTTTTTTTATTTGGAAAATATATATTTTTTGAAGATGTTTTTTTTAATCAAAGTACAAGGGAGTTATACTCCAGTCTAGTAGGTGGCGGTAATGCAACATTTATTGGATGCCAACCGCCTTTAAACATCATCGAAGAATAATAAAAAGTACGGTAGCCTAACACAGCCGACAGACCCAAGTCAAACATTGATGTAGCCATTTAGCTAGCTGGAGAAGTAAAATAGATAAATTATACTAGTTTGTTTGGTAAGTAGATTTCACTCTAATTCATAATTTGATATAACAAACAAAAAGAGACTTACACCGGTAAACGGCAAGATGTGTTGGGAACGGGATTGACTTGGGCACTGTCCTGTCCCCACGTGAGTAGCACACGCTTTTATGATCATTGTAATTGTCACTGCTAAGGCTTGAAAGTCAAGTCCCTGATTCTCCAATGATTAGGTATAGTAACTTACTACTTTACCCGTTATGATAATAATTTGCCAAGTATATTATTTCGTAATATTATAATCATACTGTATAGGCATGCTTGTCAGATATAACTAGGAATATAAAAGGACGCCATCAGTGTCAGTCAGCTGTGTTGTTGCCGACGTTGTTACTGGATGCATGAATGAAATGTTTCAGCGTGTACCTTAATTTCACATGATTCATTTTGTGGACATATGTATTTATCTTCGCTATGAATTCATATCTTCTACAGATGTTTCAGTTAAGGAATATGCAGGCAGCTTTCTGTGGACCTGATCTTGGCCCTGGTTAGTTTACCTTCTAAATAGGTGGACTTCCATTGTCACTTGAACTAGGCCGGGGTCTCCATGTCCATGTTTCGGCTCCGAGCTGTGACTGGGAGCCGCTACCTGCGCAGGTTTTTGCATGGGGGAGCAGCGAACCGGGATCATGTTCTGGAGCAGCTTGGCATCTGCTCTGGTGAAGACCAAGTGTTGGAAGTGGTCGGCAAGAACAAGGCCAAGCTGACTGTGAACCATGTTGGCTGTGCCATAGGCATGCTCTGGCATTTCCAGAAGGAGAAGCCACAGATGCTGAGAACGGTTGAGTTCATCAAAAGCCACCCAGAGTTCCTGACTCTCCGGGTGCTGGCTGAGAACAAAATTGAGCTCATGGATGACGTCATGTTGGTGGACATGCTCTACAATGTTCTCAGGTACAGATGTTGACTAAGTGGTGGATAAGCATACATACTTAGTCTTTAAATGTTTGTTTACATTTTCACATCAATGTTGTAATTTCTCATTTGAAGGCTCAATGTGGAACCATATGATTCTCTTGCTCAGCAATTGGTCTCAGAGGCCTGGCTCAGATTATACAGGTAAATCAATAACATGTTATTTAGCTATTGAATACTACATACCTAAAGCAGAACCATTATCTTTTAACATGGTGATGTGAGCTGGTGTACAGATGTGGGTTGATTCACTGTTTTTCAGATTTCCAATGCCATCACTGTCCAAGTTTGCTGTCTGTCTAAGTGATCAACATCTGCAGCACAGTCCTCCAATGGGTCAAATCACTGACATTTTGAATCAGAAACTCTCCTCAATTGATGATGCCAGGTACAAAGAAACCAACATAATCAGTACTGGTAAGTCCTTGATACTACTTAATTTTTCAAATTTCTGGACATGTCTCTGCAGGATCCTGACAACCCTGATGGTCAGCGTGTCATCTTTGGTGTCCCCTCATCTGCGGGATAAACTCATCAATAAGGCAGATCATCTCCTTGACACCATGGATCCCTCACATTACAACAACCCCAGGAGGATGGTGCAGTTCCTGCGCAACATCAAGTATAGTTACCGTCCCCTGCTGGAGAAGTGCAACCATATTCTCCTGCGCAATGTTCCCCACCTAAATGCAGAGAACATAAGCATCATCATGGGGCTCTACCAGTCAATACAGTTCAACAACTGTGACTTCCGTCTGGCTGCAAAACAAAGGCTAATGGAACTTGTGGACTCGAGCGCAGACCCTTTCTCCTTCACCAAGCTGTTTGTTGCTCTTGGGCCTATGGCAGGGGAGGACACCAAAGAGAGGTAGGTTGAACATTTTAGTATGCCACGGCCATAATCTGTTTCAATAACCTGTATAGTTTTACAACTATGAATCAACTTTGAATCGTGACGCAAGTTCAATTCACAGACCGTTTTTTCAACTCTTTTACATTGCCTTCAGAAAGTATTCAAACCCCTTGACTTTTTCCACAATTTGTTGTTACAAAGTGGAATTTAATTGTTCTTCTTTTTGTCAACAATCTATACAAAATACTCTGTCAAAGTGGAAGAAATGTAATTTATTTTTATTAATGGCAAATAAAACACTCAAATTTTGATTAGGTTATGTATTCCACCCCCTGAGTCAATACATGTCAGAATCACCTTTGGCAGCAACTACATCTGTGAGTCTTTCTGGGTTAATCTCTAAGAGCTTTGCAAACCTGGATTGTACAATATTTGCCTGTTTTTCTTTTAAAAATGATTCAAGCTCTGTCAAGTTGGTTGTTGATCATTGCTAGACAACCATTTTCAAGTATTACCATAGATTTCAAAGCCGATTGAAGTCAAGACTAACTAGGCCACTCAGGAACATTCAATGTCGTCTTGGAAAGTAACTCCAGTGTATATTTGGCTTTGTGTTTAATAATAACCTTATTGTCCTGCTGAAAGGTGGATTTGTCTCCCAGTGTCTGTTGGAAAGCAGAATGAACCAGGTTCTCCTCTAGGAATTTGCCTCTGCTTAGCTCTATTTCTTTTCTTTATATAAAAAAAAAACTCCCTAGTCCTTGTCGATGACAAGCATACACATAACATGATGCAGACACCACCATGTTTGAAAATAAGAAGAGTGGTACTCAGTGTTGTTAGATTTCGCCCAAATATAATGCTTTGTATTCAGGACAAAACATTTCTTTGCCACATGTTTTACAGTATTGCTTTAGCTGTCATTTAGGTTAGTATTGTGGAGTAACTACAATGTTGTTGATTCATCCTCCGTTTTCTATCACAGCCATTTAACGCCTTAAATAGTTTAAAATCACCATTGGCCTCACGGTGAAATTCCTGAGCGGTTTCCTTCCTCTCCGTCAACTGAGTTAAAAGGACACCTGTATCTTTGTAGTGACTGGGTGTATTGCTACACCATCCAAAGTGTAATAACTTCACCATGCTCAAAGGGATAGTCAATGACCTTCTTAGCATGACATTGGAAAACCTCCCGGGTCTTTGACGTTGTGTCTGTGATTGAAATTCACTACTCGACTGAGGGATTATACCGATAATTGTAAATGTGTGGTACAGAGGTGGGGTTGTCATTCAAAAATCATGTTAAACACCATGTATGGGACACAGTTAGTCCATGCAACTTATTATCTGACTTGTTAAGCTAACTTTTTTTTATTCCTGAAGTTATTTAGCCTTGAAATAATAAAGGGGTTGAATCTAGACATTTCAGGTTTTAATTTTGTATTAAATTGTAAACATAATTCCACTTTGAGTTTATGGGGTATTGTGCGTAGATCAGAGACACATCTACATTTGATCCATTTTAAAATGCAGGCTGAAACAGAACAAAATGTGGAAAAAAAGTTGAGGGGTGTGAATACTTTCTGAAAGCACTAACCACTTATCTTTCAGGTTGGAGAGTACAGCACTGCTACTGGCAGAAGATTTTAATGCCCATCAGGCCCTAGCTGTGGCAGAGACACTAGAGGAGATTCAGTGTAGAAACCTGAATCTGATCCAAAAGTAAGTTCATTCTCTGTTGCAGCCATGTTTGAAAGTTGCATGTAGACAGTAGAACTAAGGCAAGTTCCTTTTGTCAGTCAACTTCAGTACAACATACGATGTTGTATATACATACTACTAACTGTTCCATAGTGGTAGAGCGTGCTCACCCCCTGGATGTTGTGTGCTGAAGTTTGTACATGTTGTCATACGTTTTCTGATCACAGACAATTTGTTATTCTTCAATTTGCTAGTGCAATGAGTAAGATGGCTAAGGAAACGACCGAGACGACAGTGGCTAAGCCGGGGTCGATCATGCCCCCAGTCATGCGGTTATAGCATTTCTCTGAAAGATACTCATGATCCATGTGTAGTTTGTCTCGGCTTGGAGCCCACTCAGGCGGCCCTCACTCGAACCAGTCCATGTGCGCATTTTTACGTACTGTGTACAAGCTCCCTGGAAAGACGTGTAGCATTCTTGAGGAAGCTTGGAATTACAGAAGGCTACTTTCCTTTCCCGGATGCCAGGAAGCGGAGCTGGGTTGGATGGTTGGTACAAATGTCTGCCTGGGCACGGGTATGCAGTGGTTGCCCCTCTCTTCCCAGACTTGTTGATGAAGTGTCTGGTCCCAATGGTGAAGTTGCTGGGGTAGCTCACTTGTTTAGTATACGTAGCGTTACTTGGTTATTCTAAACGGAACGTGTTGAGGTCAAAGATTCTAGCTAGCCAAGCATAGGCTAAAAAGCCTCCTGGCTAACGTTGGCTTGCATGCTTAACTTTCCTTGACTGGAAGTTATTAGCTTTCCCCCGGCATTATGGCAACCCCATTGCTATTTTCAATTCCCGGAGTTCACAGGTGTTAAGTCTTATCTTCTGTATGCGATGAAAAGTGTTCCTTCTCCATGTTCAGAGACACAGTTATCAAGAGTGATTGAAATGGAATAACCAATCTCTCCCTGTCCACAAGGTGGTGTCCCACCCCTTCATATGGCATATCACGGTAGTCTCGTCTTTCCGACCAATGGCGCGCATATGCAGTGTCGCCCTTGATCATGCGAATGGTGACGTCAGGCTACAATATTTTTTATTTTACCTTTATTTAACTAGGCAAGTCAGTTAAGAACAAATTCTTATTTTCAATGATGGCCTAGGAACAGTGGGTTAACTGCCTTGTTCAGGGGCAGAACGACAGATTTTTACCTTCTCAGCTCGGGAATTCGATCTTGCTAGTCCAACGCTCTAACCACAAGGCTACCTGTGTGTATGTCTCCCCCACGCTTCTGCAGCATCATCTCGTCGACTGTTCACGAGGCCTCCATGCCCGGTTTGAAGAACAAAATATCCTCCCCTTCCAGACGCAAGCAATCTGAGTGGTTCCTATGTCGAAGATCCGGGACTGCTGGTACAGCCGGTATTCCTGGTTACGAAAAGGGATGGACATTACGTTCCATTCTAGACCTTCGTGTCCTCAGCAAGCACCTCAGTCTACTCAGAATGCTCATGAGCTGCCGGCTATTACAGCAATTGTCTGGTGGCGGAGTCTAGAGGGCAAACAATGTTACACAAATCCATGCTACTGGCTCTAGGCTTCATAAGAAACCAGAAAAAAGGCTGTCTGACTCCATCTCAGCGCATTCTGTTTCTGGGTCTCGAGCTAGACTCACGTGTGTATCACACTTTTCTATCCCCACAGAGGGTGTCTGAGTTCGAGCTCTGCATAGACACATTTTGGCTGGGTCTCACAGTGCGTTTTCGCCAGTCCCTATGCCTACAGGGGATAATGGCTTCTGTGATAGAAATCGTTCCCGTAGGGCTATTGTTGATAAGGCCCTTCCAGTGTTGAGTGCTAGCCACTCACAAGGACATGTCTCGCAGCCTAAGCCAGTCGCTTTGGTTGTCCCTGTCAGTCCTCCAGGCCATGGCCAAGTGGTGGGTTCCTCTGCTATTGTCAGGGGGCTCCCATGGGCTGAGTTATATCCTGCAAGGTGATCACGACAGATGCATTCCTCTGAGGGTGGGGTGCTTTGCACGAAGGCAGCTCGATTCGGGGGCAGAACACACTGCATGTCAATTACCCGGAGTATCTGGGGCACTGGCGCTTCTTCCTGTTTTCATCTGGCTGGTCAGAACTGACTATGTCAGTGGTGGCGTGCATCAACAGATGGAGACTCTCTCTCCCTCCTAACCTTGGATTGCTCCCTATTGCTGGGGAGCAGGGCGCACATACTTTGGGCAACGCATGTCCCCGGTTGCTTCAACTCAGGTGTAGGTCTTTTATCCAGATGGGGCCCTGTCCCTCAGGAGTGGAGGCTCTCCCAGGTATGAGACAATTTTGTCAGGGCCGACGTATTTTTATGCATCGTGAGGAAACGCACTGTCATCTATTTTTCTCGATAGGGGACCCGGGTGCCCCGTTGGGAACTGGTGCACCAGTGGCCTGGTACCCTCCTTTACTCAGTTCCACCACTGGTTCTGATTCACCCCACGTTGGAGTGGGTGAACCGGGAGGGCTTACCATTGATTCTTGTGGCTCCCCGTTTGCCCAGGCAGCCGTGGCGATCATTCGCCTTTTTAGACGAGGACTCGTGGAAACTTGTTGTTCCAGATGCACAGGCAGGTTTGGCAAGCGAGGCCCGAGATTTGCTTCCTATGAGCCTGGCCCCTAAGATGGACAATTATTGCTACCATTCAGTCTGCAAAGGTGGTTGAATGGCACGAAAATGGGCCACAGGATCTCGTCACATTCAAATTGCCATCGATAAAATGCAATTGTGTTCATTGTCGCCTGTAGCTTATGCCTGCCCATGCCATAATCCCACTGCCACCATGGGGCACTCGGTTCACAACGAAGACATCAGCAAACCGCTCACCCACACGATGCCATACACTTGGTCTGCGGTTGTGAGGCCGGTTGGACTTATTGCTAAATTCTCTAAAACGATGTTGGAGGCGACATATGGTAGAGAAATGAACATGAAATCCTCTGGCGACAGCTCTGGTGGTTATTCCTGCAGTAAGCATGCCAATTGCACACTCAACTTGAGTGCACCTATGTAATGATCATGCTGTTTAATCAGCCTCTTGCTATGCAAAGGAGCAATGCTCACCTACAGGGCTGTAAACAAATTTGTGCCAAAAATGAGACATTTCTGGGATCTTCTATTTCAGCTAATTAAACATGGGACCAACACTTTACATGTTGCGTTTTATATTTTTGTTCAGTGTAGTATCCGTAGGGGTCGGCTTGTGGCATGATATACAGTCGGGCAAAAAAAACGTATTTCGTCAGCCACCAATTGTGCAAGTTCTCCCACTTAAAAAGATGAGAGGCCTGTAATTTTCATCATAGGTACACTTCAACTATGACTGTATTTCCCTATAGTATGTTGTACCGAAGTTGACTGACTGAAAGGGAACATATAACTTTAACTAATGACTGAAGGAGGGAAACGTGGTGCATAACCTGTTTGCTCCCGCACCGCCCGTTGCTGGGCTCGGTGACGAGTGGTATTAAATTGAAGGAATGAATCCGAGCCTCACGCTTATCACCTGTGGAAGGCGGGGCTTCCAGCGAGGTGCAGATTACATTGGCCTTGTCAAGTGTGATTATAGATCCTTCAACCGAAGTTGCGAGAGTGCGACTCTCCATCGTATGTTGTACCTCGTTTCCCCTCCTTCAGGGAACAGTACTTATAGTCATAATGTAACATTGTCTCTTTACAGGATTGCATCAGTAGTCCACAAGAACCTGCATGTCTACAAGCCCATGGAGATAGCCAGGATCACACAAGCCCTGATCCTGCTGCATTACCAGAGTCCGGAGCTCTTCACTAAATTAAGGAACATTCTGGTTCAGTGAGTAATTATTCGAAATAATTCTTTGCCCACCAAGCTCCTTTGTGTGTAGACGGGTCACTCTTAGTGCATACTATACAGTATGAGTAAGCTAATACAACTTCTTCTCACAGGTTCTTGCTGAACAGTGTCTACCCATATGAAGTGACCATGCTGACTCGTGTTCTCTCCATGCTGCCTTCACCTCGACTCGACGAAGGCGTCGTTTCACGGGTGGAGGCAGTGCTGCCCCAGTGTAATCTGAATGACCTGAACACCTTTGCAATGGCCGTCGCTAAGTGGGTGCGAAATGACCCGTCCTACCGACACAGCACGCCCAGCAAGTATGTGCGTCTGCTACAGACACTGAACCGCTGCGGGCATGAGCGCCTGCGCAAGGCTGATCGCCTGGACTTGGTGTTGGAGGAGCTCAAGTACATGTCAGGGGAATGGTTTGAGGAGATGCTGCTGGAGGAGACCATGGTTACACTCCAGAGGTTGGAGGACCAGATATCCTGGACCAATGTGCCTGAGATGGCCCTTTTCCTGACCAGGACTAATCACCTCTGTACTCCATTAATGGACCGCATCGCTAGCGTGGCCATGGAGAATATCAACAAGGTACTTTGAGACATGACACATGACCTTTTATTTCACATTAGGGAATACTGTTGTATTGCCTGTATATATGTAGAGACGGAATGGAAGTCCCATACTATAACTATTCCCCCCCCCCCCCTGTCCTGAAGATCCACTACTCAGCGACTTATGCCACCTTGCTGCCCTTTGCCGTACTGAATTATGATCCACCAGGGGTGGATGAGCTGTTTGACATCTGCATTCAGCGCGTCATACCTCATATCAGTAAGTGATTGTGGATTATGCTACATATTTTGTGTTTGGAACTCCTCAATAGGACCAGCCAAATATATTTTGTTCTTCTTCCTCCAGGTTCCTTTGACCCCCATCTGCTTGTACTTCTCGCGTATGCCCTGGCTGTGGCTGACTGCTTCCCGGAGGACCTGGTTCGAGAAATCTTCAATGTGAATTTCCTTGCCAAACTGGATTCCCAGTTAGAAAGTATGTTATCGGATTATATTAGAAATGTGTGAATGAATGCAAACTTGTATCCTGTTTCCCTTACTATCAAAAAAAAGAAGCTAATCAAGGTTGAATTGTATACAAATGCAAAACAATATACATTCGGTGGCCAGTTTACTAGGTATACCAACCTAGTCATGGGTCGGACCCCCCCCCCCTTTGCCATTACCATTACACCACTGCCACCAGCCTGTATCGTTGACACCAGGCAGGATGGAGCCATGGACTCGTGCCGCTTACTCCAAATCCTGACACTGCCATCGGTATGACGCAACAGGGACCAGGCAACGTTTTTCCACTCTTTAGTTGTCCAGTGTTGGTGATCGCGTGCTCACTAGAGCCGCATATTCTTGTTTTTATCTCATAGGAGGAACCCAGTGTGGCTGCAATAGCCCATTCATGACAATGACTGACTAGTTGGGCGTTCCGTTCTGCACACCGTTGTACTGCGCCGTTATTTGTTTGTAGCCTGCCTGTTAGCTTGCACGATTCTTGCCATTCTCCTCTCATCGAGCTGTTTTCGCCAACAGAACTGCTGCTGACTGGATGTTTTTTGTTTGTCGCGTCATTCTCGGCAGACCCTAGACACTGTCTGTTAACTCAAAGTTACACCACAACAAGGTTCCAGTTTTTAACAATGTTTACTCAGCCGTATTAGCACAATACAAGGTTGCCATTGCACTCAGGCCAGGTTCATCAACAACGAGACTCCTGCGCAGGCGCACTAATAACAGAGTGATAGGGATACTTAACACGGTCATGTGTGAAAAGCCCAGGAGATCAGCCGTTTCTGAGATAATGGAACCTGCGCGTCTGACTCCGGCGATCATACCACGCTCACAGTTTTGCCCATTCTAACATTCGATGCCTGTCTGCCTGCTTTATATAGCAAGCCATGGCCACATGACTCACTGTTTGTAGGAGCGAACCATTTTCGTGAACGGGGTGGTGTACAGAATAAACTGGTGTGTAGTATAAAAAGGCACATGACTCACTGTTTGTAGGAGCGAACCATTTTCGTGAACGGGGTGGTGTACCGAATAAACTGGTGTGTAGTATAAAAAGGTTGAATATTATGAGATGAGGCTGGTGGGATAAGCATAACTCTCTTTTGTGGTAGCCCTGCCTGACGCCCTCAACAAGCGGATCCGCCTGCGTCTCATGGAGCTAAATCGGGCTGTGTGTCTGGAGTGTCCAGAGTCCCAGGTTCCCTGGTTCCACGAGCGTTACTGCCTCCAGTTACAGAAGAAAGGTGAGCCAATACTGATTTATTCATATTTGTGGATTGCCCCAGTTCCTACATCACAAATGTTGAGGGGTCTAATTTCACGCTTACTTTTGTCAGGGAATGGTTCCATCAGTCCTGTCCAACAACAAATCCACCAAATGCTTGGGGAAGTTCTTGGAGGGATTAATTGTGCCAGAGTGGCATTGCTCACTACTTATTTCTACACAGTAGGTGGGTAATACACAGGATTGGATTGTGGCATGTTTGACAGCATTTGGCTCCTCCCTTACAGAAAAGATTGCAGCCAGGGTGCAGTAATAACTACAGTGTGCGTCCAGAATAAAATAAAACAATTCTGCAGTAATTTTGCAGTGTAACTGTAGTTATAGTGCAGTTCAACTACAGTTACACTGCATTTATTCTGCAGTTATTGCGTCCAAAATACCACAGTCGACCGCAGTTTCTGCACTTTTACTGCAGTTTCAAACTGGCAATCTTTTTTTTTTGTAAGGGCTGAGTCCTGACCATGTGTTATGTTAGTCGATTGGTATTACACTAAAAAGTTAATTAAATGTGTCTGTCACCTGTTCTAGTTGTGATCTATATTTCATCTTATCTCCCTAGACTTTGAATGTGTTCTGGACAGACACCACCAGGCTGTGGCCTACAGTGAGCAGAGCCAGCTGCAGATATCTGAAGATGGGAAGGTCCGCTGGGGTTCTGACTCTGTCGGGAAGGATCGGAGTGAGGTCCCTCCAGGGGCACAACGGTACAAAACTTTATTGGTAGATTTCAGAACTTTTGGTTGAAAACGTTTTGCTGATGTACTGTTATCATGGGTAAACACATTGAAAATGATTTTTTTTTCTCCCTTTTTCCACATACTCAGTGTTGCTGTGGACTTCTTGGATTTCAAATCCTTCTGCAAAAACTCTCGTCACATGAAAGGGGAAGCCATGATGAGAAAGAGACATCTGGAGATTCTAGGATATCATGTTGTCCAGGTATGTGTGTGAAATATCATGTCTGTCCTTTTCAGTGGTATTACTGTGTATATAAAATTGTATGTCACTGATTAATGGTAATGCCATTTAAACAGATCCCTCATTTTGAATGGAACTCTATGGAGCTCTCCACACAGGATGCATGGAAGGAATACCTTCGGAAGAAGATATTTACCGGGCTTCCCTGAAGCACCTAGATGTTGAATGAAGGACACGTGTTATATTGCTTTTGCTACTGAACTGTGAGAGGAAAAAGTCTGCCTTTTAGAAATGTATATTTGCAGGCAGGTCATTGACTATTATTTTTAAGCATCAGATGTTTATCAAGTGCTCCTTATTGCCAACTCCAAATCCTAAAGTGGACATGGAGCTACCTCACATTTGTTTTCTTGGCAGGAGGTATCAGGCTTTTTATATGCACTGTATCATTTGTCAAATAATAATAATTGTTTGTAATAATAAATAAATAAATTTAAAAGCTTTATTTTGGTGGTTTTGATTCCGCGAATGAATCTGTTCCTCATAAATATAATACATTGAGCAGGAAGACATGTATGTAGACAAACCTTTTAAGGTACAAACTTTACTTTCTTGCCCTTGTTTGTACCCTGTTTTGTTCTGCTACCATGCTGTGGGGCTGCCATGCTATGTTGTCTTAGATCTCTCTTTATGTTGTGTTGTCTCTCTTGTCGTGATGTGTGTTTTTTCTTTTGCTGCAGCCCCCGTCCCTGCAGGAGGTCTTTATCCTTTTGGTAGCTGGTCATTGTAGATCATCATTTGTTCTAAACTGACTTGTCTTGTTAAATAAAGGTTCAATAAAATTAACTTTATAAAGACGGGCAACAAAAAACAATATTATGGTGAGTTACAATCCTGAAGGATCTGGATGAAAGTCACTTTTAAATAAATACTTTTCTCAGTTCTCCATGTTACATCTAGACAGTACATATTGTGTTCTTGTTCATAATTTTGGCATTGAGGCGCATAGACACAGGAGGCCCCTGCGGCATAACGTATCTCTTTGAGCATTCCGGTCCATTCACTTTTATCCTCCTTGTACCTGCCACAGGAGAAAAGAGAAGTTGGATGTTATACCCAGTGTTGCTATGTTTGTGTTTTTTCTGCTAAACTGGGCTACTTTGGAATCGATGTCGTGGGTGAAAATGTATGGGTGATCGGTTTTGGGCTAATTTGGAAACGAGGTCGTGGGTGAAAATGTATGGGTGGTAGGTTTTGGGCTACTTACCGTCATGGCATTTCTCTTAAATATACTATACCAGTCAAAAGTTTGGACACACCTATTCATTCAATGGATTTTCTTTATTTTTACTATTTTCTACATTGTAGAATAATAGTGAAGACATCAAAACTATTAAGTAACACATGGAATCATGTAGTAACCAAAAAACGTGTTAAACAAATCCAAATATTTTATTTGGGGGGGTGGGGGGGGGGGGGGGGGGTGCGCGTTGAGGGCACTGGCTGAGAGAGTGCTGCAGTAGAGACAGCTGAGTCACGAGACAGAGCAGCAAACACACACCAGTTGTATGTAGGCTATTTAGATTTGTCCTGTTGGAGACACCCCTTTCCATAAAACATTAACGCACACGAGTGCTCTTTAGAAAAATTCACTCGGGTGGTTTAAAGTAAACTGCATTCTAATGTCGACTTTCCTTATGGATAACCGTATCAAGCTAAGAGTTTTATCATGCTCAGTTCTAGGGTCTGGAGAGCTGCACGAGTGTAAAATTGAAATGGAAGTTATGGAACTCCCTTGGGTTATGGGAAAAAGTCCACAATGAAAATGACGTTAAATATGGAGAATGATGGGCTGCATTTGTTAACCATCAAGTAGGCTATTAATTTATATGCCATTGCAGTCTACTGTAGCCTACCATTTCATACAATAAATATACATTGAAATGACGAAATCACTGGAGTCTTTGCTAATCAATTTGTGCCACTTGTGTAGCCTACCTGGAGCTGGAAAACGGATTGAATAAATAGCATATAACTCAGTTTGTGGTTGTAGTCTTGTGTTATTATGCAAGTATTAATGGCCATGTTTAGTTAATTAAATTGGAAGTTATCAATTGTGGTCATGTTCACAGCTCTATAGCAAATGTATCATTCTCCACATTTAATGTCAGTTTCATTGTGGACTTTTCCCTGAAATTAGATGTTGGCCTATCAGGGGCTATAGGCTACCTGCATCTAGCTCAGCAAACCATGGCAAAATTGAATTGTAATTATAAAGCCAGATTTTAGTCAGTAGCCCTATGCGTATTGAAATAAGTCAATCTCGCAAATAGGCCATTTATAAGGGTTTGTAGTCTTAACATCTGGCACATAACGGCACCATTGCCAGAAAATAGCCTAACATTTGTTTTTTTAAGGTTTGTCCAAGTATTTCTTGCACAGAGATTTCGAGATCCTCTGTTCAACTTTCCTCCCTAAAACTCTCCTGTCGGATTTATCTATAGTTATGCATTAGCTCAAACAGGATTTATTGGCAATTATAAACGGGGTGGTTTGAGCCCTTAATGCTGATTGGTTGAAAGCTGTGTATCACATTAATTACAAAAACATACTTTACAGTTGTAATTACATTGGTAACCAGTTTATACAGTGCCTTGCAAAATTATTCATCCCCCTTGGCTTTTTCCTATTTTGTTGCATTACAACTTGTAATTTAAATAGATTTTTATTTGGATTTCATGTAATGGACATACAGTCGTGGCCAAAAGTTTTGAGAATGACAAATATTAATTTTCACAAAATCTGCTGCCTCAGTATCTTTAGATATTTTTGTCAGATGTTACTATGGAATACTGAAGTATAATTACAAGCATTTCATAAGTGTCAAAGGCTTTTATTGACAATTACATGAAGTTGATGCAGAGTCAATATTTGCAGTGTTGACCCTTATTTTTCAAGACCTCTGCAATCCGCCCTGGCATGCTGTCAATTAACTTCTTGGCCACATGATGGCAGCCCATTCTTGCATAATCAATGCTTGGAGTTTGTCAGAATTTGTGGGTTTTTGTTTGTCCACCCGCCTCTTGAGGATTGATCACAAGTTCTCAATGGGATTAAAGTCTGGGGTGTTTCCTGGTCATGGTCCAACAAAATCAATGTTTTGTTCCCCGAGTCACTTTATCACTTTTAGTGAATAGTTATGCACGCTCAAGTTTTCTATTTTTTTGTCGAACCTGTGAAAGCGAAAACAGGTTTTACATTTTTTTTTGCAAATGTATTACAATTAAAAAACAAATACCTTATTTACATAAGTATTCAGACCCTTTGCTATGAGACTCGAAATTGAGCTCAGGTGCATCCTGTTTCCATTGATCATCCTTGAGATGTTTCTACAACTTGGAGTCCACCTGTGGTAAATTCAATTGATTGGACATCATTTGGAAAGGCACACACAGTTAAAAGTGCATGTCAGAGGAAAAGTTGTCCGGAGAGCTCTGAAACAGGATTGTGTCGATGCACAGATCTGAGGAAGGTTTCCCAACTTTTTTGAAGCATTGAAGGTCCCCAAGAACACAATGGCCTCCATCATTCTTAAATGGAAGAAGTTTGGAACCACCAAGACTCTTCCTAGAGCTGGCCGCTCGGCCAAACTGATCCAATCGTGGGAGAAGGGCCTTCGTCAGGGAGATGACCAAGAACCATATGGTCACTCTGACAGAGCTCCAGAGTTCCTCTGTGGAGATGGGAGAACCTTCCAGAAGGACAACCATCTCTGCAGCACTCCACCAATCAGGCCTTATGGTAGAGTGGCCAGACAGAAGCCACTCCTCAGTAAAAGGCACATGTCAGCCCATCCCGTCTGGAGGAAACCTGGCACCATTCTTACGGTGAATCATGGTGGTGGAAGCATCATGCTTTGGCAATGTTTTTCAGCAACAGGAACTGGGAGACGAGTGGGGATTGAGGGAAAGATGAATGGGCAAAGTACAGAGAGATCCTTGATGAAAACCTGCTCCAGAGTGCTCAGGACCTCAGACTGGGTCGAAGGTTTACCTTCCAACAGGACAATGACCCTAAGCACACGGCCAAGACAACGCAGGAATGACTTCTGGACAAGTCTCAATGTGCTTGTGGCCCAGCCAGAGCCCGGACTTGAACCCGATACAGGTCCCAGTATGGGACAGTGGAGGAAGCTAAATTGTTAGCAGCACACTGACCCCTGCTACACCTATACCGGGATACTGTATTAGTAAAAGTATCAAATATTTAAGAAGTATTTTTTGCAAGCTTATATCTCTGGAGACCTGAAAATAGCTGTGCAGCGACGCTCCCCATCCAACCTGACAGCCTGAGAGGATTTGCAGAGAATGGGAGAAACTCCCCAAATACAGGTGTGGCAAGCTTGTAGCGTCATACCCAAGAAGAGTTGAGGCTGTAATCACTGCCAACGGTGCTTCAACAAAGTACTGAGTAAAGGGTCTGAATACTTACTGTATGTAAATGTGATATTTCAGTTTTTATTTTTAATACATGTGCAAAAATGTCTGAACCTGTTTTTGTCATTATGGGGTATTGCGTGTAGATTGATCAGGGGAATTTTTTTGTTTTATTATATTTTAGAATAAGGCTGTAACGTAACAAAATTGTGAAACATTTAATGGGTCTGACTACTTTCTGAATGTACTGTATATGGGATTGGATTAAATTTGCGTACTAGTTAATCACTTACTGCCAGACGTCAATGATTTCCGTAGGGGCAACTTTGTCGTCCTCCATCGCCACAATGGTAAAGCCTCCAATGGCATATAGCAATCCTCCACTACTGACCAGGTTCACGGAGCTCCTCTCCTGGGGGAAATCTGTGAAGGGCACCCACCTGGAAAGAGGATCATTGTTAACTGAATGGCTCTGTTGTTAGATTGTTGCTAATCATAGCCTACAGACTACAATATCAATGCACATACTTGTTGTTTCCAAAGTCATGTGCTTCAGATGCAGCGGTGAGACCATCTTCATTGACCCCTCCAGTTACCACAATCTTCCCATTGTGAACGACTGCCCCAAACATGGATCTTGCCATTTTCATAGCAGACAGCTCCTTCCATTCTGACTTCTTGTGGTTGTACGCAAACATCTTATTGGTTGCTTTGCTTTCATAGAAAAAAGGATGGGAAATCACATTTAGGAACACAGGGATAAACCATCGTCTCAATGAGGATTATAAAACGACACAAACTCATTTGTTTTACATCAAGCATCTACAATTTTAAACCTTTTGTAACGAAGTTAAGAACGTGCCATAAGCTCACTACACCAGTCAGCTTGAAATGTCACGGATGGAGCTATACAATTGGTCATTTTTGGGTGGCACAACCCGTTCGAACATTGTTAAGGAGTGCGGTCACTTGTGTTGCGAAGCATAGGATCACTGGTTCTAGCCCAGTATGGGGCAGTCGGATAGGGGAGGAAGCTAAATTGTTAGCAGCACACTGACCCCTGCTACACCTATACCAGCATACTGTATTAGTAAAAGTATCAAATATTGAAGAAGTGTTTTTTGCAAGCTTACTTGTCATCTGTCTTCCCTCCGATACAGTGCACCAACCCATTCTGGGAGACAACACTATGACCATGGATTTTCAGAGGCAGCTTTTTGGTCTCAGCCCACTTCATTGTCCTGGGCAGCAGATAGTAAGGACAAAACATGTGTTTGAGGCTCCTTACTCATTTAGTGACAGGTATTAAGTGTGGGAATATATGAACTCAGCCAAGTGGACAATACTTACTCAACATCATAGCACATTACAGAGTCAAGAGACACGTTGGACTGTAGATCTTTACCAGCTACAGCAAACAATTTATTGCCAAATTCTCCCATACTGAACAGACATCTGGGAGAGGGCATAGGGGGCAGAGCTATCCAATCAGCAGCAAGGATATCCAGCTGAAAAAAGAACCTGATAGTAGAATATTCCAGTCATGAAGCCATCTATGGATGGTTTTCATTTTCTGATGGTCAGAGAACGTTCCTTGCTCATAGCATTACACATGGTGCTAGTTTAAACGTATATCTTTGGTATAAAAATATTTAGCTTCTATATAAGCAAATGGCACGTATGTACAATTTATAGATTGTGTGTAGGCCTGTCTCCCACTTGAATCTTCTCTTTGTGCTTGACTGTGTTCAAATGCCGTCCATTTAATTTTTCTGTAGGTATTTAACTGTATATTTTATTATTTTATTGCTCTAGGTTTATAGTTATTGCTTTGATAACCTTATTTATTATTATGTATTGATTTATTTTTCACTCCTTATGTGGTGTGTACTGCACAGAACTGAAGAAATATCACTGAATTATCACAGTGAATTATTGTAATGTTTGTTTATGTGTCAATTAACCCCATAAGGGATGGGTTGCCAATTGGCGATTTGACACGAAAATAAAATGTAATTCATATTAATTCATTCATTTGGTAGTGAATGTCATTAGGAAGTGAAAAAACATGGCTTCTTGCCTAATAAAAGTAGCACTGTAATGGAGCTTCTTTATCCTCTTCGTCGACAAACAATCCTCCCAGGATAAAGAGATCATTCTTCTCTTACGTCAGGCTGACATGGTTGTGTGGTATCTGCTCAGTCAATGCAGCAAGGAAGCATTCGTTCTCAACACCATCATAGGCCACTGCAGCAGTGTCGTTGATCATCATCACAAGATCCTTGGAATACATACCAACTCTCTTGATATCATTCAGGTAACCAGGTAACCTGTTATCCTCTTCTACTTCACCATTAGATGCATCCTTCCCTGACTCTCCTGTCTTCTTTTCGGGGAGTTTCCTGGAAAAGGAATCTTTGATCACTTTGATTTTTTTGAGGAGCTCGGGGTCAGACTTGATGTCATCCTTTTCCACTTTCTCATTGAAGTACTTCTCTGGGAGTAAACGGAAACGGACGCAGCCAAAGGCCTCATCCAGAGTCTTGACACGGTTCTCGTCTTTTCGAATCCATTTCATCAGGGATTCAAACACCACCTCCTCCTTTTCTACACTGAGAGAGTCCGCTCCGATGACAGCAAAGAGTTCATGAGAGGCCAGCTCTAAGAAGTCATCCTCCTTGGCCAGGGTTTCAAAACGATCTGCAATGTAGTCTCGACTTGCCAATGCCAGTCTAGGACAGTTGAGCACCAGTGCCATTCTGAATATGACCATACAGTTACCCGGGGACAGCTTCTTCTGTAGGAAATTTGCACACACAGTGAACACTGAGGGGATCTGGAAACGGTTTGCCACAGAAAAGATATCCTGCACATTGTCATCTGTGATGTCGATCTCTGCTGAATACATGTAATTCACAATCATCTCCCTGATTGTGGGATCCAAATTCTCCAGAACGACCTCCTTATCCATTTCCTTAGCGTCGCCTGAGAAGTAAAGCTCTCGGAAATAAGGACTACAGGCTGCCAAAATGAGTCTATGACAGGGCAAGCTTCTGTCTCCCACTTTCAGAATGCAGTCAATAAGCTTGTTCTCGTTCAGAAGCTCTTTTAGGCCATCCTGGAGCAGGGTGCTCTGAAACAGGCGCAGATCTTCCCTTATGGCTTTCGGATCCATGCTATAAGAAACGTGACTTGACAAAGGATATGGATGCAACTCTCAACACTGTCCCAGCTGGACTAAGCAGTATTGAGCCCCAGATCGGAAGACCCTTCAATATAACTTTGGCCCTCTAAATATAGCCAACCACCCCTTTCAGGAAGCACTTATGTTGGCCAAATCGGAAAGCAGTCTGTTTCACACAGCTGTCACAGAGTGAAAGGAACAACTGTGCACTTTTGTCACTGTGATAGTTAGCTGTTAGTAATGTCATAGGACTAGACACAACATGTGTAACAGTGACCGGTGCAGTTTTACGTAGTGATGAAATCTTCAGATTCAGTCACGTTTTAGGAAAGAACATCCTAGATCATAAGGGTTCGCCCGTTTATCACTTATGACAAATCCTTGATGTATAATCAGTTATTGTATCATTAAAAGTATGTAAAACTGAAAATAAAGATGAAGTGGACTTTAAAGTCCTCTGACGCTGTAATCACATCTTTGATAGAAATTAATATGATCCCTTTTAGTCCTGAAAATCTTTGGTGATTCCTTTGTGTGCGACTCATTGAGCATGTTTTATATTTAAATGTGAGTAAATTTCTAAGGGACTGACCGTCCTCGTAGGAAGGGTCAATGAGCAGCTGCAGCTACAACAGGGACAGTCTGTCCTCGTGAACCATTTGTAAAATACTAAAGATCCTCTGGCACACTTGTAAATAGCCTGTAGAGCATTGTACACAGAACAAAATTACTAATTTCAAAAACACATTTAAGAAGACATTGTCACAACTAAGAAAGGTCAGACCAAATGTATAATATACTGAAATATTTTATTTCTTCAATCTAAAAAATACAATTCAAAATTCAATGATTAACATTTGCAATATCTACTTAAATTGTACATATAAACATTAACACCAAAACTACACTGTTATATAGAATTATTTTTTATTTAGAAATCATTCTTAAAATTCATGTCACTCATACACGGACCAGGTCTACATCTTTAATATATACATCAAGACCTTTCAATTGACAAAATACATTGTACATTTACAAATGGTTCTGAAAAACAGTCGTGTCAATTGTGCCATTTGAGAGGGAGGATTTCAGGAACTAGGTTAATCTAACTCGCCTATCAGTGTTCATGCTTCAGCCCATGACTTCCCAGAGTCCTTGAAGTGTGAACCCCTCCTTCAATTTTTCAACTGCAATTCCCAGCTCCTCAGAAAACATAGGTTCCCGGTCTTGTTGCTTATTGCCATCAGCAAAGTAAGCCTTAAAAGCAAACAAATAGAAATCAGTTATCACAATGGCATTAAATAGGAGGTTAAGTGTTTAAGCCATCTTACAAAGTACACCTCAGTCTGTATAAACATGGTAGCACTAGACAACACCAAAGTCATGTTTGCAGTATGTTGTGTAACATGATTTTAACAACCTGCTATTTTCAGATTGTGAAAACAAATCAGACTCCCAAAGGGAGTTGACAGTTTGGATAAGCACACTCACAGTGAAAGCATCAGTCTGCTCATCGGGTTCAATTTCCACATCATCGGGGGGCTGGTCCACTGTCAGCTCCTCCAGTGGCTGAGGCTGGAATCATTGTTGGGAGAGAGAATACTTCTTGTTGAAACATGGCAAAGCCATTACACATCGAACTGCATTAATTGTGATATTTTCATCAATGTGTGGTCACTTGTATAATATATGAGTACCTTTTCCTCCATCTCATAGTCCACTCCAAAGATGGGGTTGGCAGAGTAGACTTTGTGCAGCGAGTTGATCTCTTTAACTGCATCTTGAAGCTTATCCATTGGGTCGATCTTAAATCCAAGCACATATCCTCCAGTCTACAAACAAAGACGACGTATGTACTCAGGAGTATGTCAATGGTATGCAAGAGACAAGTTCTTCGCTCTGTATTTTATGTCATGTTTTAAAGCTGATACTACAGCACAGATATTCTACATATCCTATTAAATGACTACACAATAAGTCAAATACTAGATCGGATACATCTCAAATGATCACAATTACCTGATGAAAGCTTTCTATCACCAAAGCCAGACCAAACTTTGAGTCTCTTACTCTGATGGAACTCTTTGGGAAAGAAAGTGACAATGATCACAATTACCTGCTGAGAGCTTTCTATCACCAAAGCTAGGCCAAACTTTGAGTCTCTTATTCTGATGGAACGCTACGGGGAAGAGAGGTGACAATAAGGAAAATAGATGATCACTTTCAATACCCTAAAAGACGTTGTCAATTTGTTAGGTTGGACATGACAGCAGATTTGTTTTATGACTTCTTTTTGTTTTACGCCACTTACAATTTGAAGATAGGGAATGCTGACGTTGAAGCTCTCGTTCATATTGGCATGCCACACGATCCGAACATTGGTGATGAAAAAGGTCCCTAGATTACCCTACAAATATACAATTCAGAACAGAACATTTTATTGAAAGAGCATGAAACACGTTTTTATTTGAAATACTTCCTGAAGGATTAGCTAGTTGATGTGTACCTGGTCACTGGATAAATTCCACACTCCGTTGATTTTGTCATACACTTCCTCTCGAGGCAAAAGCCTCAATTGTTTATTTTGAATAAGAGCTCCTCTCAGCTTCAGGTCACGGTACATTTTAGAGGTCTCATAAGCCCTGGAGCAGAGGGATATGGACAATTAGGTGACGAGACATTCAATTCAACTCAGCAGTGACTTGACTGAATCCTATCTCATAACATAATCTGGAAAAGTGTAACAACTTCCACAAGGGTAATTTCTTGTTTTCTATGTATAAATACCTGTGAACAGCAATGACAGATGTAAATAGTCTTGGACTCCCTGGAACCACATTGGTGAAAATGAACTCAAATCTTGTATTGTTAGACTTTGTCAAGATATACAGTGCTTCAGTCTGGCCTCTCAATTTCTGAAAAAGAACAGTCTTAGTATAAATGGTGACATCAAGGCAAATCTACCCATAAAGTAAATTGATAGACAGTCCAATACAGTATACGTACAGAGTTAGCTGTCCTTGTTGTGATGTTAATAATGGAATTGTATCCAACAGCTATGAAACAAAGAAGATGAATGTCACTCTTTTTTTTTTTGAGAAACCATACCAGCTGGGTTGTTCCACAAAAATAGTGCCTTTTATGATTTGATATTTTAAGTTGAAATTGTGCACCAATTTGGAATTTTAGAAGCCTGTTATATTAAATGAAGTGCCCTTTAATATAGACCATATGGAGATTTCAATAAATCTGAGACTTGCTAAAGTGCCAAAATTCAGCATTTTGACATCCCTCTGCACACGGTGCACCCTCTGCGACTTCTATGAAGATTTTAACCCACTTAACCTCAACATCTCTCAAAGTTTTCACCATCACTGTAATGCCCTAGTTATTTTTGTTGCCTTGACATAGTCATTTCTGAAGATTATTATTGATTTAAAGTGATTAATTTACATCGGTCTCTCATTTTAATTAAGGTCAACCCTGCTACGTGACATGAACTCTCGTTTTAATATGGTGAAACTATTCCTTAAATATTTTTTCCTAAAGAAACATTGGACATCTACAGTTGATGTTGGAAGATTACATACACCTTAGCCAAATATATTTAAACTCAGTTTTTCACAATTTCTGAAATTTAATCGTAGTAAACATTCCCTGTCTTATGTCAGTTAGGATCACCACTTTATTTTAATAATGTGAAATGTTAGAATAATAGTAGAGATAATGATTTATTTCAGCTTTTATTTCTTTCGTCACATTCCCAGTGGGTCAGAAGTTTACATACACTCAATTAGTATTTGGTAGCATTGCCTTTAAATTGTTAAACTTGGGTCAAACGTTTTGGGTAGCCTTCCACAAGCTTCCCACAATAAATTGGGTGAATTTTGTCCCATACTTCCTGACAGAGCTGGTGTAACCGAGTCAGGCTTGTAGCCCTCCTTGCTCGCACACACTTTTTCAGTTCTGACCACACATTTTCTATAGGATTAAGGTCAGGCCTTTGTGATGGCCACTCTAATACCTTGACATTGCTGTCCTTAAGCCATTTTGACACAACTTTGGAAGTATGCTTGGGATCATTGTCCATTTGGAAGAACTATTTGCCAAGCTTTAACTTCCTGACTGATGTCTTGAGATGTTGCTTCGATATATCAACATAATTTTCCTACCTCATGATGCCATCTATTTTGTGAAGTGCACCAGTCCCTCCTGCAGCAAAGCACTCCCACAACATGATGCTGCCACCCCTGTGCTTCATGGTTGGGATGGTGTTCTTCGGCTTGCAAGCATCTCCCTTTTCCTCCAAACATAATGATGGTCATTATGACCAAACAGTTCTATTTTTGTTTAATCAGACCAGAGGACATTTCTCCAAAAAATGCAAACCCAAGTGCAGTTGCAAACCGTAGTCTGGCTTTATTTTAATGGTGGTTTTGGAGCAGTGTCTTCTCCTTGCTGAGCGGACTTTTAGTTTATGTCAATATAGGACTCGTTTTACTGTGGATATAGATACATTTGTACCTGTTTCCTCCAGCATCTTCACAAGGACCTTTGCTGTTGTTCTGGGATTGATTTGCACTTTTCGCACCAAAGTACGTTCATCTCTAGGAGACAGAACACATCTCCTTCCTGAGCAGTATGACGGCTGCGTGGTCCCATGGTGTTTATACTTGCGTAGTATTGTTTGTACAGATGAACGTTGTACCTTCAGGCGTTTGGAAATTGCTCCCACGGATGAATGAGACTTGTGAAGGTCTACAAATTTGTTTTCTATGGTCTTGGCTGATTTCTTTTGATTTTCCCATGATGTCAAGCAAATAGGCACTGAGTTTGAAGGTAGGCCTTGAAATACATCCACAGGCATACCTCCAATTGACTCATGTTATGTCAATTAGCCTATCAGAAGCTTCTAAAGCCATGACATCATTTTCTGTCATTTTCCAAGGTGTTTAAAGGCACAGTCAATTTAGTGTATGTAAACTTCTGACCCACTGGAATTGTGATACAGTGAATTATAAGTGAAATAATCTGTGTAAACAATTGTTGGAAAAATTACTTGTGTCATGCACAAAGTAGATGTCCTAACCGACTTGCCAAAACTATAGTTTGTTGCCAAGAAATTTGTGGAGTAGTTGAAAAGCGAGTTTTAATGACTCCAACCTAAGTGTATGTCAGTCAGGAAAGCCAAAGGTTAGCTTTATCAAACAAAAATTTGCATCCTGTAGCTCTAACTCCAAAAACTTTTGGGACATCGTAAAGTCCATGGAGAACAAGAGCAACTCCTCCCAGCTGCCCACTGCACTGAGGCTAAGTAACACTGTCAACACCGATAAATCCACGATAATCGAGAATTTCAATAAGCATTTCTCTACGGCTGGCCATGCTTTCCTCCTGGCTACCCCAACCCCGGCCAACAACAGCTCTGCACCCCCCGCAGCTACTTGCCCGAGCCTCCCCAGCTTCTCCTTCACCCAAATCCAGATAGCAGTTCTGAAAGAGCTGCAAAACCTGGACCAGTACAAATCAGCTGAGTTAGACAATCTAGACCCTCTCTTTCTAAAATGTTCCGCCGCCATTGTTGCAACTCCTAATATCAGTCTGTTCAACCTCTCTTTCGTATCATCTGAGATCCCCAAAGATTGGAAAGCTGCCACGGTCATCCCCCTCTTCAAAGGGGGTGACACTGTAGACCTATATCCATCCTGCCCTGCCTTTCTAAAGTCTTCGAAAGCCAAATTAACAAACAGATCACTGACCATTTCAAATCCCACCGTACCTTCTCCGCTGTGCAATCCGGTTTCCGAGCTGGTCAAAGATGCACCTCAGCCACGCTCAAGGTCCTAAATGATATCATAACCGCCATCGATAAAAGATTGAAGATGGCTGCACAGTACATCGACCTGGCCAAGGCTTTCGACTCTGTCAATCACCGTATTCTTATCGGCAGACTCAACAGCCATGGTTACTTCTCAGAGTTCAGTGTGTCAAATCGGAGAGCCTGTTGCCCGGACCTCTGGCAGTCTCTATGGGGGTACCACAGGGTTAAATTCTCGGGCCGACTCTTTTCTCTATATATATCAACGATGACGCTCTTGCTGCGAGTGATTCCCTGATACACCTCTACGCAGACGACACCATTCTGTATACATCTGGCCCTTCTTTGGACACTGTGTTAACAAACCTCCAAACGAGCTTCAATGCCATACAACACTCCTTCCATGGCCTCCAACTGCTCTTAAAACGCTAGCAAAACTAAATGCATACTTTTCAACCGTTCGCTGCCCGCACCTGCCCGCCCAACTAGCATCACTACTCTGGACGGTTCAAATACCTAGGTGTCTGGCTAGACTGTAAACTCTCCTTCCAGACTCACATTAAACATCTCCAATCCAAAATTAAATCTAGAATCAGCTTTCTATTTCGCAACAAAGCCTACTTCACCCACGCCGCCAAACATACCCGAGTAAAACAGACTATCCTACCGATCCTCGATTTCGGCAATGTCATTTACAAAATAGCCTCCAACACTCTACTCAGCAAACTGGATGCAGTCTATCACAGTGCCATCTGTTTTGTCACCAAAGCCCCATATACCACCCACCACTGCGACCTGTATGCTCTAGCTGGCTGGCCCTTGCTACGTATTAGTCACCAGACCCACTGACTACACGTCATCTATAAGTCTTTGCTAGGTAAAGCTCCGCCTTATCTCATCTCACTGATCACAATAACCATACCCACCCGTAGCACGCGCTCCAGCAGGTATATCTCACTCGTCATCCCCAAAGCCAACAACTCCTTTGGTCGCCTTTCCTTCCAGTTCTCTGCTGCCAATGACTGGAACGAATGGCAAAAATCGCTGAAGCTGGAGACTTATATTTCCCTCACTAACTTTAAACATCAGCTATCTGAGCAGCTAACCAATCACTGCAGCTATAGATAGCCCAACTGTAAATACCCCTCTAATCTACCTACCTCATCCCCATATTGTTTTTTAAAACTTTTCTGCTCTTTTGCACACCAGTATTTCTACTTGCACATCATCATCTGCACATTTATCACCCCAGTGTTAATTTGCTAAATTGTAATTACTTCGCTATTATGGCCTATTTATTGCCTTACCTCCTCCATTTGCACACACATTTTTGTCTATTTTCTGGTGGAATGTGAGTGGGTCGGGCATAGCACGTCAACCCTGTTACCCATAGATAGACAGGCTAGAAATGTTTTAACAATAAAACATGTTTTGTTAAGGTTGCATTAAATTGCCACTCCGTTGCACCCAACAAGCTTCCATTCCCCCTGTCAGAAGGGGATTTATGTCTCATTTAAGAAGAAATCCTCTATGGTCAAACCTGTTACTTTATTTGGCACTTCCTAAAGTAATTCTATTTAAAACGTCTTGAGATTACCAAGTTATACTTCTCAAAAGGCACAGAATCTTTGTGGCCCACTGTAGTACCATCATAATCCAAAAGCAGGCTAAATGAATTGAGAATAATTAGAATAATTAATGTTTTCCTTTTGCAGTGTGTTTGCTCCTCTAGCCATGTCAAGGAAAGATAAATACATGTACATAACTAGTTAGGTCTACTCACACAAATTGACTCTTGGCAGAGCCAAAGAATGCCAGATGATCCTCAGATTTGTTACCAGGAGCCTCCCTGCAAGTAAGGAGTAAGCATTGTATAATTAGTGCAAACGCCCATAACCACATGGTTGCTGGTTCAAGTCCCACATTATCTGGCTGTTTACCTCTCCCCCTCAATTGCTACATTGGTGTCAGTAGTGGGATAGACATGCTACATTTACTTTACCTCGATCCCCATTGTTTCCTTTGGTGTCTTCAATGGAATCAAGGCAGTCTATCAAGACCTCGCCAGGTCGCGTTTTCATTTGCCTGTAAATAAAAACAGTTGTAGCTAGTCAGTGTTTTCCTATGTAAGCCAGATTAATTCTAGCCAGTAGCTGCTTTTAGTAACGTGAGTGTATTTACATATACTAGCGTTGCTCCCATTGTATTTGGCTGCACAAAAACAGTCAGCGGGAAGCCAGAAGTTAAATAACATTCAATTTCAACTTATTGTGCCAGTGGGCAGGACGGTTGGTAATTATGACGAGGGTAATTAGAGACAAAATATCTAAAGGAATGTATTTTTAAACAGACTTCCCAAACGTTATAGATCCACTTCCCTCATCAAAATAAAAGTTATTTCTGCAATTTTTATTTAACTCAGTTAAGAACAAATAGTTATTTACAATGACAGCCTAGGAACAGTGGGTTAACTGCCTTGTTCAGGGGCAGAACAACACATTTTTACCTTGTCGGCTCAGGGATTCGATCTAGCAACCACTAGGCTACCTGCTGCCCCATGTGCACTATGTGGACAAAAAAATGAATAATTTGTGGGGGACTTTTATTTTGACATGAGGTAAGCAGAGAGGGAGTGGGTCTACAACACATTTGGGGAGTATGTTTAATAATACTAAAGATCCTCTATTATATTAAGATATTTGCATGACTGCTCTAACAATGGAAATGCATGTCCTCAATGATGGAAGCCAGGTGGGACCATTGAAGTCAATGAGAGAGCAGATACACGTGTGAACAACAGGCCATAAATATTGATAAGAGGACTCATCTTTGTATCTCCATTTTCTTCTTCCTCATTGGCTGATTGCTTCCAACTCAGGAATCCCCACCCAGTTCATTATTTTAAAATGAAGCCCTCAATAGCAATGTCCATGCTAAAACGGGTTATATCCACGAGGAGTCCTCTATCTTCTAACATATGACGACAGGCACAACTCCAATATAAAATCATTTAGTGGTAATTTGCCGAAATGGCACGTGCACCCACTTATATCAGTCCATTCCTAACAACGTAACCATTATGATAGTATAAATGATAAAATAAGCCTTATGTAGCAAATTAGCAATTACATTTTTTGTTGACCAAATTCGACAGTCTCTCAATGACCTCCCATACACAAATTCCTCACTTCATGGACAGATTTTTGGGCCGAGTAAAAACTCTTGCTTCGCCTCTTCCTATATGATAAGAATTTCCTTGTGATATTTTGTCTCAAATCCCCCCGTCATCATAACTAACTGTCCTGCCCACAGGCACAGTAAATTTACATTTTATTTAACTTTATTTAACTGTATTGTGCAGGCCAATACAATAGGAATAAACGCTAGTGTATGTAAATACAAAAGCGTTGAAAAGCAGAAATCTAGCCAGCTATCAAACGGCTACGGCTAGGTCCCCCTTTGCTTTGCACTCTGCTGCATATCTTTATGCTAACTTAGCATTGCCGGTGAGCAATTAAATAACTTACTGTGCGGTTATATCGAATCTAACATCTCTATCCTCCCAGAGAACATCCAACATAGACGCCATGATATTAGAACAACAACAGGTAGCTAATGTATTTAAATCATTATTACTAATCTTCTCCAGACAAGATGGCCAGCCAAAGATTACGCGTCTTCCTCGTTCCCATTCCCTGTTGCCCTGGCAACATTACTACGGTAAGCACAAAGGACATAATAGAAAAGCAAACTGCGTTTCTTCTTAGTAGACAGTTCACCTTGCTTATAATAATGGTGTTCAAGGTCAACGTGTGTCATCAGCACTACAAACACACTACAAACACAGAATGCTAATTCTGGCAACATTACCTGTTCATCTGACAGTGAATTAATAAAGAAATAAAGAAACAAACACCACATTCAATGTTAGAATAAAAACAAATACAAAACAGTATCATTAAAACCCGTCAACTAAAAATGTGGTGATTCATTTCAAAGTTAGCTTGTGCAACAGTGATGTGCAATTTCCAACCAACTTGTTTTCCAAAATACTTTGTCAGAAAAATGCATAGTTGTATACTAGAGGCAGTCAGTGCTGTTTATGATGAGGGAGGACACATTTCTAGTACAGCATGTTGGATGACTGTCATTCATATTCCATTCACCCAGTTCAATGTAACATCGATAGGTTTAGGCTACTACATTATACTCAAATCTTATCTAGGGTGTAATAATTAATCCAACAGTTGCAAACAAGAGTTTCTATTGGACAAATTCAGCTATTTTTTTTATCCCCGTTTCATTTGCTTCCGTTTAAGAAACATTTTTCAACAGGATCGGTGGAATGAATACACCCCTGATCACGCATAAACACAGTTCACTTTCATAACAGCCACGCTGTATTCATTCTAGCCTCTATGCACTCTTCTCCTTTCACCTTTTCCCTTCGTTTGTGGACTTCAATGAAAAACACATCAGCTGTATGTGACCAGGCCAAAAAAAAAAATCTAACCAAAGCATGTCATAACTGCTACACACAGCGTACATCGTGGGTAAATGCTGAGCAGTGATCAATGAATAGGTGGGTAAATGCTGAGCAATGATCAAGATGACAGGAGGCAAGAAATGCAAATGGAAAAAACTGTGTTTACCTGCGTTTACCCTCCAATACATAACTGATTTATAAGTGCATATACATATGATGTACAAAGAACGTTACTAGTGGACCAAGAAAGTGTTCATTCATCCATTGAATTCACTGAGAGATTGTACAACAAAGTGTACATCGGAGATATTACTATTTTTTTCAGCTCCTGTGATTCTGGACCCCAACACCGCAAACCACTGGCTCTCTGTCTGATCATCGGACCAATGTCAGTGTATATATATATATATATTGGCACATGAATGAAGGTCCCTGACAACCCAGAGAGGAATCCAAAATATTACCAGGTACTGGGCTCTGAGAGGATCAGCTCAGGAAAATAAACTGAGAGGTGGATGTGGGAGACCATCCTCTCTGCTCTATAGGGGTGGTTACTGAGTCCATAGAAAGAAATAATGAGCTGAGTTTATTATCAAACAATGGAGTCTGGACTATACTGCTATGAAGTGGTGAGTATTCAGATGGAAGTGGTAACATTCTCACTCTGCAGAGGAGACCCCAGAGAATCAGACTGCAGCTTGACAAGGCGAGGTGTCCTTCTGGGACTCTGAAGACATGACACATGTTAGAGTTGTGTCAATTCGAATCTGGTATCAGGATAAATATGACACTGAATCACCGATTGTATACTATGTATTTTTATTAGCTAAGCAATAAGTGGTAAATGCAATTTTCGTATATACGGGCTCTCTGTCCCACCTCGCAGGGCAAACAGAGAACTGACTTGTTCCTGACAAAGATATTATAATATACCCTGATGACAGAAGTAGTTCCTGCTTCTGAGCCGGCCTGTCAGAGTAGAGACTGGGCGTGGTTTAGACTCACCCAGCCTATCGTTGATTGTTGGCACAGAGGCTGGTCCCAGCCCCCTAAACGCTTCAGTTGATAGATGTAACTGTTGCTGTGAAGAATATCTATGCGCTCATGCTCGATACCGTTATCTCGCACCTGGCTCCTGTTATCTAACAAAAGACTGTTTGTGCTCGCAACACTACGTTCTGAATGTGCCCCCCCAACTCATTGCACAGTTCCTGTCTTCATGTTGTTCTGTATTTTTCCATCATGAGAAAGGCCCTTGGCCCTGAAACTGTTAACAATGTTTCAAGTCAGCTATGTTGCATAACACATACATACATCCACACAAGCCAACAGCAGATAATATTCAATCACCTATATGGTAACGGGCTATAGTGCATAACACAGAATCCTCATACACAAATCAACACTTTTGAGCATGTTTACTGAGAGACTGTACCCACACATCCACTTTGATAACACCACTCCTATGCAGATCTGCCAATCAGAGGTCTCGTGTGTGTGTGTGTGTGTGTGTGTGTGTGTGTGTGTGTGTGTGTGTGTGTGTGTGTGTGTGTGTGTGTGTGTGTGTGTGTGTGTGTGTGTGATAGAGGTTTAGACTCACCCACGGTAGATTTGTATTTTTGTGTTTGAATAAATAACCATTTTGAATGTGCATATAGTTTCTTTCAGAAGAAGGCACAACATAATAGCAGTAATTAGTCAACAGTGTCAATGATTGTGATTTGACCATGTCATACACACTGTCAATGGTTGTGTTTTTACCTAGTCAAAACCACTCTCAATGGTTGTGATTTTACCCCCTCGAATATACTGTCAATGGTTGTGATTTTACCCCCTCAAATACACTGTCAATGGTTGTGTTTTTACCCTGTCAAAATCACTGTCAATGGTTGTGATTTTACCCTCTCAAATATACTGACAATGGTTGTGATTTTACCCCCTCAAATACACTGTCAATAGTTGTGATTTCACCCTCTGAAATATCCTGTCAATGGTTGTGATTTCACATTCTAAAATATACTGTCAATGGTTGTGATTTCATTCTCTAAAATATACTGACAATGGTTGTGATTTCACAATCTAAAATATACTGTCAATGGTTGGGATTTCACCCTCTAAAATATACAGTCAATGGTTGTGATTTCACCATCTAAAATATACTGTCAATGGTACCTCATTTCTGCTCTCTGAAATGCACCGCTGAAGGTTTGAATGATTTCCTTCCTTTACAAACAAGAAATACACATTTGTTTTGACAATGGTAAAACTGATGACTGTACAACTTGTGGAGCAATGTCAATCACAAAATATAGAAGGAATATGAAATGCTGATCTCTTCAGTACAGAACTGGTCCTTCAATATACCGTACGAACTGCAGAATCTGGTTTGGAACTACGGCAAGGTCTGCTAGTCCCTCCTCGTTTAGGTCGTTTTTTTTGTAACTATGACTGACTGAGAGCACCAGAAGTTGTCAGAGGGAGACGGCTAACCTCCTAACCACTATTTCAGTGCATATTCACACCAGTAGAGCGCAGCATTACTCAGCATTACTCTCAAATTGTACATGTGCCCGAATACAACAGGTGTAAACCTTACTGTGAAATTCTTACTTACAAGCCTTTAACCATCAATGTAGTTTTAAGAAAATAGAGATAAGAAGATATTGACTAAATAAACTTAAGTAAAAAAATATATATAAAGTAGCACAATAAAATAACAAGGCCATATGTATATATATATATTTTTAAACTAGGCAAGTCTGTTAAGATCAAATTCTTATTTACCGGCACAACGCTCTAACCACTAGGCTACCTGCTGCTCCAATGCAGGGTGTACCAGTACCGAGTCAATGTGCAGGGGTAAAGGTTAGTCAAGGTAATATCTACATGTAGGTAGGGGTAAAGATAAGAAACAGCGAGTAGCAGCAGTGTAAAAACAAAGGGGGAGGGTGTCAATGTAAATAGTCCGGTGGCCATTTGATTAACTGTTCAACAATCTTATGGCTTGGGGGTAGAAGCTGTTAAGGCGCCTTTTGGACCTAGACTTGGCACTCTGGTACTGCTTGCCGTGCGGTAGCAGAGAGAACAGTCTATGACTTGGGTCGCATACACGTTTTACTATCCTTGTGGTGACCTAAAATAATTGATTTCCATTCAAAATCCTATTTAGACTAACCCCTAACCCTTACCCTAACCTTAACCCCTCACCCCAACCCAAATTCTAACCTTAATTGTAACCCTGGCCTTTGTCCTCATGGAAACCTGGGAAATGTCTCCATGTGATTTTTCCCCCCTTGTTTTACTATCCCTGTGGAGACTTTTGGGGATTTCCATTACCCAGGAGGATAGTAATACACACACACACAAAGCATTTACCAGAGTCCATGAGGATGTTGGTAGGTTTGTAAGAAGTTGGATGGGGAGCGCAGCACTGGACTTTGACAGAGGTAGACTTCTGTATCCTCCTCTAACAGTAGACCCTGCTCCTGCGCATTATGGCCTGAACTGCATTCCTGTAACTTAAGGTTACTTGCGTAGCCCCCAGAGGTGGGACCAAATCACTATTATTCAAGTCACAAGCTATTCTCAAGACAGAAGGTCCAAGTCTCAAGTCAAGTCCCAAGTAGAACCGGTCGAGTCTTGAGTTAAGTCCAAGTCGTGCATTCTAAGAGCAAGTCAAGTCCCAAGTAGAACCGGTCGAGTCTTGAGTTAAGTCCAAGTCGTGCATTCTAAGAGCAAATCTAGTCATAAGTTGTTTTTTTAGTCAAGTAACACAAAATCTACACAGAAAATGACTTGTTCAACTACAAATCTTTGTCTATTTATTGAGGCTACCAGATAGCCCTTTTCATTATTTTGTCTACAACTCATTTTGATGATGTAATCATTATTTTTTAACAAATTCCAAATGCAAGCTTCATAAGTAAATTATACATTTTGAGCCATTTTTACATACCAAATGACCAGTAGACCTATGCTAGTAATTTTTGCTTGATGCTCCATTGCTGGTGAGCTTGCAGAGTAAACAATTCATATTCTTGATCACCAAACCATTTTTGGAGCTGCATATTTATTTAGGGCAATTCTCTCTCCCTACAATTTGATGTTTGTACTGCACCTGATCCTATAGCTGTACAGAAAATCAGGGATCTGTTTGCTAGCTCAGTGTGCTTCAAACTTTTTGACCAGCAACCCCCAAAAAGGAGTAGTAACTGTTGCAAATTACAATGGACTCATGGTAATTGATTAACATAAACACATTTAGCATCTCTGGGCCTCCACGCCAGGCCTCCACGCATACAATCCTCTAATGCGCTCATTTGGAACATCTACATTTTTAAAAGTATAATAGAATAATTGAATCACAATAAATCCATTATTTATTTCAGGTAGGTCTTAAGAAACACTATGATATGCAGAAAATGTATTTCAGAAGAACAGAATGTTTAGTTTAGTTAAGTTGATTCATTTGACCATTTAAAAAAACATGCAGGCTAAGGTGGGCTAGGGTGTTCCAGGTTAGACTGGGTTTGGTTTACAGGAGTGTTTATTGTTCTGCGCCCCAGATATTTAACTGATTACTTTCCCCATGATAGGTGTTGCTAATGTGTGCTTATACAGGTTCAGGAGTAATGCTGGGAAAGGTACTTTCTTGTCTACTGGATCCTCAGAGTGGAATGAGTTGCCTCTGCCCATAAAAAAAACGACGTCCTCTCTGGGCAGCTTTAAAAACAAAGCAAAAAACAGTTTGATGTCTACTGTGCCCCATATGAATGTACCCTACGATGTAGCTGAAATTAGATAGATGTTCTTCTTCTTTGTTTTTATTAGCTCGGTGTCATACGGTGTTCAATCTTGCCTAGCCTAGCCATCTTGTTTAAGAGGACCACCGTGGAAATAAGTCCCAGACTTTATTGTGTTATCCTCGATGATATTCTGAGTCGGCCTTATCTTACTCCGGTTACTCATAGCCTAGGCTGTAGGCTAGTTCATTTAACAATATTTGCTTGTAATTCCCGTGCCATTATGTACAATTCTTTTATAGAACGAAGAATACAGTTGAACATAGCTGAATAAAATAGAAAGGATATTTTTCCCCAAGCGACTGCAGAGCGAGTGGAGCATTCTGCGTTCTACGTTTTTATAAACGTTGAGCGTTTATAAAAAATGATAATTAAGAAATAGGTCCTATATACTTGATATACAGTTATTTGGCAACTTTAGTTGTTAAACAAACTTTAATGTCTTTAGAAATCAAAACATATAACCTATGGTGGCTGCATGATGTGACTATATTGATGATTTGAAAAGTAACAAAAAAGGCATTCGCTCTGTTTCTCTCATTCCCAATTGGACAAGCAGTTGATATCAAGGCACAAGGCGAGACCCAAATGCAGACACGGGAGGCAGATGGTTGGAGTCTTACAATGTTTAATAATCCAAAGGGGTAGGCAAGAGAATGGTCGTGGACAGGCAAAAAGGTCAAAACCAGATCAGAGTCCAGGAGGTACAGAGTGGCAGACAGGCTCGTGGTCAAGGCAGGCAGAATGGTCAGGCAGGCGGGTACAAAGTCCAGAAATAGGCAAAGGCCAAAACCAGGAGGACTAGAAAATGAGAATGCAAAAAGCACGAGAATGGGTAAAACACTGGTTGACTTGGAAACATCCAAGACGAACTGGCACAGAGAGACAGAAAACACAGGGATAAATTCACTGAGGAAAATAAGCGACACCTGGAAGGGGTGGAGACAATCACAGGAACAAGTGAAACAGATCAGGGTGTGACACTTGATAATATTCCCAGTCCCACCCGTCTTTACATATAGCCTACTAATATATGACTGAAATTTGTTTAGATTTAGGATGGGCCCCAACAAAAACATGTCATTTGTAGCCTAAACTCAGCAAAAAAAGAAACGTCCCTTTTTCAGGACCCTGTCTTTCAAAGATAATTAGTCAAAACCCAAATAACTTCACAGATCTTCATTGTAAAGGGTTCAAACACTGTTTCCCATGCTTGTTCAATGAACCATAAATAATTAATGAGCATGCACCTGCGGAATGGTCGTTAAGACTTAGGACACTAAAAACGCTGTTCTACTGACTCTGAAAAACACCAAAAGAAAGATGCCCAGGGTCCCTGCTCATCTGTGTGAATGTGCCTTAGGCATGCTGCAAGGAGGCATGAGAACTGCAGATGTGGCCAGGGCAATAAATTGCCATGTCCATACTTTGAGATGCCTAAAACAGCTCTACAGGGAGACAGGACGGACAGCTGATCGTCCTTGCAGTGGCAGACCACGTGTAACAACACCTGCACAAGATCGGTACATCCAAACATCTTACTTGTGGGACAGGTACAAGATGGCACCAACAACTGCCCGAGTTACACCAGGACCGCACAATCCCTCCATCAGTGCTCAGACTGTCCGCAATAGACTGAGAGAGGCTGGACAGGGCTTGTAGGCCTGTTGTAAGGCAGGTCCTCACCAGACATCACTGGCAACAACGTCGCCTATGGGCACAAACCCACCGTCGCTGGACCAGACAGGACTGGCAAAAAGTGCTCTTCACTGACGAGTCGCGGTTTTGTCTCACCATGGTGATGGTCAGATTCACGTTTATCGTCGAAGGAATGAGCATTACACCGATGCTTGTACTCTGGAGCGGGATCGATTTGGAGGTGGAGGGTCCGTCAACGTCTGGGGCGGTGTGTCACAGCTTGTTGTCATTGCAAGCAATCTCAACGCTGTGCGTTACAGGGAGGAAATCCTCCTCCCTCATGTGGTACCCTTCCTGCGGTGCCCTTCCTGCAGCGCTTGGTGGAAGAGTGGGGTAACATCTCACAGCAAGAACGGGCAAATCTGGTGCAAATCATAAGGAGGAGATGCACTGCAGTACTTAATGCAGCTGGTGGCCACACCAGATACTGAATGCTACTTTTGATTCTGACACCCCTTTTGTTCAGGGACACATTATTCCATTTCTGTTAGTCACATGTCTGTGGAACTTGTTCAGTTTATGTCTCAGTTGTTGAATCTTGTTATGTTCATACAAATATTTACACATGTTAAGTTCGCTGAAAATAGTCGCAGTTGACAGTGAGAGGACGTTTCTTTTTTTAATATACACTCGAATAGCAAAAGAAGGAAGTGCTTTGTGTGATTACGTTTTTAATATGCCAGGTAGCCTCGGCTACTCCCGTTGTAAAGTGGATTAATGTGCTTCATTTTAGGAGTTGAGAAGTAGCACTAGAAAGATGGGATCCTCCTCTTTTTAATAGTGGCCAGTCAACCCTGTTCCCAGGGTCCTAAACGCTTAATTTAGAGTTATTTGGCAACATAATCGATGACACAAACCTTAGAATGTCTTAGAAATCAAAACATATGAAAATGAAAATGCATGCGCTCTGTCTTGCCTCAGTAGACTGCACATGCTGTTCATTAGTCTTTCATTCACACGTGATAATAGTCTCACCCATCAGACTATTCTAATCTTGCTTTTTCATAAACTAAATCATATCTGTGAAATTTGTTTTGATTTAGAATGGGCCATTATCAGCCAGGCATGCAACCATCAGAACAGGGGCAGGGAAAAAAATTAATGTAATCTGAATGAACTCGAATAGCGAATGGAGGACGCTTTTCCCATGTTTTCTTTTTCATGCCAGCCAGGTAGGCCACTCAGTCACCGTAACAGCCCTGGAGAGGAGAGTGGGCTCCCTCCATCTTCCCTGTGCACAGACTCAAAACGATGGCAGACTCTTTTTGTTGAGCAGGGAATCTGCCTTCCGCCCGAGAGGAGAGAGGGGAAAGAGTCGGACACCGTGTGAGCCATGCCCTGCTCCCCTCATCCACTGGGGACAGACCCCAAGGTCGGTCGCCCCCTTTTTACCCCAGGGGAATCACAAGTGGGGGCCTGGAGCCACTGGTACCAGTATACTGCCCTCTTCCTGTCATGCAGCTACACTGGCTCTTTGCAGGGGATGTCGGACTGGGACAGAAGTTTAAAGCCTCGCCTTTTGTTTCAACAGCTTGTTCGGCTCGATAGAGGCATCCAAGAAGTCAGCCTTCTCCTTGTTTGTCAGGCTGGACAGATTCAGCCACTAGGCCCTCTCTCCTATCACCGCAAGGCTCCTGGCGCATTCACAGTTATGGATAGCGCCCCTAGGCAGGCAGCTGGGTTGGCAGACAGCTGGGTTCCCAGACAGCTGGGTTGGACATGCCCGAATCCATTAAGGTTGACCATCTCCTCCAGCAGCTCTCCCTGATATGCCATCAGTAGAGTGGTAAAGTTCAGTGCCCTAAATGAGCTTGTTGTGGACACATACACCTTCTGGAGGATGGAAGAAGAGAAACATTCCATCATGTCAGGGAGAGATGCGCCGGTGAGGGAGGACGCATGGCATTCGGGCTATAGGTAGTTAGCTAGAGAAGGTTCCACCACTTGGAGCTTGGCTGCAGCCCGTTTGTACACATGGAGTTGCCCACACTCCAAGCTGGGAGAGGGGGGCAAGTGTTCTAGAAGGCCTCGAGGTCTGAGCTTCTTCATCATCCTTGTCGCAGAAGATGTGCAGAATACTGTCGTCCTCCTCCTCTACAATCACCATGTCTTCCTTCCTTGCTGCTAGTTTGTCGAACATCTGGTGGAAATCTGGGGGGAGACCGTCTATAACCTCGGCCAGGGGTTGTTGGGTGGCCTCTTTGCCCGAAGGCTGGGAGGAAGAATAGCCTCATGGGGGGGGGGGGGGGGGGGGGGGGGGCAACTTCGCGCAATGCATGCAGGACGCTGGGATAGCGAGAGCTGTCTGGGCATGCTCCAGTCCCAAGCTGGTGAAAGATAGAATGAGTGTCTTCCCTGATAAAGAACCCACATAGGCACGGTGTAGGGGAGCAGGGGGCAAGCTGGGTTCACCCTGTGAAGGGGTACTAGTAGCCATAGCTCCAGCAAGTGGGAAGTACGGGCTATGCATCTGCTGGCTGAATCTTAGCTGTGTAGCTAGCTAATCTTGGCATTCAAAGGCTAGCTGAAGAAAAAGTGCATGGCATAAGTCTTCGGTGAGCTAGCTAGGTTAGCCTTGCCTTGCCACATTGGCTAACCAAATCTCAAAAGTCTCCTTCCTCTCTTCCACCGTGGTGGGGAAAAAGCATCATGAAGCAGGTAGCTAAGTGGGCTAGTTTGATGAAGGCTAGCCATGTGGTGCTAGCTTTGACTGGAGCCTGAGAAATTTTCCTTTCAGTAAAAGTACCCAATTCTCTCGACAAGAAGCTGTAATCCCACACTCCACAGCGAGTCCAGGAAAGCAGTGATTCTGTCCGTCAGACTTTGTGTGATTGGAGCTTCTATGTGGTCACCGGTTCCCCATAGTGAGATACCGAAAAAAGCATTTGAAAGAGAACACACAGCACATCTACTCTATAGAACCACACACACAAACAGGCCTCTTTTAAAGATCAAAAAGGTGGAGGGCTTACTTAAACGAAGGAAGGACTAGGTTGGACTGTATGATAGGCTAGATCAGGTTTATTGCTGCCACTATGACGCATCAGTCAGAATACAATGAGGAGACGGAGATAAGAATCCCAAAATTATATTTATTCACAGTTGAAGAACGAACACAAAAAGGCACATGAGGAGAGTTGGAGCTTGGTTAAAGGGGCAATCTGCTGTTCAAACAATAACCGCTGTTTCGGTAAACTGCTCTCAAATTCATAGACAGAGCTATGGATGTAAGGACTGACCATCCGTGATATTTTCTAAATTATAGTTTGAACCATGTTTTGAGGCTATGCAGTGTTTGTAAAACAAGCTTATATTTTGGGTTCTGATGGGGACAGTTGAACTAAGCTCATGAGGCATTTCTTCTTCAAGAATCAGTGCCTTCAGAAAGTATTCACACCCCTTTCATTTTTTCCACATTTTGTTGTATTACAACTTGGAATTTAAAATGGATAAAATGTAGATGTGTGTCACTGATCTACACACAATGCCCCACAATGTCAAAGTGGAATTCTGTTTTTAGAATTTTGTACAAATTAATAAAAAACTAAAAGCTGAAATGTCTGGAGTCAATAAGTATTCAACCCCTTTGTTATGGCAAGCCTAAATAACTTCATGAGTAAAAATGTCCTTTAACCTAACAAGTCAGATAAGTTGTATGGAGTAAAAATTTCCTTTAACCTTTAACAAGTCAGATAAGTTGTATGTAATTCTGTGTGCAATAATGGTGTTTAACATGATTTTTGAATGACTACCCCATCTCTATACCCCATACATAGAATTATCTGTAAGGTCCTTCAGTTGAGCAGTGAATTTCAAGCACAGATTCAACGACAAAGACTAGAGACGTTTTCCAATGACTCTAAAAAGAATGGCACCAATTGTTAGATGGGTAAAAAACAGACATTGAATATCCCTTTGATCATGGTGAAGTTATTAATTTCACTTTTGATGGTGCATCAATACACCCAGTCACTACAAAGATACAGGCTTCCTTCCTAACTCAGTTGACGGAGAGGAAGGAAACCGCTCAGGGATTTCACCATGATACCAATGGTCATTTTAAAAGGAGATGGTGATGGATCAACAACAATGTAGTTACTCCACAATAATAACCAAAATTACAGAATGAAAAGAAGGAAGCCTGAACAGAATAAAAATATTCCAATATATGCATCCTGTTTGCAATAAGGCATTAAAGTAATACTGCAAAACATGTGGCAAAGAAATTTACGTTTTGACCTCAATACAAAGCATTATGTTTGTGGCAAATCTAATACAGCCCATCACTGAGTACCACTTTTCATATTTTCAAGCATGGTGATTCTACATCATGTTATGAGTATGCTTGTCATCAGCAAGGCCCAGGGAGCTTTTTAGGATAAAAAGAAAAGGAATATAGCTAAGCACAGGCAAGTACTAGAGGAAAACCTGGTTCAGTCTGCTTTCCAACAGACACAGGGAGACAAATTCACCTTTCAGCAGGAAAACAACCTAAAACACAAGGCCAAATACACTGAGTGTACAAAACATTAGGAACACCTTTCTAATATTGAGTTGCACCCTCTTTTGCCTCCAGAACAGCCTCAATTCGTCAGGGCATGGACGCTAAAAGGTGTTCTACAGGGATGCTGTCCCATGTTGACTCCAAAGCTTCCCACTGTTTTGTGAAGTTGTCTATCTATCCTTTTTCAATCAATAAAAACAAATACAAAACAAAATCATCAAAACCAGTACGTACACGTGTAAAAAATGTGGTTAATTTCAAAGTTAGCTTTTTCATCAACAGCAACGTGCGATTTCCCAAAACACGTTGGAAGAAAAATACATAGGTCAAGTTGCATACTGTCACTTATAGGCCTGGCGTATGTGACCCTAAAACGGACTAATACATATCATTAAACAAACAAGAAAAATAATTACAGCACCTATTTAATTTAGTTTGCTTTAAAATACAATTACTGAATTCAGACGTATACTACAAAAAAAATAATGTATTCTAGAAGACTATCCCTATATTATAAAACGATATTGTGGGACAGCATAATGGCAGCACAATGTGCTTATGGCTAAGAGGTATGAGAATTGTATTGTGTGATGTTTTTCTCGGGTAAACCTGAAATGACAAACGCTGGGCTTGAACCTATCCCCTTTGTTCAGTACAGCTTACGTTTGAGTAACATTGAGGTATTGAATGGGTTAGTTAATCCAACATCAATATAATAAGAGTAAGGTATAGGATCACTTTTCAAATGTAATAAAACAGTTACCATAGCAACGTTATATTTTCTTCACAAATTCAGACTTCCGTAAATAAAGTCCACAGATAACCATACATCTGAAAAGAAAGGCAACTTCATGAAATCTAGAAGTGGCATGTCCTTCCCTTATTCTCTACACCTCAAGAGAGAGAGACACAGAGAGCTGCAAAAATAACGCTATTTCCAATGATATATGCCTGTTGTAAATATAAAATGTTTAAATATCAGTAGTATACTATTATTAAACATCCTCTGCACTTTGCTTAGTTGGTTCCATGGCAGATTGTTCTGATGAGTTGATTGATCATCTGCCTGTTTTAACCAGCTGTGGAAAATACAGAGAGAGCACATCAAAAAGAATACCAGAAAACAGAGCACCGAAGCTTAAGAGCACTATGAGCTGTGGCACATACCTGTTCTAGATAGAACACAGGTCTTCTTACACACATCCTCTGTCTCAAAGCGGTTGGCATTTCCTTCACAGCTTCCATACCAGAACTGTGCACAGGAATTGGCCTGTTTGTCGTAATACCACTGGATGTTATACTCTCGACAGGTGCCTTGGTCCAAACTCAGGTTACAGCGGGGATTGAGCGAGACAGACTCTGACAAAACAACATCGAAGGAGAGGTATGACATACAGTGCATTCGGAAAGTATTCAGACCCCTTGACTTTTCCCACATTTTTTACATTATATCCCTCATTGTAAAATTTATCAAATTGTATTTTTCACTCATCAATCTACACACAATACCCCATAATGACAAAGAAAAAACAGGTTTTTGGAAATGTTAGCAAAGTTATTAAAAATAAAAAGCTAAAATATCACATTTACATATGTATTCAGACCATTTACTCAGTTACTTTGTTGAAGCACCTTTGGCAGCGATTACAGCCTCAAGTCTTCTTGGGTATGACGCTACAAGCTTGGCACACCTGTATTTGGGGAGTTTCGCCCATTCTTCTCTGCAGATTCTCTCAAGCTCTGTCAGGTTGGATGGGGAGTGTCGCTGCACAGCTATTTTCAGGTCTTTCCAGAGATGTTCGATCAGGTTCAAGTCTGGGCTCTGGCTAGGCCACTCAAGGAGATTTGTCCTGAAGCCACTCCCGCGTTGTCTTGGCTGTGTGCTTAGGGTCATTGTCCTATTGGAAGGTGAACTGCTCTGGAGCAGGTTTTCATCAAGGATCTCTCTGGACTTTGCTCTGTTCATCTTTCCTCCATCCTGACTAGTCTCCCAGTCCCTGCCACTGAAAAACATCCCACAGCATGATGGTACCACCACCATGCTTCACCATAGGGATGGGGCAAGGTTTTCTCCAGACGTGACCCTTCTCATGGTTTGAGAGTCTTTAGGTGCCTTTTGGCAAACTCCAAGAGGGCTGTCATGTGCCTTTTACTGAGGAGTGGCTTTCGTCTGGCCATGCTACCATAAAGGCCTGATTGGTGGAGTGCTGCAGAGATTGTTGTCCTTCTTGAAGATTCTCCCATCCCTACAGGGGAATTATGGAGCTCCTTCAGAGTGACCATCGGGTTCTTGGTTACCTCCCTGACCAAGGCCCTTCTCGCCCGATTACTCAATTTGGCTGAGCGGCCAGCTCTAGCAAGAGTCTTCGTGGTTCCAAACTTCTTCCATTTGAGAATGATGGAGGCCACTGTCTTCTTGGGATCCATTTTTTGGTACCCTTCCCGAGATCGGTGCCTCGAAACAATCCTGTCTCGGAGCTCTATGGACAATTCCTTCGACCTCATGGCTTGGTTTTTGCTCTGACATGCACTGTCAACTGTGGGACTTTATATAGACAGGTGTGTGCCTTTCCAAATCATGTCCAATCAATTTAATTTACCACAGGTGGACTCCAATCAAGTTGTAGAAACATCTCAAGGATGATCAGTGGAAAAAGGATGTACCTGATCTCAATTTCGAGTCTCATAGCAAAGGGTCTGAATACTTGCAAACATTTCTAAAAACCTGTTTTAGCTTTGTCATTATGGGGTATTGTGTGTAGATTGAGGAGGTAAAATATTGATTTAATCCATTTAAGAATAAGGCTGTAATGTAATTAAATGTTGAAAAAGTAAAAGGGTCTGAATACTTTCCCGAATTCAAGGAATTTGAAAACGTGTAAAGATATTGAACGCCAACTTCCATGACAGAAATGACTCTGTTTCTTTATCTAACACAACATGTTGCAGTGTTAGGTCCTAACCTTGGGGGGAAATAGAATTAGGGATAGTAATTGATACAGGCTGAAATTGTCCCTCGCTGGATGATGATGAACCTGTTGTTCCTGAGGATGATGATGCTGATCCTGATAACGAGACAGCTGTGTTGGAGTGGGAGCTTTCCTTTGCAGGGAAGATGGATACTGTTTCGTTAGCTACAGCCACAGTACTACCTCCTCGCACGTGGGTCCTTACGTCTAAATCTTCACCCTCTTCATCATCCACCTGGATGATGACACATACACATAGATTAGTTAGACAGTAACTCAACCCACTACTGCTAAAATGTAATTTAATTGACTAACAGAGCAATGACTATAACAAAGCAATCATTCAATTGCTCCCCTATAACACCTAAGGAGAGATACTTTGTATGATATAAATGTGTCCTGTAAAGGTCTACTTGGACCTGCACTGGGAGTGGTCCAGCATTGAGGGGCAGATCAAAGTTATCTCCACGGCCTCTGATGTGACTCTGGGAACTGGTGCGTCCACTTGGATTTAGGATAGGATCCTCATTATAGGTGTTTCCATGTTTGTTATTCCCATGTCCGTTATTCTCATGTCCGCTATTCCCCTGTCCGCTATTCCCCTGTCCGCTATTCCCCTGTCCGCTATTCCCCTGTCCGCTATTCCCCTCTCCGCTATTCCCCTGTCCGCTATTCCCATGTCCGTTATTCTCATGTCCGTTATTCTCATGTCCGCTATTCCCCTGTCCGTAGTTCCCATTTCCGTTGTTCCCATAGCCGTTGTTCCCATAGCCGTTGTTCCCATAGCCGTTGTTCCCATAGCCATTGTTCCCATAGCCGTTGTTCCCATTTCTTCCAAAGCCATTAGTGTTGCGATTCAACACAAGGGCTCCATTCTCATCCTCACAGAACTGGCTAACAAGCTTTGACTCCAGAGCTGAAAGACAAAAGGAGAGAAATGACAACCTCAGGTAAAGTATAAAATATGATATCTGTATGACAATAAAGGGTAAAGTTGTTATTACTGTACAACAGCATTGTATTAAGTAATGTGTGATACCATACACATATGACCATGTTAATCACCTGGTAGAGTGTTGAAATCGTCGATGAGGTACATATGTTCACTGTCAGGGTCAGAGGCGATCAGATTTAGTTCACGCAGGAACTCGGCCTGGGTTGTATCTGAGGTGTTGACAATCCCCAGGGCATACATCTCAATGTTGGCAGCATGGGCCTCCCTCACAGCAATGTCCAGCTTCACAGGCTCTCGTTTGTCTGTCTGTCCATCTGTGATAACAATGGCCACTTTCCTAACCCCAGTACGGGCACTGTAGAAGGCCTCCTGGGTAGCCTTCCGGATGGCGGTGCTAGTATAGGTTCCCTCACCCACGTAGGACATCTTCCTGATGGCCTGCTTGACATCTTGTTTGGTCATGTAGCGCGCCAGATTGAACTCCAGGTGGACATCCAGACTGTACAGGACTAATCCAATTCTGGTGGCGTTACGTCCAACAGTGGTACGGTCCACCAGCGCTGTGACGAAGTCCTTGATGATTTCAAAGTTTTCCGGACCAACACTCTCTGAGCTGTCAATGACGAATACAAGCTCCATTGGCCTCTCTTTGCACTTGATTCCACATCCTAAAAGCATGAGAGAGATGCTGAATTAACATTATTTAATTAAAGCTTCATGTTTTAGCTTGGATTTATTATTATCATGGTGTTAGTCTTACCACATATTTCCTTGATCAATTTAATGATGTCTTCTCTCTGGAAGTGATAGAAGTGTGAGATTTATATTCATATTTCATATTTTTGTATATATTACAGAGCCATTCAAGCAGTATGTAAAGTTTGTGAACTTACTGTAAGCCCCACTTCACCCTTTACTCCTGGCCTCCCCTGAGTTATGAGAGAAACATTTGAAATGATTCATACATCACTACTTCTAAATGATATGAAAGAACACCATAAAACAGCAATTTTGGTAAAACAATGAATATTTAGAAAACTCACAGACTCTCCAGGAACCCCAGAATCTCCCATGCCCCCCTTTACACCCTTATTTCCTCTCTCACCCTGCAAGCCACGGTCACCCTGCGGTGATGAGACAGGAGGAAGCAACAGGAGCACTGCTGTTAGAGACAAGGTCACTGCATCCATCAGAGGAAGAGGGCTATGAGTTGAAGCATGCATGTCATCCTCTTACCTTACCTCCTGGGAATCCTTCCCCTATGGGTCCCCTTGGCCCTGTCACACCCTGAGACCCCTGCTCACCCTAAAATACAAAAGATGAATCATTAATCAAAACAAGACCCATCGGTTGGTCATTTACCCAAAGGCCAGGTAGTTGAAAAAGAGCTAAAACACACTAAAGATCACAGGTCAGGAGTGGACGGTGTTATTAAACATACCTTGGGGCCGTGCAGACCTTCCCCTGGGGGCCCATTTGGACCAGGGGGTCCTTTCCTTCCAATGTTACCCTGGAAACCAATGATGCTAATTTAATGGGAGGGGACGGACAGGCTACAGACTATAACTAAAGTTGATTGAGTTTGGACATTGCCATCACAGCTGGACTACCGGTATGTGTTAAGGTATTACACTCAGAATGTGACCTATGGCTGAATAATGGAAGTTCTGTTCATATTAGCTTCATACCGGTGGTCCTTGCACACCCTTTCCTTTTGGGCCTGGCAAACCTGGCAATCCTCTGAAGCCAATGTCTCCCTGGGACAGACAGATGTAGAGTCACGTACGATACATAATACACATTCACGTTGACATATAGTAGGTTGTAGCAGATTGACATAGAGGATTTAGGGACAGATACATGAGAGATACAGATGACAAGTACCTTAGGTCCTGGGATGCCAATGCCCTCAGGGCCCTGCTCTCCCTGTAGACCTGGAAGGCCTGGAGGACCCTAAAAAAGAAACAGGGAACAATCCAAATGGAATGAGTTTGGCTTAACACCAGCAATCTGCAGTTAAGTATGCAGTTGGCCATGCTGGTTGTAAGTACTCACCACTGGACCAGGGAAACCTTCACCTTTGGATCCAAAAGGTCCTGATGGACCAGGATTACCACGGTCACCCTGGTAAAAAAAAAACATTATTCAAAACGATGAGCATATGCCTCATAGTAATAGTAATTTCATATTTTCTTTGTTGTGAATTGCAACACTTACCTTTGGCCCAGGTAGCCCATAGCCTGTCTCTCCAGTCGGCCCAGAGGGACCAGGTGGGCCTAGATCACCCTGAGACAGAGAATGAGATAAGCTCATCACAATGCTGTTTATCAGCCAGGATGCGAGGATGCATTGCAACAGACTGCATGTAACAGTGTTTCTTACTGCAGGCTAACAGGCCTGTCAAATGTGTACAGTACCTGCCAAGACTTGCATACAGAAACAGGGTGTTAATAGATGTGTATTTCTTACCTTGGGACCTGCAATGGCCCGTCCCGGTAGTCCTGGCATGCCCAGTCGGCCTGGTGTGCCAGGCTCCCCCTGAAAAAAAAATCAAATAACTTTGAACTCTACAGACACTTTATCCAAACAAGCCCTACACTACCAACAGCCTGCAGAGATTTTCTGCAGAGTCCGCCACTTTTGTAATCTTCTAATGTATTTTGGTTGAACTCAAACTGTTGGCCTGCTATTACAACAATCTCAACAAATATGCAGTCAACACAGTGTGTGTTGAGTGTTGCTTGTAAATAACCTAAATAGACGTTAATTGAATGAATAATGGTAGGTCAAAGCAAACAATACTATCAGGTTCGCTAAATCTGCTGTGCTGTGATCAGATTGTGTTATTGTGTGTTATTGTGTTATTCTCACCATGGCACTTATCGTAAGAGTAGAGGTGTTCTGGTCAAATTCCCAACCTGGCCCCTTTCAATCATGTCCACCAAATCATCCACCTGATTCCCCTTTGGCATATATCACTCCTCACCTCTCCTTACCTCTCCACTATGCTACCTATACAAAGTGCTTTGAGCATCTACTGTAGGTGAAAAGGCGCTATATAAATGCAACCAATTAGTATTATCATTATTACCTTTGCCCCTGAGGGTCCGGTCATGCCAGGAGGTCCATGTAATCCACGGATGCCCCTTTGACCCTGGTCTCCCTGGTAGGGGTGGAGCACACATCATTTACATGACCCCCTCTTGGTGCTTACAGGTTAGTATTACAGAAGGGTAAGGATGTGAAACCTACCTTCTCGCCCTGGGTGCCGATCCCTGCTGCTCCATCAGGACCTCTTATACCAGCTACACCCGCCTCACCCTGGCAGTGGTGAAGGGTAGATGGGACAGACCATTTCACATTGGCACATTCCTTTCCTTTGTGGTATACTAGATCCATTATAGTTCTATAGAATTATACTGGATCTATAGAACTATACGGGATCTATAGAACTATACTGGATCTATAGAAGTGGTGTAAAGGTGAAATAACACACCTTCTGTCCTGGAGCCCCGTCCTCGCCTGGAAGACCAGGTAAGCCAGCCAGGCCAGATGTACCAAGCTCACCCTGGAAAAGAAACAACTAGCTTTTAAAAATATATCACAAGTTCAACAGGCTTATTTGAGAAGGTGTTTTTTTATTATTTGGAAGAGGGTGGATACGGTATTTGTCTTACCTTTGGCCCTGGCTCACCAACGCCTCTCTCCCCTGTAGCTCCGAGCTCTCCTGGGAAACCTTGATCACCCTAGAAATAAGAGAATGGAAAGTAGGGTGAAGAAATCCACCAGGCAAAAACAACAGGCTAGCTACAAACAATAGCAATTAGAGAATTCCATTATCTGGGCCTTTAATTCATGGCTTTACATTGTCTCTACCAACCTTAGGTCCAGGTAAGCCCTCTCCTTGAGGTCCTCTGCCTCCAGGTGGACCTCTGGGACCCTCCACTCCCTGAGGAATAACAATCACAATTACATGTGTGTGTGTGTTTGATGGGAATGCAAGTGTAGTGTTTCGTTAATCTCCGCCACTCAGCTTACCTTCTCCCCCTGGATGCCCGCTCCTGTAAGTCCAACAAGTCCTGGATGACCTGGAGGCCCGAACTCACCCTGAGGTCAAACATAGAAAGGGTTAAGGACAGGGCCCGATTAAGAAATCATAGGCCCCGGGGCTTTGTCTTTCATAGGCCCCCCTGCCTCCAGCTCACGGTGATGGCCGATGCGCTCGTCGTGGCAATAGCCTATCTCAAGATGAGATCATTTGAAAAACAGTGCTGCTGTTAGCTAAAATTGGGAGTTGTTGAGAATATATATTTTTTTATTGGTTCTAAACACAGATTAGTCTTCTCTTTTCAGCATTGGGCATTTGCTTTCCAAACAGCATGTTTTTCCCGAAATTGTATTGTGAATTCTGTAAAAGGCAAACCGACAGCCGCAACTAACCATAGAAATATAATCCATAGATGGCAGTTCTCATTCAAGTCAGGACTGGCATCCATTGCTAGTGTACCCATGAGTTTAACTGTCAAATTGCCAGGGTAAGAGGTCCCAAAACCCTTCTATGGATTATATGTCTATGGCCACAATGCAAAAAACTGTATATTTGACACGCATGCTGCCCAAACTGGGGCCTTCCAAACTGAAAGCAAACTGGTAACTGCCAAAATAAAGGAAACACTTGGGTAAACAAGGTATAAAAAGTATATGTTATGGTGTGGGGGTTTATTTTCCTGGTATGGTTTAGGTCCACTTGTAGAATCTATGTCAAGGTGCATTGAAGCTATTCTGGCATCTCGTGGTGCCCCAACACCCTATTAAAACACATTAGGTTGGTGTTTCTTTTATTTTGGCTGATACCTGTATGTGCTTGTGATAAAACTTAATCCATTATGAACTATTGATTCTCTATGGCTAAATTATGCTCTCTGGTGTATTTTGAACATTTGGCACGGACTCCTGTGGTTGGATAAAAAAGGCATGACTAGCAGGCTCCTGAGGGTTGGCAGTTGCAGTAAAAAAAATCCTAAATATATACTACATACAGTATTTAATATATACAGTATATACTTCCTTTAATATTATTGTAAAACTATTATTATAATATATTTTTGTTTTTTGCTTCCTCTTTGCTTTCTCTTCCCCCAGGGGCCTCAGCCCCGTTAAACCCCTGCATTAATCCGGCCCTGGTTGAGGGTCTAGGTTGGCATTTAAACCTTTATGAGTTTATTGGCGTTTATGTCTTCAAATCAAGATAATTGGTACTAATAGAATCACCAGGCTGAATATCTGCACGAGTGCCTTTCCTAAATGTGATGTGAGCATATAGAGTATCTTGTCCTTGACTACAGAGGGCTAAAATCCCTAACCATCTAACCATAAATGTGGCTTAATTTGAGTGCTAGACACGGGTTATGCCAATAGTTGTATGTAACAATGTACTGTAGCATGGTTGTTTATTGAATCCTACATCATGCAAAAAGAATCCTACCTTCAACTTTCCCACAGTAACTACAGCTATGACCCTCCCCCCCGCCCTTTCTTTCTCAATGGAGTACTCCAAGGAGGCCCAGAGGGAGGATCCAAGGCTTCTTTATGAACTTCATTAGGTCTTTTGTTGGGTAGACATGGCATGTTTGTGTGAATGGCATTGATTAATGATGTATTTACAGCCCACCTTTTCTCCTTTGATTCCTGCACCCGTCTGTCCTCTTGGCCCCCTCGGTCCGGCCAGCCCCCGTTCTCCCTGCAGAACAAAAGACTCTCCCAGTCACACACATCCAGCTCCCACTGGTTCACACAATCACGGCACTATCCTCATTGTTCTCATTCTTAGTCGATAGTGTAGTGGGGACCGGGAGGGTTAAGTTAGCACCTGTCTGTCTTGTGAGTAACATGACATGGTCCTGTATGACTGAAGTTATGTTATTCTCAAATATGGCGTTCATGTTGGAATCTGTTTACTTTATCCTTCTGTTGCTTACCCTTGTCAAACTTGGCAGAGGGAGAGGGTGATGAAATTAGGCATGTTTATTACATCAGCAACAGTTGAAAAATAATTAAATGCAGACACACAGACAGGAACATATTAATTGTTGGGGGGGGGGGGGGGGTTGACCTGTCCTTTAAAACTGCTCTGACCCCTTTTTGGAACGGGGGCTTTCCCATAAGAGCCCATGTTTGGTTACCTCGGGACATTTTCTGTGTTACGCTCATTTTCCCCGATCTGCCTACTACTGCCAAATGTACGTGCATCAACCGCAGGTCACACTCAACACTGCTGTTATTTTATTTGCTCTCAGGTTCTGACTTGAATTAGGAAAAACAGACTGAAGGAAGTATTCCACTGCTAAAGAATTTGTTCACAAGGATGTTTTATACATTTACTCATCCGATATAAGCACTGTGTTCATGTTCACGTCTCCACATGTTACGATGATAATATAACTCCAATAAAACCCAAGATGAACTGTGCTGTCATACAAAAAAGGATAGCTATGTTTACATAATGTGTTCCATTTTGTGTTTGATTGCCACTTAAATCCCATGGAAATCCAGCCCCTCTCCAAGTGTATGTGATGTTTGAACAGTCCACATATAAGATATGATATGTCACTCCACAAGTTGCAAGATGGAGAAATGACATTGTTTTTAAAGGGTTTGCATGCGCGCATCAACATGAATGGTAACACACTTGACTGAGAACTAGCTGTGGGTAGACTACTTTGGAGAAGAGCAGGGCCTGGCTTTGGCAGATGCAGTAAATGTGTTTATTACACAGTTCCTCCCTCTGAAATTCAGTGAATGAGAGTTGTGCTTTCATGCTTATGTAACTCTTTGTCAGTTTCTGAGGCTAATTGTAGCCCAACAGATGGCCATCTTCAACAGCCCAGGCGCTGGTAGAATCAAGAGGTTGAGAAGCCGTCTGATTTATGGTTAGGTCTGTTTCTGCTATTGGTGTAACACAAAGAAGGTCTTTTGAGTGGACATTCTGCTTCCAGCACTGTAGCTAATGATAATCCCAGAAAGGATGCTGTGGGCTAACACAATTCTGTGGGCTAAGACAATAGAAAGAATGGAGGATAAAAATGAAGAGGAGCGCATTCTAGCTGCACCCAGATCATTTCTCTATTGTATTTTCCCTTTTATTCATGACAAAATCGTAATCATACCTTTGGCCCAGGGAGCCCCTCTCCGTGGGGTCCTTTCTCCCCTTGAAAACCTTGTGGCCCTTGAGGCCCCTGTAAAATAAACCAGCATTATCCTTTTACCAACATTGGGTCAGATGACACTGTCTATGTAGTTGTCATTCCTACTGTGATATACACTGAGTATACAAAACATTAAGGATACCTCCTCTTTTCATGACATAGGCTGGTCATGTGAATCGAGGTGAATGCTATGATCCCTTATTGATGTCAGCTGTTAAATTCACTTCAATCAGTGTAGATGAAGGGGGGGAGACAGGTTAAAGAATAGTTTTTAAGCCTTGAGTCAATTGAGACATGAATTGTGTATGTATGCTATTCAGGGGTGGAATGGGCAAGACAAAATATTTAAGTGGTAGTAGGTGCCAGGCACACCGGTTTGTGTAAAGAACTGCAACGCTGCTGGGTTTTTCACGCTTAACAGTTTCCGGGTGTATCAAGAATGATCCACCACCCAAAGGACATCCAGCCAACTTGGCACAACTGTGGGAAGCATTGGAGTCAACATGGGCCAGCATCACTGGGGGGGGGGGGGGGGGGGGTGCAACTCAATGTTAGGAATTTGTTCTTAATGTTTTGTACACTGAGTGTATAGTATCACTCACAAAGTGTATCATGTTGTCAATGAAACCAAACTACATAATATAGTAAGCTACAGTAAAATACTAGTCGGGTGTTTCATTCCACTCACTGGCTGGCCATATTCACTCAACCCTGTCGGACCAGGGGGGCCGGGTTTTCCCTGGAATCCCAGATCACCCTGGAAAAAAGACACGGTGAGATGGAACAGGTAACATAAAACAATTCATTAGTTAGACAAAAGCAAAAACAGACTAAATGTACCTTTGGTCCAGGAAGTCCAATACCATTTTCTCCCTGAATTCCGGCCGGGCCAGCTTGACCCCGATCACCCTGTGATGACAAACACAAGAGACACAGATTAAAGGTAGCAGCAAACAAAGACAGCAGCATAATACATATCCAATGTCAAGAACAAGGGAGTGGGTTTCAGCTAAAGGACGGTACAAAGCTCTAATTCAGTCTAGGCAGTTCAGAGAAACTTTTACATTCCGTTGTTTTACATTTACATTCAGATTCAGATTAATGTTAACTGACATCACATAGAACCATTGTCTTTTAATTGATCTTACTTAGAGATATGGTAATCCCAACATGATACCAATTACAGTTGAAGTCGGAAGTTTACATACACTTAGGTTGGAGTCATTAAAACTCGTTTTTCAACCACTCCACAAATTTCTTGTTAACAAACTATAGTTTTGGCAAGTCGGTTAGGGCATCTACTTTGTGCATGACACAGGTCATTTTTCCAACTATTGTTTACAGACAGATTATTTCACTTATAATTCACTGTATCACAATTCCAGTGGGTCAGAAGTTTACATACATTAAGTGTCACACCCTGGCCATAGAGAGGTTTTTATTCTCTATTTTGGTTAGGCCAGGGTGTGACTAGGGTGGGCATTCTATGTTATTTTTTCTATGTTTTTGTATTTCTTTGTTTCTGGCTGGGTATGGTTCTCAATCAGGGACAGCTGTCTATCGTTGTCTCTGATTGGGAACCATACTTAGGTAGCTCTTGCCCACATGGGTTTTGTGGTTAGTTGTTTTCTGTATAGTTAGTTTCCTTACAGAACTGTTCGTTTTCCTCTTTGTAATTTTTTGTTCTAGTGTTCTGGTTTTAATAAAATATCATGAACACGTCTCACGCTGCGCTTTGGTCCAGTCATTCACAGGAAGAGGATCGTTACATTAAGTTGACTGTGCCTTTAAACATCTTGGAAAATTCCAGAAAATGTGGTCATGGCTTTAGGCTAATTGACATCATTCGAGTCAATTGGAGGTGTACCTGTGGATGTATTTCAAGGCCAACCTTCAAACTCAGTTCCTCTTTGCTTGACATCATGGGAAAATCAAAATAAATCAGCCAAGACCTCAGAAAAACAAATGTAGACCTCCACAAGTCTGGTTCATCTTTGGGAGCAATTTCCAAATGCCTGAAGGCACCATATTCATCTGTACAAACAATAGTACGCAAGTAAAAACACCATGGGACCACGCAGCCATCATACCGCTCAGGAAGGAGACGCGTTCTGTCTCCTAGAGATGAACGTATTTTGGTGCGAAAAGTGCAAATAATCCCAGAACAACAGCAAAGGACCTTGTGAAGATGCTGGAGGAAACAGGTACAAAAGTATCTATATCTACAGTAAACGAGTGCAAATCAATCCCAGAACAACAGCAAAGGACCTTGTGAAGATGCTGGAGGAAACAGGTACAAAAGTATCTATATCCAAAGTAAAACGAGTCCTATATCGACATAACCTGAAAGGAAGAAAGAAAGGAAGAAGGAAGAAGCTACTGCTCCAAAACCACCATAAAAAAGCCAGACTACAGTTTGCAACTGCACATGGGGACAAAGATCATACTTTTTGGAGAAATGTCCTCTGGTGTGATGAAACAAAAATAGAACTGTTTGGCCATAATGACCATTGTTATGTTTGGAGGGAAAAGGGGAAGACTTGCAAGCCGAAGAATACCATCCCAACCGTGAAGCACGGGGGTGGCAGCGTCATGTTGTGGGGGTGCTTTGCTGCAGGAGGGACTGGTGCACTTCACAAAATAGATGGCATCATGAGGCCGGAAAATTATGTGGATATATTGAAGCAACATCTCAAGACATCAATCAGAAAGTTAAAGCTTGGTCGCAAATGGGACATCCAAATGAACAATAACCCCAAGCATACTTCCAAAGTTGTGGCAAAATGGCTTAAGGACAACAAAGTCAAGGTATTGGAGTGGCCATCATAAAGCCCTGACCTCAATTCTATAGAAAGTTTGTGGGCAGAACTGAAAATGCATGTGCGAGCAAGGAGGCCTACAAACCTGACTCAGTTACACCAGCTCTGTCAGGAGGAATGTGCCAAAATTCACCCAACTTGTTGTGGGAAGCTTGTGGAAGGCCGGAAACATTTGACTCAAATTAAATACATTTGCATTGATGTCAGAGTGATTAGAGGGACAATGGAGTGCTGAGTACCAAGCAGTTAGCAAGTTTGGTAGGCTACTAATGACCAGCAGCAGCATCAGAGCTTGGAGAGGACAAAAAGGCTTCTCAACAGTTTTTACCCCCAAGCCATAAGACTCCTGAACAGGTAACCAAATGGTTACTTGGACTATTTGCATTGTGTGCCCCCCAAACCCCTCTTTTACGCTGCTGCTACTCTCTGTTCAAATATGCATAGTCATTTTAACGATACCTACATGCACATACTACCTCAATAAATCTGACTAACAGGTGTCTGTATACAGCCCTGCTACTCTTTTTTCAAATGTATTTTTACTGTTGTTTTATTTCTTTACACACACACACACACACACACAGAGGGAAAAAAGTATTTGATCCCCTGCTGATTTTGTACGTTTGCCCACTGACAAAGATATGATCAGTCTATAATTTTAATGGCAGGTTTACTGGAACAGTGAGAGACAGATAACAACAAAAAAATCCAGAAAAAAACCGCATGTCAAAAATGTTATAAATTGATTTGCATTTTAATGAGGGAAATAATTGTTTGACCCCCTCTCAATCTGAAAGACTTCTATCTCCCAGATGTCTTTTATACAGGTAACGGGCTGAGATTAGGAGCACACTCTTAAAGGGAGTGCTCCTAATCTCAGTTTGTTACCTGTATAAAAGACACCTGTCCACAGAAGCAATCCATCAATCAGATTCCAAACTCTCCACCATGGCCAAGACCAAAGAGCTCTCCAATGATGTCAGGGACAAGATTGTCAGGGACACAAGGCTGGAATGGGCTATTAGACCATCGCCAAGCAGCTTGGTGAGAAGGTGACAACAGTTGGTGAGATGGAAGAAACACAAATGGAAGAAACACAAAAGAACTGTCAATCTCCCTCGGCCTGGGGCTCCATGCAAGATCTCACCTCATGGAGTTGCAATGATCAAGAGAACGGTGAGGAATCAGCCCAGAACTACACTGGAGGATCTTGTCAATGATCTCAAGACAGCTGGGACCATAGTCACCAAGAAAACAATTGGTAACACACTATGCCGTGAAGGACTGAAATCCTGCAGCGCCTGCAAGGTCCCCCTGCTCAAGAAAGCACATATACAGTGGGGAGAACAAGTATTTGATACACTGCCGATTTTGCAGGTTTTCCTACTTACAAAGCATGTAGAGATCTGTATTTTTTTTATCATAGGTACACTTCAACTGTGAGAGACGGAATATAAAACTAAAATCCAGAAAATCACATTGTATGATGTTTAAGTGATTAATTAGCATTTTATTGCATGACATAAGTATTTGATACGTCAGAAAAACAGAACTTAATATTTGGTACAGAAACATTTGTTTGCAATTACAGAGATTATACGTTTCCTGTAGTTCTTGACCAGGTATGCACACACTGCAGCAGGGATTTTGGCCCACTCCTCCATACAGACCTTCTCCAGATCCAGGTTTCGTGGCTGTCGCTGGGCAATATGGACTTTCACCTCCCTCCAAAGATTTTCTATTGGGTTCAGGTCTGGAGACTGGCTAGGCCACTCCAGGGCCTTGAGATGCTTCTTATGGAGCCACTCCTTAGTTGCCCTGGCTGTGTGTTTCAGGTCGTTGTCATGCTGGAAGACCCAGCCACGACCCATCTTCAATGCTCTTACTGAGGGAAGGAGGTTGTTGGTCAAGATCTCGCGATACATGGCCCCATCCATCCTCCCCTCAATACGGTGCAGTCGTCCTGTCCCTTTGCAGAAAAGCATCCCCAAAGAATGATGTTTCCACCTCTATGCTTCACGGTTGGGATGGTGTTCTTGGGGTTGTACTCATCCTTCTTCTTCCTCCAAACACGGCGAGTGGAGTTTAGACCAAAAAGCTGTATTTTTGTCTCATCAGACCACATGACCTTCTCCCATTCCTCCTCTGGATCATCCAGATGGTCATTGGCAAACTTCAGACGGGCCTGGACATGCGCTGGTTTGAGCAGGGGGACCTTGTGTGCGCTGCAGGATTTGAATCCATGACGGCGTAGTGTTTTACAAATGTTTTTTTTGAGACTGTGGTCCCAGCTCTCTTCAGGTTATTGGCCAGGTCCTGCCGTGTAGTTCTGGGCTGATCCCTCACCTTCCTCATGATCATTGATGTCCCAAGAGGTGAGATCTTGCATGGAGCCCCAGACCGAGGGTGATTGACCGTCATCTTGAACTTCTTCCATTTTCTAATAATTGCGCCAACAGTTGTTGCCTTCTCACCAAGCTGCTTGCCTATTGTCCTGTAGCCCATCCAAGCCTTGTGCCGGTCTACAATTGTATCCCTGATGTCATTACACCCTCTCTGGTCTTGGCCATTGTGGAGAGGTTGGAGTCTGTTTGATTGAGTGTCTTTTATACAGGTAACGAGTTCAAACACGTGCAGTTAATGCATGTAATGAGTGGAGAACAGGAGGGATTCCTAAAGAAAAACTAACAGGTCTGTGAGAGCCGGAATTCTTACTGGTTGGTAGGTGATCAAATACTTACAAGTATGTCATGCAATAAAATGGTAATTAATTACTTAAAAATCATACAATGTGATTTTCTGGATTTTTGTTTTAGAGTCCGTCTCTCACAGTTGAAGTGTACCTATGATAAAAATTACAGACCTCTACATGCTTTGTAAATAGGAAAACCTGCAAAATCGAGAGTGTATCAAATACTTGTTCTCCCCACTGTACATGCCCGTCTGAAGTTTTCCAATGAACAACTGGGTGTAAGTGTTGGGGTCAGCTGAGACCAAAATGGAGCTCTTTGGCAACAACTCAACTCGCCGTGTTTGGAGGAGGAGGAATGCTGCCTATGACCCAAAGAACACCATCCCCACCATCAAACATGGAGGTGGAAACATTATGCTTTGGGGGTGTTTTTCTGCTAAGGGGACAGGACAACTTCACCGCATCAAAGGAACGATGGACGGGGCCATGTACCGTCAAATCTTGGGTGAGAACCTCCTCTCAGCCAGGGCATTGAAAATGGGTCGTGGATGGGTATTCCAGCATGACAATGACCCAAAACACACGGCCAAGGCAACAAAGGAATGGCTCAAGAAGAAGCACATTAAGGTCCTGGAGTGGCCTAGCCAGTCTCCAAACCTTAATCCATTAGAAAATCTGTGGAGGGAGCTGAAGGTTCGAGTTGCCAAACGTCAGCCTCAAAACCTTAATGACTTTGAGAAGATCTGCAAAGAGGAGTGGGACAAAATCCCTCCTAAGATGTGTGCAAACCTAGTGGCCAACTACAAGAAACGTCTGACCTCTGTGATTGCCACCAAGTACCAAGTCATGTATTGCAGAGGGGTCAAATACTTATTTCCCTCATTAAAATGCAAATCAGTTTATAACATTTTTGACATGCGTTTTTCTGGATTTTTTGGTTGGTATTCTGTCTCTCACTGTTCAAATAAACCTACCATTAAAATTATAGACTGATAATTTCTTTGTCAGTGGGAAAACGTACAAAATCAGCAGGGGATCAAATACTTTTTTCCCTCACTGTACCTTTTCCCCCCCGCACCATTGGTTAGAGCCTTTAAGTAAGCATTTCACTGTAAGGTGAAACTTTGACTAAACTTTGATTTGATTTGATTTGAGAAGCCTAATTACTGTGACTAAACAGTCATGTGGAATTTGACTGCCTTCATGACTCGTGAACGCCGGTGTGGCGGTAATACGGTCACCGCAACAGCCCTAGCCTTATACTGAGGAATGGCTTCCATCTGGCCATTCTACCATAAATGCCTGATTGGTGGAGTGCTGCAGATATGGTTGTCCCTCTGGTAGGTTCTCCCATCTCCACAGAGGAACTCTGGAGCTCTGTCAGCGTGACCATCGGGTTCTTGGTCACCTACCTAACCAAGGCTCTTCTCCCCCTATTGCTCAGTTTGGCCGGGCGGCCAGCTCTAGGAAGAGTCTTGGTGGTTCCAAACTTCTTCCATTTAAGAATGATGGAGGCCACTGTCTTCTTGGGATCCATTTTTTGGTACCCTTCCCCAGATCTGTGCCTCGAAACAATCCTGTCTCGGAGCTCTACAGACAATTTCCTCGACCTCATGGCTTGGTTTTTCTCTGACATACACTGTCAACTGTTGGACCATATATAGACAGGTGTGTGCCTTTCCAAATCATGTCCAATCAATTGAGTTTACCACAGGTGGACTCCAATCAAGTTGTAGAAACATCTCAAGGATGATCAACGGAAACAGGATGCACCTGAGCTCAATTTTGAGTCTCATAGCAAAGGGTCTGAATACTTACTTAAATAAGGTATTTCAGTGGCTGAACTGATTCCGACAACATATCCCGAGAGAGCCATGTTTCCGTGAAACAGAGAATGTTACAATCTGTCTCTCTGGAAGGCAACCCTTGCTCTAACTTATTTTTACCCATCTACCATTAGGTGCCCTTCTTTGCAAGGCATTGGAAAACTTCCCTGGTCTTTGTGGTTGAATCAGTGTTTGAAATTCACTGCTCGACTGAGAGACCTTACAGATAATTTGTATGTGTGGGGTACAGAGATGAGGTAGTCATTCAGAAATCATGTTCAACACTATTATTGCGCACACAGTGAGTCCTTGCAACTTATTATGTAACTTATTTAGGCATGCCATTACAAAGGTGTTGAATACTTATTGACTCAAGACATGTCAGCATTTCATATTTTATTAGTATTTATTTTTATTTTGAAAACCTAATTTCACTTTGACGTTATGGGAATTGTATGTAGGCTAGTGACAAAAAAAAACTCACATTTTATCCATTTTAAATTCAGGCTGTAACACAACAACATTTTGAAAAAGCCAAGGGGTGTGAATACTTTCTGAAGGCACTGTAAGATTCTGTTAAGTCAATGTATTTAAGTTGAAGTTTTACCCTAATTTCAATGTTTACAACGCTGGTTGAAATGAGATGAAAACAGTTCTGGTTGATTACTTTTTTCAAATCCAATGTATTTTCCACGTTGATTCCATGACACAATACGCTGACAAATTATGTTGAAACAACGTTGATTCAACCAGTGAATACCCAGTGGGGAGCTATTGTCGGAACTGTACTGTATATGGAAAAGTGGGAAAACTATTTTACCCCTCCAAATTAAAACAAGTCAGGGCACATCCTAAAGCCAGACATTGTCTCAGTTGAGGTGTCGACTCAAAGTAGTCAAAAACATCTAGTCTCAAAACAATTAAGAGCTATTTTACTGGAGGCAATGGTTTGCTGGAGAGTTTGCAGTCATCATGAGATTTACTCACGATTTAGGAGTTATTTCATCCTAAACAAGAAACAACAAAGAAGTGGAGCCTGTCAAGCAGAAAGCTGAGATAACCACTTAAAACGTTTTCCCAAAGCAAGGCCGATCTCTCACACGTTTCAGTCCACACCTCCATAACAATCACATTTGACCTCAGTTAAATGCTCAACACCTTACATTCCTCTCTTAAAACATATTCCTAACAGGGTAGACTATAAACAAGGCTCTTTCCACAATTATCCATCCAGTTTTGAAAGATTGTCTTTGATGGTGGAGCTGATTCAATTAGTAAGAGATAAATCCCTAGGCTGCTCAAATCTCAACACGTACAGTTAACATACTCATATTATGGGAGCAACATCTGTCTTTAACATTTTGTTTACCCTTTTTTCCTCTTTCCACCAGAAACATGCATGTTCTCACATGGAGAGAGAACATTTGACTTTTCATAGCTGTAGTGCCTTGACAATCCCGATAGAGGACTGGTAGAAGGTAGACAGTGCTTTAGGCAGTTCCTAGTGTACCGTATATTTAGACACAGGACTCCTGCCATTAACTGAACCTGAGTATGAATGTGAAAACTAGCATTAATCCCAACACTGCTGAATTAGTGAAGGGGAAGGCACTGGCACCGGGCCAGTATTTTCCACAGGTGCCTATTAAGGGAGAGAGACACATGCCCCTCGACTCTCAGGTAGTACAACGCGTGGCAGGAACCTCTCTTTGAAAGTTCCCTTAAAAGGAAGTGTACAGGCGACAGCAGATGTGTGTGATGAGGTGTCTCCTTACTAACCTTCTTACCCTGAGGGCCCTCAGGTCCAACGTCACCCTGTGGACCGGGTAAACCCTGGGGAGGAACAAAGAACACTCCGTAACAAAGGTGCACAATTCACATCAGGACATAAAGTGAAGGCTACCCAGATACGGATGCTAAATTGCTGGGAAGATCTACAGAGATTACAGACATTATCAACTACATTGTGTGTGTGTGTGTGTTTGTGTGTGTGCACGCGTGGGAGGGGAGTGGAGCATGGAGCGAGTATACATGCGTTCATACAGGTGTTTCACAAAAGTAGAACACTTTGATCGGAACATGGCCATTTCCCAGGTACATGTTGCCGTTGTTTACCCACCTGGAGACCTCTGACTCCTCTGGTGCCCATTGGGCCCTCAGGACCCTGGGAGTGGACATTCAATGAGACAGTAAAGAAAGGTACTGTATAAATCAACCTGTAGTATGACCAACAGAACAAAAGCATGACTCAGAGAGCAGATAAAATGGATTACTCATACCTACCCTGTCCCCTTTAATTCCTGGAGTGCCACACTCGCCTCTCTCACCCTGTGTAATGGAAAGCAATATGTCATATGAATGAACTGTAGCTTCAAAATAACATAAATAGTAATGACATCTTGAATGACATACCCTCTCTCCTTTGTAACCAGATTTTCCCTGCAAACAAACACAGTAGAATAGGTTCGATTGTGAGCAACAGCTGTACGTGCATTGATAAATGCTTAATCAACATACAGATGTAGGATCTTAATTTAAGCCAGTTTGCTGCAGCAACAGGAAATGTGGATTATTATGTGGATTATTATTAATGGGCATTTTTTTTTATAGGGTTTGATGTATTTTTTTGTAAATCAAGTCTGAAATGTCACAGTGGAAAACTTCAGAAGCATTTTTAAACCTCAAATACACTACACGTTTTACATTTCCTGTGTTGCAGGAAAGTTCCCCTGCAACAGGGTGATTAGATTAAGACCCTAGATCTGTATCTATAGAGATCCGCATATGAACACTTCATATAAGAAGTACTACGTGTTTAAGTGTATCACTCACTTCTCCGCCATCCTGACCTGGAAGTCCACTTAGTCCTCCCTCTCCCTAAAAGGAAAGGAGAACATGGCAATCTACCGTATATTATTTACACAGTACAAACTGGAGCTATTCCATTTAGATGATTTTTTATTTCATTTATATTTAACTAGGCAAGTCAGTTAAGAACAAATTCTTATTTACAATGACGGCCTACCCCGGCCAAACCTGGACGACGCTGGGCCAATTGTGCGCCGCCCTATGGGACTACCAATCACAGCCGGTTGTGATACAGCCTAGAATCAAACCAGGGTCTGTAGTGACGCCTCTTGCATTGAGATGCAGTGCCTTAGACCTCTGCACCACCTGGGAGCCCGAGCCTTATATTATTACTCCTATAAGGAATATGCAGTATGTCTATACAAGAATAGTACATGGAAATTGGCTATATATTTGATTTTATATAATTACTCCTATAAGGAATATGCAGTATGTCTATACAAGAATAGTACATGGAAATTGGCTATATATTTGATTTTATATAATTACTCCTATAAGGAATATGCAGTATGTCTATACAAGAATAGTACATGGAAATTGGCTATATATTTGATTTTATATAATTACTCCTATAAGGAATATGCAGTATGTCTATACAAGAATAGTACATGGAAATTGGCTATATATTTGATTTTATATAATTACTCCTATAAGGAATATGCAGTATGTCTATACAAGAATAGTACATGGAAATTGGCTGTATCTTTGATTTTAGAGAGACATCAGGAACACAACAGGTATGTAGATCAATTAAATAATTAAAAATAATCATAACAAATCAAAGACCTTCAATCCTTTGAGACCAGGGGCTCCATCATCTCCAGGGCGACCCTTCTTCCCCTGTGGAATGAAGTAACAACACGAAGATTAATTTAACTCACTTTCAAACAAAACATGTCTTCGCAAATGATCCGCAGTGAGTCAAGGTCTGTGACAGAGCCTGGTCGCAAACCCAGAGTCTCTGGTGGCACAGGTGGTGCAATGCAGTGCCCTAGACCACTGCGCCACCCGGGAGGCCCCAAAATGAATGTACTTTTCCCCTGACACCCAAAAGTATTTGTTACGTTTTGACAGGAAAGTTGTCCAGTTCACACAGTTATCAAGAGAACATCTGTCACGCCCTGACCTTAGAGATCCTTTATATTCTCTATTTTGGTTAGGTCAGGTTGTGACTAGAGAGGGTAGTCTAGTTCTCATTTCTATGTTGGCCTGGTATTGTTCCCAATCAGAGGCAGCTGTCTATCGTTGTCTCTGATATATTTAGGCAGCCTTTTCCCACTGGGTTTTTGAGGAGATCTTGTCTATGTCTAGTTGCCTGTGAGCACTAGATTAGTGTCACGGTTCAGTTTGCGCTTTATTGTTTTCTGTGAGTTTCATCTAATAAACATGTGGAACTCTATGCACGCTGCGCCTTGGTCCATTAATTCAATGATCGTGACAACATCCCTGGTCATCCCTACTGCATCTGATCTGGCAGACTCACTAAACACTAATGCTTTGTTTGTCAATTGTGTTGGACTGTGCCCCTGGCTATCTGCGAATAAAAAAGAATTGTGCCGTCTGGTTTGCTTAATATAAGGAATTTGAAATGATTTATACTTTTATCAATTCCATTTACTTTTGATACTTAAGTATTTTTAAAACCAAATACTTTAAAACTTTTACTCAAGTAGTATTTTACTTGGTGACTTTTACTTGAGTCATCTATCTTTACTTTTACTCAAGTATAACACTTTAGTACTTTTTTCCCTACTGGTTATTGATCATGCAGCTGTCTGTCAGCACAAGACTAATTGTCAGATGCTGAGGACCCGAACATTAACATGGCTGTCATCCATCCAGAAGGGGGCCTCTAGTCTGTTCTGATGATTAGAAGCATTGGTGGAAAAAGTATCTAATTGTCATAGATACCTTAATAGAAAGTTACTCAAGTGAAAGCCAGCCAGTAAAATACTACTTGAGTAATTTAAAGTTCCTATTATTTAGCAAAGCAGACAGCACAATTGTCTTGTTTTTTTAAATGTTCAGACAGCCAGGGGCACAATCCAACACTCAGACATTATTTACAAAAGATGACCATGTGTTCTCTTGATAAGTGCGTGAATTGGACTATTTTCCTGTCCTGCTAAGCATTCAAAATGTAATGAGTACTTTTGGTTGTCAGGGAAAATGTATGGAGTAAAAGTACAATATTTTCTTTAGGAATGTAGTGAAGTAAAAGTTGTCAAAAATATAAATAAAGTAAAGTAAAGTACAGATTCCCCCCAAAACGACTTAAGTAGTACATTCAAGTATTTTTACTGAAGTAACTACTGTGTAGAATAACCTAATCTTACACTTTAAGCCCCCTTGTAACGGTTGTCAGAGGTGGAAGAAGGTGAATAGGACCAAGGTGCAGCGTGGTACGTGTTCATGGTAGATTTAATAAAGAAACTGAACACTAGAACAAAAAAAACACGCCCTGACCAAACTAAAAAAGAGACATAAAAAAGGAACTAAGGTCAGGACGTGACACCCCTCCAACATTCTCCAACTCTGACTAGCTGACAATGGAGGTAGTAAGTGTTATTTCCGATGACAAAGGTCCTGATTTATTGCGAGTAAAGGTCTTCATAGGATGCCCATGGCTTCCATGGGGGACATCTTATGTGGGAAGGGAAATGTGCAACAACTTGACAGGACAGGCAACACAAATTAGTTGAGGCTTAAAGGAAATTCATGAAGAAAAACAACCAAAAATCTGTCTTGTCCTGTAGCATTTGGACTATTTTCAGAATGCTGGTAATGGAGATGCAAGAAAGACAGCTTTCTATGACCACTGGGTGTAACTTAGAAAAAAAGCAAGCAATTATTGTAAGTATCTAAAACCAAGCAATTACCCACAATATCAGAATCTTGTAAGATTCCTCTTCTGGGACGTTTAATTGAATTCAGCCCTTCAGGAATATATCACCTTCTTAAATTTCAAAGGAAAAGTATTCTGCGTTTGGAAAGGAAAGAAAAAGTACTTACGGCTAAGCCACTGAGTCCTCTTTCGCCCTTCTCACAGGCACATTGTTGGGCCGGGGGACACTTCAAAAAGGCAAGACATGGTTTCAGAATCAACATGTAACTGACACTATAAGACATTTTTTTTGTATGTGTTTTTATTTCACTAGGCAAGTCCCTTAAGAACACATTCTTATTTAATGCAGGTCCCTGAACTTGATTATGTATTTTTTGAATGAGGACAGCGTATCAACGCATCAAAATGTAATAGTACCTACCCCTTCATCCGCCAGGTCAGTCTGTGTAGAGAGAGAATAAACAGTGACAACCATTAGAGGAAATCATATACTGTATCATCCAAAACATACCGAAACCAGGTACATTTACAACTAGATTACAGGACTAGTAAACTCTAGCATAATGTATCATACTTTTGCCTCCCCTCTTCACACACCGGTCCCATGTTACTGAACAAAAATATGAACACAACTTGTAAATTGTTGGTCCCATGAGCTGAAATGAAAGATCCCAGAAATGTTACATATGCATAAAAAGCTTATTTCTCTAAAAAGTTGTGCACAAATTTGTTTACATCCCTGTTAGTGAGCATTTCTCATTTGCCAAGATAATCCCTCCACCAGACAGGTGTGGCATATCAAGAAGCTGATTAAACAGCATATCCATTACACAGGTGCACCTTGTGCGGGGGAGAATAAAAGGCCACTCTAAAATGTGTGCCACAGATGCACAAACTGTCAGAAACCAGTGTAACGGTCATCGTCGGTGGAATAAGGTGAGGACCAATGCGCAGCGTGGTAAGTCTTCATCTTATTTAATGAAAACTGAATAACAAAACAACAAACAAACAACCAGAACAGTTCTGTCTGGTGTAGACACACAAAGACTGAAAACAACTACCCACAAATCAAGTGGGAAAAACAGGCTACCTAAGTATGATTCTCAATAAGAGACAACGATTAACAGCTGTCTCTGATTGAGAACCATACCAGGCCAAACACATAGAAAACCAAAACTAGAACATCACATAGAATGCCCACCCCAACTCACGCCCTGACCAACCTAAACAAGAAACATAACAAAGGAACTAAGGTCAGGATGTGACAACCAGGCCATCACCTCATGTTTCAGCATGATAATGCACAGCCCCATGTCGCAAGGATCTGTCGCAAGGATCTGTCGCAAGGATCTGTACACAATTCCTGGAAGCTGAAAATGGCCCAGTTCTTCCATGGCCTGCATACTCTCCAGACATATCACCCATTGAACATGTTTGGGATGCTCTGGATCGACGTGTACGACAGCGCGTTCCTTTTCCCGCCAATATCCAGCAACTTCACACAGTCGTTGAAGAGGAGTGGGACAACATTCCACAGGCCACAATCAATAGCCTGGTCAAATCTATGCGAAGGAGATACTGACTGGTTTTCTGATCCACACCCTTACTTTAAAAAAAAAGTATCTGTGACCAACAGATGCATACTGTATCTGTTTTCAAAGTCATGTGAAATCCATATATTAAGGCATAAAACATGTATTTCAATTGACTGATTTTCTTATATGAGCTGTAACTCAGTAAAATCTTTGAAAATGTTGCATGTTGCATTTATATTTTTGTTTGCTGTATAAACTAGACTTTGAAAAGCCTGGTGTGTGAGTCCAAGTGACTTTTGGGGTTTCTTGAATTATGGTTCCGTGCCAAGCTCTGTTTTGCTATGTTGCCACTTGAAATAAATGAATGTGTAGAAAGTCCCTTGTAATACCAATGAGACAAATGCAAACCAAATGGTATGATAAAAGAGTATCACTGAAAGCACCCTGACTGTTTACCCTCAGAGGAATGTAAGGTGTGACCGCAAGAGGTTGTGTTTACTCTTATAGAGAAAACCCATGAAGCATACCACAGTCAAAGTAAAGCCCATGCGATATGCACTCACAATATAGAGATGGTAAGCAGCATGTCTATTGGGAAATGTAAGACAGCTGTCTGCTCATTGAACAAAAATACCAAATCCATGACTCTCATCCATAGCCATTCATTATCTTGCTACAGTCTCTTGAATTTGTATCCCTACGAATTGTGGAATGTCAGTCATTCTGGCTCCAGTTTGGATCCTACTTAACCCACACACTACCTACCGCCTGCTGTCATTTTGACCGCAGAGGAATAATTTTTTAAATGAATTCTTCAAAATGTTCATGACTTTGTCAATCAACTTGTTCTTAGTAATCTAAATCTAAATAATTGTTTAGTGTTTCTGCATCCATATAGACTTAAAAATTCAAGTCCTTTGGGGTAGCCAAACACCTAATTCCGCCTATAGTAATTTCATAGATAGGACCTTTATTTGAATCTAGATTTCTCTGGAGACATAATAACAAGTTATCCAAGTTATAGAGGGTGGAGGGGGACCTGTATCAGTGACTTTGACCAGATAGACAGATCATCAGCAGAGATATAACTCCCTATGTACTCGCCTGAGATTGTACTTTTCTATACCACGTATTCTTATGACTTTGTACATAACCAAAATTACCTTCATTTTTGGCATATAAACTTCTGCCAATGGTATAAATACTTGTTCGAACTGCAATACAGAACTCCGATACACTCTGAATCTACACAAAGAGCTGCATTGGTGTGTATTCTCCGAAAAGTAGTTATTCTTTGGAAAATCTAAAAAAGTATTTATTTGAATCTCCGGATTCTCTGGAGATATAATATTAATTATCCTCAGATGGTGGAGGGGGACCTGTATCAGGGATTTTGAACAGATAGACTGATCATCTGCAGAAATGAAGCACCTTATGTACTCGGCTATGGTTATAACTGGTTATAACTAGGTTTGACCATGTACAAAATCCAAATGACCTTACATATACTGTATGCCTAGTTGCAGTCAAAACAGCTCATAAAAGTCGGTCAGCGGTATGCATACTTGGCAGAATTGTAATACAGAACCAACTACCCTCTGAATGTACACAGTGCTGTATTGGTGTGTATTCTTCTAAAACAAATGTTTTACGGGAAACGTAATATAAATACCAGAATTCCTATAATATCATCCAGTATTCTATATGTGCAACTTGTTATGGTATTTGGGTTGCAATAACATTTGGTTTTAAGTGACTGAAGATTTGGGCCTGCTTTTTGATTATGACAAAATGTGTATTTACTTCATCATTCTAAAAACTAAATGATACTACAATCAGATGATGGTAAATCTGTTTTTTTGGGGGGACTTGTGTGGAATGCACTAAAAGCTGCACATTATTTAAGGGAAACATTTATATTTTTGTTTTACAGAATAAGCTAATTAACTGTAATTTTGCAAAAATAACAGTCGTTTTTGGTTAAAAAAAAAAACAGATAACATTATTTACATGTCTAATGATATTTTCATAAGAATTAAGTTGATTTTTTGCTATGATTGTTGCTTTTTCCAATAGCTTCTTCTTTGGATCAAAATGATCTAGGTTGTATGTAAAACATGGTTAAAAACGCCTCCAGAGATGATTTTGGTTGCAACATCTTGTGTAATTCAACTCTGATTACATGTAAATCACAACTGTATCATTGTGTCATCATCACTACCTAACATTGTGTTTCTTGAGAAGCAATGCAAGGCAGATCATACTCACAATTTCTTTGAGGACTTTCTCCACAATGTCAATATCCTGCAGGTTATGGAGGTATCGGGAGGCAGGAGAACTGGCCAACAAACTCAGCTGGGCCACGTTGGCTGACTCGTTGGCTGCACGGGTGATGCCCACCGTGAAGAACTTCACCCCCTGGTTCTTGGCGTCAGCGGCAGCTGAGAAGATGTCTGGGTTCCTGGGGTGGGAGATGCCGTCAGTGAGCAGCATGGCCACCTTGATGTTGCCTGGGCTGGACTCCTCCAGGTACATCTTGGTCATGTTGGTGATGGCGTAGGTGGTGTAGGTGCCTTGGCCGATGTAGACAATGGGGGTGATGTGGGACTTGAAGTTGTCGGTGCCCCTCCACTGCTTGAAGGTCTGCTCGATGATGACGTGACTGCTGTACTGCAGCAGGGCCGCCTTCCAGCTCAGACTGCGGCCCGTCTGCAGACGGGTGGCCTGGAGCCTGTCCACCACATCCATGGAAAAGCGCTTCTCCTGCTCATGGTTCTCCTTGGCACTCTCAGAGCTGTCCAGCAGAAAGGCAAGCTCCAGACCGCAGTCCTCATCTAAAATGGCTGTGTTCATGTGAAGACGAGTCAGAGACACACAATTGCACCAAGAGGCTATTCTATTAAAAATTGTCATTGTGAGTTATGAATGTGTTATGAAGTTCTTATGTAGGTGCCCTTCAAATAAAGAGTTCCCGTGTTTTCTATTTTCACTCATTTTTAGATGAGTGCAATTGTTCAAACTTATGACAATCACGCCAAAAACACTATCTAAAATGAACTCTTTGTCTTGATATTACATCTCTCACATGGACAGAAAGACCAAGCTAAATCATGTTAATATGACCTAGAGTGAAAATGCTGTAGGATATCAACTCCTTGGGAACATATCAGGTACAGTAGTATATCCCAGGACATCCGCTCATAGGATAGATATCTATCTAATGTCTTCACCTGTGTTAGCCAAATGTACTGTGTTCACCTTCACCTGTGTTAGCCAAACTTTAACATGTGTTTTTATGACGCATGCTCAAGCTCTTGTTTAGCTGGAATTTGGATTTCTATTGGATTAATGAATTACGGTCACAGAAATGCGACATAAGACATCTGTGATCTCACTGTTTGAAATGGCAACTGTTTGCATTGAGCAACTATACTATAAAAATGATAATGTTTTTTCCCCCTCATACCTTGTCCATTATGTTTTTGCACGTTAGTTGCAATGGCTGGAGCTTGCAGTTGGGCCCCCCTGCCCCTGGGTCTCTTGTTCACTGTTCTCTCTTCATAGTAGTCCTGAGCCCAGACACCCAACAGCCCTGCTACCAACAGGAACCAGGTCACAGCAGGGAACAACATTGTCCCTCCAGCAGAGAGAGACAACCAAGGATCAATTTTGGAGCATTTTTACATTTAAACAACCATCTACATGATTTTTCTACCAAATTACTTCATGTTCAGTGAGGACAACACGATTGCTCAACATGGAATATTTGAAAATTGATATTTGTGCACAAGTTTGGTGCACAACGAGTCATCAGATCCATCTAAAATAAAGTAGCACTAGTTTTTAATCTGAAATGTTAAGATTTTATATCAGACACTTTCCCACTATTTCATTTCTAAGAATGCATATAGGCAGATTGTCTTTTTACTGAGCAAAACTCCACTGTAGACTCACAATCCAAAGCCTTTTTTTGCCTGCTGCAGATCCGGGTGAGGTAGGCTTGTGCAATGTCCAAAATGCTGGTCTTGTGCAGGTAGTTAGAGAAGAACAGCAGTGATGGAAGGTTCCAGTTTGCTTCCTGAGTGTGTAGCAGCAGTGATAGACATCCTGAGACCCAGTGTGTCTGTGAGCCCCCCCAGCCTCTCCCTCCTCCTTTATAAGAGAGGAGGGCCGAATGGGGTTGGGTTTCAGCACTGTTGACATTATAAAGATGCCTCCAAGCATCTCATATCTTTTGATCTGGTTGCATGAAGTCATGATTTTAATGAGTGGTGTATAATGTATGGGTAACTAATCTGTATAAACCTTTGTTCTATAGTTTGCCACAACAAAACTGAAAAATGTATTTCAATTTGAATCCCTGTAATGTAACTCCATCCCTGCCATCTGTATTTGACTAAATACAAGGCTAAAGGAAAAGGGAGGAAGTGTTGACATCTTAAGGACCAATAAACTTTCCCTCTTACACACCAATGGATCCTACAGTGGTTGTCATGCGATCAGAATTTAGCTCATCTAGTCTTCCTCATTGTGTGTGGATAATGCCTTTGTCCTATGGTAATCAATGGGTTAATGAACCTGCCTCAAACAGTCTTAAATTTGTCAGCAAGAGGTTTGCAAGTTGTTTTCATAGATGGCAGAGCTTATCGTAGTCCGCTGAGTCTGCGAGGAGTGCCAGAAATAGCAGTTTGACTTTATTTATTTCAAAAAACTTTGGGATTGTGTCAGCTTTTTGTTCTGTTTGGTCAAAATCCTCAAGCCTCCAGACTGAGATGTCTTCTTTATTTCATTTCAGTGCAGCTTTGTGTAATGAGCCATAGGGAACTAGGGATATGTGAACAATAGCACAGTCAGACTGTAGTGAACTGGGGGTGGGGTATAGTGATAAATCCACAAACGTAACTTGCATGTATTGAAGTTGGGAGGCATGGATATATACACATGAGTGAACAAGGTTCCTATCTGCTGTGTACCCTGATTTTTGCAATAATTTTTATTTATTTGATTTATTTTTACCCCTTTTTCATGGTATCCAATTGTTAGTAGCTACTATCTTGTCTCATTGCTACAACTCCCGTACGGGCTCGGGAGAGACGAAGGCTGAAAGTCATGCGCCCTCCGATACACAACCCAACCAAGCCGCACTGCTTCTTAACACAGCGCATCCAACCCGGAAGCCAGCCGCACCAATGTGTCGGAGGAAACACCGTGCACCTGGCAACCTTGGTTAGCGTGCGCTGTGCCCAGCCCGCCACAGGAGTCACTGGTGCGCGATGAGACAAGGATATCCCTACCGGCCAAGCCCTCCCTAACCCGGACGACTCTAGGCCAATTGTGCGTCGCCCCACGGACCTCCCGATCGCGGCTGGTTATGACAGAGCCTAGGCGCAAACCCAGAGTCTCTGGTGGCACAGCTGGCGCTGCAGTACAGTGCCCTTAACCACTGCGCCACCCAGGACGCCACCCTGAAGCAATGATATCCCTCAATGACAGACACACAATAAATATATACACTGAGTATACCAACAGCGCAGTTCAAGAAAAAGTTACGAAAATATTTACCAAATAAACTAAAGCAATAAATTATAAAAAGTAACACAATAAAATAACAATAACAAGGCTACATACAGGGGGTACCAGTACCGAATCAATGTGCGGGGGTACAGGTTAGTCGAGGTAATTTGTACATGGAGGTAGGGGTGAAGTGACTATGCATGGACAATAAACAGCAAGTAGCATCAGTGTACAAAACGAGTGGGGGGTGGGGGGTCAATGTAAATAGTCCCGTGGCCATTTGATTAATTGTTCAGCAGTCTTATGGCTTGTGGATAGAAGCTGTTATGGAGCCTTTTGGTCCTAGACTTGGCGCTCCGGTACCGCTTGTAATGCGGTAGCAGAGAAAACAATCTATGACTTGGGTGACTGGAGTCTCTGACAATTTTTGGGGCTTTCCTCTGACAACGCCTAGTTTATAGGTCCTGGACGGCAGGAAGTTTAGCCCAGTGATGAACTGGGCCGTACGCACTACCCTCTGTGGCACCTTACGGTCAGATGCCCAAGCAGTTGCCATACCAGACGGCGATGCAACCGGTCAGGATGCTCTCGATGGTGCAGGTGTATAATTTGTTTTGAGGATCTGGGGACCCATGCCAAATCTTTTCAATCTCCTGAGGGGGAAAGGTGTTGTTGTGCCCTCTTAATGACTGTCTTGGTGTGTTTGGACCATGATAGTTTGTTGGTGATGTGAACACCAAGGAACTTGAAACTCTCGACCCTCTCCACTTCTGCCGGTCGATATTAATGGGGGCCTGTTCGGCCCGCCTTTTCCTGTAGTCCACGATCAGCTCCTTTGTCTTGCTCACATTGTGCAAGTGCAACTTGCATATGCAACTCAATATTAGGAATATGTTCCTAATGTTTGGTATACTCAGTGTATGTTACATCTCTTACAGATGCCATATATTAATTTGAGCCAGTTTCACACAGGAGGAATATAATTCTGCAGCAACAGAAAATGTAAATTGTTATGTAAATTATAATTAATGGGGGGAAAAATGTATGGGTTAATACATGCCAAACTTTAGATTGTTGAAATGCCAAACTTTAGATTTAAAACCTAGAATACACTATACGTTTGCATGTCCTGCTGTACAGGAAAATTCCTGCAACAACTTCAGGATTATCAAGTTAAGATACTGTAAGGTTCTACATTTATTTCCTTAGTCAACCTTGTGTTCTGTTTTGTTCTTGAATGTAGCCCTGTTTCGTTGTGTTCTCGAACATAGCCCTGTCTTTCATTTTTGTTCATTGATTTCACCTGTGTCTCACCTGGTCTCATCAGCTCCATATTTAGTTCAGATCATTCTGTTTCTGCCTTTGTGAGGTATTGTTCGTTTTGACTCTACTAAGCCTTTTCCTAGCACGCTGTGAGAACCAGTTATAGCCTTCAGTCCTAGTTATGATTCACCTGCCTGTTTGCCTACCTGTGTATGACCATTGCCTGCCTGTGATCACGATTCCTGCCTTCTGTGAAGGCGAAATAAACACCTACCGCGCTCTGCGTGTGAATCTACACCTTTTTCTCCCTGAGTATTCATTATAGATACGGAATCTGTATATGCATTTGACTATGAAGGGCAGAGCAGGTCAATTCTGATAGCATATTTAAAGTATCATCAGGGTACACATGTGGCTGTTAACCTGAAGAAGTAAGTAGTTTTATATTCCGGAAACCTGGTAAGAGATTACCATCTGAGTCATCACTGCACTCTGCTAGGGGCTGACCCTTGACCTTCAAATCATATAAAATGTTATTGCCGAATACAACAGGTACAACCTTACAGTGAAATGCTTACTTACAAGCCCTTAACCAACAATGCAGTTTTAAGAAAAATACCGTAACAAATAATTAAAGAACCGCAGTAAAATAACAATAGGGATGCTATATGCAGGGGGTACAGAGTCAGTGTGCGGGGGCACCGGTTAGTCGAGGTAATTGAGGTAATATGTACATGTAGGTAGAGTTATTAAAGTTACTATGCATAGATAATAACAGAGTAGCAGCAGTGTAAAAAAGGAGGAGGGGGGGTGTTATGCAAATATTCTGGGTAGCCATTTGATTAGATGTTCAGGAGTCTTATGGCTTAGGGGTAGAGGCTGTTTAGAAGCCTCTTGGACCTAGACTTGGCCCTCCGGTACTGCTCGCCTTGCAGTAGCAGAGAGAACAGTCTCTGACTAGGTTGGCTGGAGTCTTTGACCATAATTGTCCTAGTATGTGGCGAGAGTGGTAGCTGGTCCTGTGCAGACTGATTGGAGAATCATACAGCTCTACACCAGCTGTGCTCTGGGAGACTAGTCTATTTATTCTGAACCTGCATGCAGAGAGTAATCAGAGGAGAACTGACACTCAAGAATGTTCCACTGAATAAAGGCTTGGCAAAACTACACTTCCAACGCTTCCCTACTTTGCACAGGAGAGAAAGACAGAGCATACATGCATGAATTCATTTCTGTATTGCGGAAGTATGGCTCTGGTGTGTGTGTGTGTGTGTGTGTGTGTGTGTGTGTGTGTGTGTGTGTGTGTGTGTGTGTGTGTGTGTGTGTGTGTGTGTGTGTGTGTGTGTGAGTGTGAGAGAGAGAGAGGTGGGCATGACACTGAATTGAGGCCAGTGAGGAAGATTTCACATGGTGAAATATGTAAACTATACATTTATATGTAAAAGCAAATAATACACCTTTTGTGTACCTTTTGTGTGAGAAATAATATGTAATGTTTATCATACTGTATGCTCTCGGGGGGATAAAGTAATCCGGGATATTATAAAGTTGTATGTTGTAATTGCTTATGAGTCGTGATTGCTAGCAACTAGTTAGTTAGCCCGGCTAACTATTTTCTATGCGTCATGCACACGTTGCATTGCAGTTATGTTCAAGCTTGAGATATAAGAATATTTGTAATTGTATTATCGCGGTCATTCTATGCAGAGTTTGTTAACATTGTACATGCTGTACAATTGGTCAGAAGTTGGTCAGAAGTTGGTCAGAAGTTTACATACACTCAATGAGTATTTTGTAGCATTGCCTTTAAATTGTTTAACTTGGGTCAAATGTTTCAGGTAGCCTTCCACAAGCTTCCCACAATAAGTTGGGTGAATATTGGCCCATTCCTCCTGACAGAGCTGGTCAGGTTCTGCCCACAAATGTTCTAAAGGATTGAGGTCAGGGCTTGCCACAACTTTGGAAGTATGCTTGGGGTCATTGTCCATTTGGAAGACCCATTTGCAACCAAGCTTTAACTTCCTGACTGATGTCTTGAGATTTTGCTTCAATATATCCACATAATTTTCCTGCCTCATGATGCCATCTATTTTGTGAAGTGCATCAGTCCCTCCTGCAGCAAAGCACTCCCACAACATGATGCTGCCACCCCCGTGCTTCAAGGTTGGGATGGTGTTCTTCGGCTTGCAAGTCTCCCCCTTTTTCCTCCAAACATAACGATGGTCATTATGGCCAAACAGATCTATTTTTGTTTCATCAGACCAGAGGACATTTCTCCAAAATTGTCCCCGTGTGCAGTTGCACACCGTAGTCTGGCTTTTTTATGGTTGTTTTGGAGCAGTGGCTTCTTCCTTGCTGAGCGGCCTTTCAGGTTATGTCGATATAGGACTCGTTTTTACTGTGGATATAGATACTTTTGTACCTGTTTTCTCCAGCATCTTTGCTGTTGTTCTGGGATATTGATTTTCGCACCAAAGTACATTCATCTCTAGGAGTCAGAACGCGTCTCCTTCCTGAGCGGTATGACGGCTGCGTGGTCCCATGGTGTTTATACTCGCAAATTATTATTTGTACAGATGAACGTGGTACTTTCAAGCATTGGACCAGACTTGTGGAGGTCTACAAATGTTTTTCTGAGGTCTTGGCTGAATTCTTTTGATTTTCCCATGATGTCAAGCAAAGAGGCACTAAGTTTGAAGGTAGGCCTTGATCCACAGATACACCTCCAATTGACTCAAATGATGTCAATTAGCCTATCAGAAACTTCAAAAGCCATGATGTCATTTTCTTGAATTTTCCAAGTTGTTTAAAGGCACAGTCAACTTAGTGTATGTAAACTTCTGACCCACTGGAATTGTGATTCAGTGAATTACAAGTGAAATAATATGTCTGTAAACAATTGTTGGAAAAATTACTTGTGTCATGCACAAAGTAGATGTCCTAACCGACTTGCCAAAACTATAGTTTGTTAACAAGAAATTTGTGGAGTGGTTGAAAAATGTGTTTTAATGACTCCAACCTCAGTGTATGTAACAAAGCCCCACTACTTCTTAACACAGCACACATCCAACCCCTTAAGCCAGCCACACCAATGTGTTGGAGGAAACACTGTGCACCTGGCGACCTGGTTAGCGCTCACTGCGCCCAGCCCGCCACAGGAGTTGCTGGTGCGCAATGAGACAAGGATATCCCTACCGGTCAAACCCTCCCTAACCCAGACAACGCTAGGCCAATTGTGTATCACCCCACAGACCTTCCGGTCGTGGCCGGCTGTGACAGAGCCTGGGCGTGAACACAGAGTCTCTGGTGGCACAGAGACTGCAATGCCCTAGACAGTGCCCTAGACCACTGTGCCACCCAGGAGGCCGGCCTGTTTAAAGGTCTTACTCACGTCGGCTACGGAGAGCGTGATCACACAGTCGTCTGGAACTCATGCTCTCATGCATTTTTTTGTGTTACTTGCCTTGAAGCGAGCATAGAAGTATTTGAGCTTGTTTGGTAATGTAGGTTCGTGTCACTGGGCAGCTCGCGGCTGTGCTTCCCTTCGTAGTCTGTTTGCCCTCGCTAGAAGCATGTGTTTCAGACATAAGGAAGTGGATGGCTGCAAACTTTCTACTTTTAAACTCGGACAAAACAGAGATGCTTGTTCTAGGTCTCAAGAAACAAAGAGATCTTCTGTTGAATCTGACAATTAATCTTAATGGTTGTACAGTCGTCTCAAATAAAACTGTGAAGGACACCGGCGTTACTCTGGACCCTGATCTCTCTTTTGAAGAATATATCAAGACTGTTTCAAGGACAGCTTTTTTCCATCTACGTAACATTGCAAAAATCAGAAACTTTCTGTCCAAAAATGATGCAGGAAAATGTATCCATGCCTCAGGACTACCTGGCATGATGGCTCCTTGCTGTCCCCAGTCCACCTGGCCGTGCTGCTGCTCCAGTTTCAACTGTTCTGCCTGTGATTATTATTATTTGACCATGCTGGTCATTTATGAACATTTGAACATCTTGGCCATGTTCTGTTATAATCTTCACCCGGCACAGCCAGAAGATGACTGGCCACCTCACATAGCCTGGTTCCTCTCTAGGTTTCTTCCTAGGTTTCGGCCTTTCTAGGGAGTTTTTCCTAGCCACCGTGCTTCTACACCTGAATTGCTTGCTGTTTGGGGTTTTAGGCTGGGTTTCTGTACAGCACGTTGAGATATCATGAATGTATGAAGGGCTATATAAATAAATTTGATTTGATTAGTACGATTCGATTTTAGTGCTGTATAGAGCTTACAATGAGCTTACAATGAAAAATTAAGGTATTTTTTGCAGAAAGTGATGCATGGCCAATATTACTAATGTTTATCATAGAAGGAATGTAGCCAGCTACATTTACTAAGTTAATCTTGCATTTTACTGGAAAAAAGTAGGCTGGATACACCAAGAAAAGTACTGGAGAAAAGTAGCTACACATCACAGAGCGCTGTCTGCTGATAGAATGCCCCTCTGTGAATTCCAATCTGATTGGAGAAATGCAACTGAAGCACAAAATGTGTCTGCTGTCGAGCAGAAATTACAATTAGAAGCATTTTAGATCTACGTTTACAAAATGCAGCAAGATATTTCTTATGCATTGAATTCCTGTGTGAAAAACTAAGAAAAACTAAGAATTCTGCGACCCCTAAATTTAACTGGCTAGTTATCTAAGTGGCTGAAATAATAAGGTGACATGGGCATCATCACATTGTGTTAGTGTTATGCCGTGTTTGAGAAGTCAAAGCCCTTTGGGTGAGTTGTCTGTACAGCTGCCACTGCTATCTTTTGATTTCCCTGCGTTCTTTCTCCTCTCCATGCTTGGTTGTCTGCTTCTCCCCAACTTCTCCAAGCAGAGCAGGCAGACCTGTTGCCTTATGCCCTAGTGACTCTAGACTCCACATTATAAATGTCCAAACTGATCAAAAATGACATTCGGTAGCTCCTATATATATATATAACTTTAAGAGCTGGGTTGCCTGTCTTGGCAATTTTTACAGTTTTTGTTTGCTCTTATTACCATATGTAGCTAGCAGCCTCCATGAAAAGTCACTATTACTTGTGCTAATTTTGTTAGCATTCTGGTAATATTTTTTATTTTACCAGGCAAGTCAGTTAAGAACAAATTCTTATTTTCAATGTACCTTGTCAGCTCAGGAGTTTGAACTTGCAACCTTCCGGTTACTAGTCCAACGCTCTAACCACTAGGCTACCCTGCCGCCCCATAGACATCCAATGGGCTTTTTATGTTTTTTTGGCACCACTTGGGTACTAAGCCAATAAAACTGTAAATCCCGGGATAAGAGAAGGACTGTATGACGATATAAAAACCTGGATACCGCCCAACCCTAATTTGTAGACTGCAAATTGACCACAAGAATTCCAAAGAGATATAACATTTGACTAAAACATAACAATTTCAAACTTTGCATCCATTTGTATACGATCACATGTGCCTCTCTATTATGCGTGGGCATACAGATTTCCAAAATTAAAATCCCTTGGAGACAATGTCCTGGTGTTTTTACAGTCTTTTTTTCCCCAATTTTTTTTTCTCCAATATATAAAACAAATCCTCAGAAAAAATGAAACCCCTCACAGGCTAAATTCCGCCCACCAGTTGGGGAACCCTGCTATAAGCACCACTGAATAATGTTAAACTTTGAAACCACCCAAGTCCCGTCTTGGCCAGGCAGGCAGTGATTGGTCCCACCGAATAATGACACGTATTGTCCCGCCACTGAGGGTATAATGCGCACTGCCCTGACCAAGAGTGTCACTCTTGCTTTATTCAGCCACCACTGTTTATCGAAAGCCACCATTCTACTCATCATTAAATTAATCTTTACATATTTTTTGTCTAAATTGCTCAACTTCGGACAGTCTACGCCGTCGACCGAGCGGTGAACATTATATTTTAGATTTTATTTTAGATTTATTCGATGTCGGTCTGTTTAGTATCCTAAGTCAGCTAGCTTGCTAGCCACTCCTTGCTAACGGTTCTTCTAGCTAGCTAATAAACACGTCGCTCCTGCAGGAGACTCAGGATTCTGAAGTAATTATATTATAATTGCCTTCCCAATGACACTCAAACAGTTTTCTTAACCTTTGAGTGAGGGTACCAGAGGGATTCCTTCTGGGGTTTTTTGTTTTTAAAGATTTTTTTCTCCTCAGGTCGAGATTGACATCCCCTGCCAGAATAAAACAGATGCGTCAAGTGTAAGGCGCACATGTCGGGGAGGGACAGACACAGAGAGTGCGTCCGATGCCTCGGGACCAGAGCACGCGGAGGTGGCTCTTACGGACTTCTTCTGAATTGCCTGTCCTTTGCCTTTTCAGTTCCAAGACCCTCGATACAGTTGCATCATTTAACTGAGCCTGCATGAGACAGCTCCTCTTGCACTGATAGCCTTAGTGTGACCGTGGATATCCAAGTTACACAGTCATGCTGTTGTGTCTGAACATTACTGATTGTTGCTTTTACTGTCTTGGGTGAGTGTTTCTCTGTGCATTCATTCATGTAATGTTCAGCATGCAAAGGAGAACGTGACAGAAAGTCTGCATCAGTGTTTACCTTTCTAGGACGATAATTCCGTGTGAGATTGAAGTCAGACAGCTCTGCCACCCACCGATAACATTCAGTCTTTCTGTAGATACTGTACATAAAGAGGCTTGCGAAAGTATTCACCACCCTTGGCATTTTTCCTATTTTGCTGCCTTACAACCTGGAATTAAAATGTTTTTGGGGGGGAGTTTGTATCATTTGATTTACACATCATGCCTACCACTTTCAAGATGCAAAATATTTTTTATTGTGAAACAAACAAGAAATAAGACTTGAGCGTGCATAACTATTCACCCCCCACCCCCCCCCCCCCCCCCCCCCCCAAAGTCAATACTTTGTAGAGCCACCGTTTGCAGCAATTACAGATGCAAGTCTCTGGGGGTATGTTTCTATAAGCTTGGCAAATCTAGCCACTGGGATTTTTGCCCATTCTTCAAGGCAAAACTGCTCCAGCTCCTTCAAGTTGTTTGGGTTCCACTGGTATACAGCAAGCTTTAAATCATACCACAGATTCTCAATTGGATTGAGGTCTGGGCTTTGACTAGGCCATTCCAAGACGTTTAAATGTTTCCCCTTAAACCACTCGAGTGTTGCTTTAGCAGTATGCTTAGGGTCATTGTCCTGCTGGAAGGGGAACCTCTGTCCCAGTCTCAAATCTCTGGAAGAGTGAAACAGGTTTCCCTCAAGAATTTATCTGTTTTTAGCACCATTTTTCCTTATTTTCTGACCAGTTTCCCAGTCCCTGCCAATGAAAAACATCCCCACAGTAAAGCATGGTGGTGGCATGTTTTTCGGGGTGATGAGAGGTGTTGGGTTTGCGCCAGACATAGCATTTTCACCAAATGTTCTAATGCTCTCTGGTGAGCGTCCTCCCATCTCACTTTCAGGTGAGGTGTAGCTTGTTCCGACTGTATAGTAATCTTGGTCCTTCGCTTCTTGGATACTGGGTTCTCCGACTTCACTGCTAGTAAGTCATAGAGACAAGTTGCATGTTGTGAAAAGTTCTGTATATAACCACTGTAGTACCTTGTTGGTGGCCTGTTTACCAGTTCTTGCACTGCTCCAATTTCTTTAACATCCATTCAGTAACCCTCAGCCCAAAACAAAATTCATAAATATTTTTTATTTTTATTTATTTTATTTCACCTTTATTTAACCAGGTAGGCTAGTTGAGAACAAGTTCTCATTTGCAACTGCGACCTGGCCAAGATAAAGCATAGCAGTGTGAACAGACAACACAGAGTTACACATGGAGTAAACAATTAACAAGTCAATAACACAGTAGAAAAAAAGAGAGTCTATATACATTGTGTGCAAAAGGCATGAGGAGGTAGGCGAATAATTACAATTTTGCAGATTAACACTGGAGTGATAAATGATCCGATGGTCATGTACAGGTAGAGATACTGGTGTGCAAAAGAGCAGAAAAGTAAATAAATATAAACAGTATGGGGATGAGGTAGGTAAAATTGGGTTGGCTATTTACCGATAGACTATGTACAGCTGCAGCGATCGGTTAGCTGCTCAGATAGCAGATGTTTGAAGTTGGTGAGGGAGATAAAAGTCTCCAACTTCAGCGATTTTTGCAATTCGTTCCAGTCACAGGCAGCAGAGAACTGGAAGGAAAGGCGGCCAAATGGGGTGTTGGCTTTAGGGATGATCAGTGAGATACACCTGCTGGAGCGCGTGCTACGGGTGGGTGTTGCCATCGTGAGCAGTGAACTAAGATAAGGCGGAGCTTTATTTAGCATGGACTTGTAGATGACCTGGAGCCAGTGGGTCTGGCGACGAATATGTAGCGAGGGCCAGCCGACTAGAGCATACAGGTCGCAGTGGTGGCTGGTATAAGGTGCTTTAGTAACAAAACGGATGGCACTGTGATAAACTGCAACCAGTTTGCTGAGTAGAGTATTGGAAGCTATTTTTTAGCACATGTTCATGACAGAGCCCCACCGGAGCCTGGCCCTGAAACAGGTTACACAGAGTTGTGGGAGCCACCTGTAGATGAACAGCACTTGAACCAAGAACAAATAACGGACCTCATTCTTGAAAAGGGTCACACTTATCAGCCCTGAGTACCTGATGGACATCTTCCACATGTTGTTCAAATGACTGACTAAAAATAAGAACATCATCCAAATATGGGATACAGATTATCTTTCTTACGCCCTCTAAACTTTCCTCCATGCTTCATTGGAAGGCAGAGGGACTGTTTGATAGGCCAAAGGGAATTATGTTCCATTCATATAAGGAGTGCTGAAGCCAATGCATTTTCTGGAGTCCTCATGGCCATGGTGGTATGCCTTTCCTTGATCTAAAACTGAAAACCACGAGTTTCCTCCCAAACTATTGAGTGTTTCCTGTATACAGGGTATGGGATGCATGTCCAGAACAGTCTACGTGTTCAATCCCCTGTAATCAACACAAAGTCTTATACTCCCATCCTTTTCTGTACCTCATAGACCAGAGGTGATGCGTAAGCCCCTGGAGGTGACCTTTCTCCTCAGCATACAAGGGGCGTGGCACACCATTGTATCTCTTTGCCACTGGTATGTTATCAGTCAATGTTATCTCCATTTGGAGATTTTCAATGTACCCTATGTCCATGTCATCTTTATAAAAAAATGTCTGCTTCCTCTCTGAACATCGGTTTGATTAACGTGTGTTGTTCTTGGTTCAAGTGCTGTTCATCTACAGGTGGCTCCCACAACTCTGTGTAACCTGTTTCAGGGCCAGGCTCCGGTGGGGCTCTGTCATGAACCTGTGCTAAAATAACCTTTTCTCTACTGGGCACCGGAACAGGGTGACACTCTACCATTCTCTGTAATACCCTTAGCAGTGTTTGTCTTGGTAAGGTAATGTCATGTTTGGTAGTATTCACTACTGCAATGTCAACTTTTCGAGATGGGCGCTTTCATGTTTCACTACCTGACTTTCTAGGTCCAGGCCCCAGAACTAGGACCATGAAATAATGTCCAGTCTGAGCGGTTGGCTTCTGAGCCCGCTATGTACTTAAGTGCTGATTCGTTTTGGTTCTGCCCACTATAGTGCTGTCCGGTTAGAACGTGATGTTGACGCCCATACTGAACACTTGGTCACCACCACATGCACACAGACACAGCACTTTGGTTAACTAACAGCATGTGAAAGTCTGTCAGCATCAAAAAACATATTTTCTCCAGAGGGCAAAGCACATCTAACATCAGGTGTGCATGTGGAGCCCTGGAGTGAGTCCAAGCACCCTGATTGGTTGGAATGAGTGTAAGCTTGAAGGGTGATTGACAGGACTGCAGGCCAATCAGGTTGAAAGGGCCGGCCTTTATTTTTACAGCTCATCATTGAAGGGGGCCTCTCTTGGGAGACAGGGAGGAATCCATTTTGTTTTCCTACCTGGAATTACAATGTCACATCTGCCTGCTGTAAGCAAGCATTCCTCAGTGTACTCTGAGTGCTGAAGCAGTTTGAGTAGTCTTTGCCTCATCCTGTCCTAGCTTAAGTGCATTTCTTAGCATATTTTATGCCCAATCCATAAGATTGCTAAATACCTAACAAAATGGCTACACGGACTGAGTTGACCCTTGTATTTTGCTTTGATTCTTGCACTGTCATTATGCACACTCACAAAGCCCTACACACTCAGGCACACTGACACTCCAACACACACACAAACTATCACTCCATCATTTGCTCACACACGCATAATATTCACATACATTTATACTGACTCTACACACACACACCCACTCACATACAATCATCATATACACTGCTCTGCTTTTCATATATCCCGATGCCTAGTCACCTTACCCTTATCTACCTCCATCACTCCAGTATCCATGCACACTGTAAATATGCTACTGGAACTGACTGACCCTGTACAGTATATAGTATGCTTACTTACTTTCTCATGTTCTTCTTATTTCTATTTATTGTGTGTTTTTGTTCTACCTTATGCTATTTTTAGTATTACATTGTTATTGATTACCACATTGTTGGGTTTGGAGCTTGCAAGAAAGGCATTTCACTGTACTTGTTTGTGCATGTGACATTAAAACTGGCTCTTTACTGTATACATCAGCTGTGAGGGCTCATTTTTACTTTTTGTTTGGACTATTTATTCAACTACATTAAACCCAATGATTGGTTTATCCAGTCTTTCATGTGTGACTAATATAGAAACCCTCAATTATGTCCCTGTAATGACATCAACTTGGGATCAAGCAAACTAAAACAAATGTCCACCCAACCCAGAAAAGGAATTTCAGTGCCATTGACTGCCCTCAGATCCAGTTTCTCCGTATTGCCCATGATTTCTGACAGTGGTCTAGTTTGTGAGCTGGCAAATGCGGTCTCCTCCATTCCTCACTAATGATGGATGCCTGAGCGCCTGTATCCTACAGTGCTTAAGTCTTTACACCCTCCATATAACACCACACTTGACATTTTTTCCCCCAATGAGCTGTGCTACATTACCATGTCCTGTTACCCATCGGGAAGCACTTGTGGCGAAATTTGAAGACTGTGACTTACAGAATGTGATGCAGCAAGTCGTGCGTGTGTTGAACATTAATCCTGCGAGGGCACTGAATCACTGGCAATTCCGACAAGTTGCTGGAGGAATACCAGACAGAATACGGCAACTTGATATTTCACAATGAAGTGCGATGGCTGTCTCGTGGCAGAGTTTTGAAAAGATTTCTCTTTCTCCTCTCTCAAATCTGTGACATTTAAAAAAATTAAAAATAAAATAAAAACTGACATCACCTTCCACCTGAACACTGTGAATCTCCAGCTCCAAGGGAAAGCTAAAACTCTGGGCAAAATGCTACGTGTGATCACAGCGTTTCAAAATAAAAATCAACACACTGTTCATACCCGTTTGTTCATTTCCCAAAACTCAAGAGCAGTCACCACATCCAACCCAGACATACTGCAACATTTTAGCTATGATGTATTTGTGCGTGTGTTGGAAGAGTTGAAGTTGGAGTTTGAGTCAAGATTCAAGGATATCATGTACTTCATTGAGAACCCCTTTCATGTACCAGTATCATCTCTGACCCTTCATCATAGCCCTCTGTCCTGACCGTGCTGGAATAGAGAGTGAGATAGTGGAGCTGCAGGCAAATGACACATTGCAAGGTGAACTAAGATCAGGTGTTACCCATTTCTGGAGCCTTGTGTCAGACACAGAGTATCCACTTCTGAAGCAATGTATCTGTCAGCACTTATTTATTTGAAGCAACATTTTCAACAATGAAAATTGTGAAACAAAAACATAGAAACTGACTGATCACTGCACACCTGGATTGCCTTACAAGGATAGCAACAACAGACTATACATTTAGAATGAACTCAGTCAAGGAGCAGAAGGGACATTTTCGCTCATCCAACTACTGAGGTAACCCTTAATATGGGTCTTATACATGTGATGCAGCCTATTTAATGTGTGTATGTATATATTTGTGATGTGCTGTACATCAACTCAATTGCATTTGATAATATTGGAATAAAAAGTACAACAAATTAAAGATCTGTGCGGCCCTCTGAATGATTGTCTCAACCCAAAGTGGCCCCCTTACAAAAAATAGTGAGTAACACTGCTTTAGGCCCTACATGCCCACACTATCATCCCTTCTACAAGTGCATAGCCGTAGGAGTAGGTCATTCTTTACAACGGCCTGTGTTACCTATTTCTTATTAATTCTATCACATAGCTGTCCGTCTTATCCCGGTATTGATTATGTTATGTCAGGGGTATTCCAGTGGTGCCCGTCCTGGTGACAAGCAAGGTTGGTTATATACGATATAGCGTAGTGGGGTAGATCAAACTGTTGATGGTTTTTAAAGTTATACATGACCTTTCCCCCAGTTACCTGTCTGGTTATTTTCATTTCATTAGAAACTCTCGTAGCCATCACACCAGAGGCAGTGTTGCCAATATCAGACCGCTGCGCGATAGAAGCATGGCTGGAAAAAGCTATTTCCTTAACACTGGTGCAGAGGAATGGAACGGTGTAACAAACGATTTAAAATCCATTCCTATGCTAGGGTATTTTAAGATAAACCTTAAGAAATGGTTTATGGGCAAAATACTTTAAAACTGCACAGACTTAAAGAAAGTATAATTGTTTTCAATGAGCATTACATGGTAATCTATTTCATTCCTTTTACGGTTTCCTCCTATTGATGAGATGTATTTGAGATGTTTTGTTTTCATGCTATAATTTTGTGTATATTTTGTTTTCATGCACTTTCATGAGGACCACAATGGAAATACGTTTTAAAACTTTTTTGTGTCATCCTCAATGATTTGAATGGCATTGTACTGTTTCCACGTGTGGTTGTACTATGTTTTAAAATTGTCAAATAAATCAGAACAACAAAAAACTTGAGTTCGAAATGATGTAAAGAATGAGCTGTAGGGTACTAGGGGGTAACTGCCCCCCCCCCCCCCCCCATAATTCACATATAGACCACAAGATATCACCAAATTATTTCCCCAACACTTTCCCTGGCTGCCACTGCTCTTGCTCAACAACAAAAATTTCCTCTGTGTCATCACAACTTTGAGATATTTCAACAAAACGATTTTGTGGTAAGTTGATAAAAAAAATTGAAATGTAGAAAAAGTTGTAGATATATTCCAATTACGTTAGATCTATAATCCTCTCGCTAAGAGAGAAAAATGTAGATAATGTTTGAGTAAAGTAGTAATATGTTGGATGAGTGTGTTGGGTGCAACATTTCATGAAATAACAAACAAAAAAGTGTAAACCGTAGCCCTTTATTTCCCTTTACAGTTTATCCGTTTAAGCATGACCTTCGACCAAATAAAACAATTTGCCGGCAGGGCAAAACGTATTATTACGTATTATACTCTCGAGGGCAGTTTCAAAATTGAAAATGATTCAGTGGTGCTGTCTAGAGACAATAAGTAAAACCTCATGACAAAACAAGCAAGTATAGTGTAGAGCACGTGTCAAACTCATTCCACGGAGGGCCAAGTATCTGTGGGTTTTCGCTCCTACCTTGTACTTGATTGATGAATTAAGGTCACTAATTAGTGATGAACTCCCCTCACCTGGTTGTCTAGGTCTTAATTGAAAGGAAAAACCCAAAACCCGCAGACACCAGGCTCTCCAAGGAATGAGTTTGACACCCCTGGTGTAGATTAACATTGTATCATCTAAACTGCTCTGAAATATATTTTCCATAACCAAAAACATTGTATTTACAGCTGTTTGAAGCTGGTGTTCAAAACCGAAAGTAAAAGACAGAATGAAACTTAAAAACTGGAAGCATAGAAATAGTGCACATATAAACAGCTCTACCACTTCTAAGACCTGTTTTCAATGAGAATGACAGGTCAATAACTCACATTTCTGTGAATTTGGTCTGATCGCCCGAAAAGTTACATATTGCAGCTTTAAATTGTGTTTGCATAGCTGTGGGAAGTAGTTTGGGACGCTGTGATTTTTTTGTGCCTGCACTGATGACATCTATATGGGGGTTCCCGATTGGGCACTATATCTCAATACTAGAGGCGTCCCTACAGACCCTGGTTCGATTCCAGGCTGTATCACAACCAGCCATGATTGGGAGTCCCATAGGGTGGCGCACAATTGGCTCAGCGTTGTCCGGGTAAAGGTTTGGCTGGGGTAGGCCGTCACTGTAAATAAGAATGTTCTTAACTGACTTGCCTAAAAATCCAACACAGTACTAGTAAAGGCCCAGTACACTACCTGTGTGATAAAAAAAAAATATGTATGAGTGTTTACCAGCATTTGTAACTTGTATCTGATAAATATATATACAAAACAGTTGATCTGATAATACTTGTGGAATATAAAAATACTTGCTTGATTTACAGTATCAGTCAAAAGTTTGGACACACCTACTTATTCAAGGGTTTTCCTTTATTTGGACTATTTTCTACATTGTAGCATAATAGTGAAAACATCAGAACTATGAAATAACACATACGGAATCATGTAGAAACCAAAAAAGTGTTAAATCTAAATATATTTTATATTTGAGATTCTTCAAAGTAGCCACCCTTTGCCATTATGACAGCTTTGCACACTCTTGGCATTCTCTCAACCAGATTCATGAGATAGTCACATGGAATGCATTTCAATGAACAGGTGTGCCTTGTTAAAAGTTAATTTGTTGAATTTCTTTCCTTCTTAATGCGTTTCAGCCAAGTTGTATTGTGACAAGGTAGGGGTGGTATACAGAAGATAGCTCTATTTGGTAAAAGTCCATATTATGGCAAGAACAGCTCAGATCTTCATTGTAAAGGGGTTAAACACCGTTTCCCATGCTTGTTCAATGAATCATAAACAATTAATGAACATACACCTGTGGAACGGTCATTAAGACACTAACAGCTTACAGATGGTAGGCAATTAAGGTCACAGTTATGAAAACTTAGGACAGTAAAGAGGCCTTTCTACTGACTCTTAAAAACACAAAAAGAAAGATGCCCAGGGTCCCTGCTCATCTGCGTGAATGTGCCTTAGGCATGCTGCAAGGAGGCATGAGGACTGCCGATGTGGCCAGGGCAATAAATTGCAATGTCCGTACTGTGAGACACCCAAGACAGCGCCACAGGGAAACATGATGGACAGCTGATTATCCTCGCAGTGGCAGATCACGTGTAACAATACCTGCACAGGATCGGTACATCCGAACATCACACCTGCAGGACAGGTACAGGATGGCAACAGCAACTGCCCGAGTTACACCAGGAACGCACAATCCCTCCATCAGTGCTCAGACTGTCCGCAATAGGATGAGAGGCTGGGCGGAGGGCTTGTTTGCCTGTTGTAAGGTCCATCATGGTCTGGGGCGTGTCACAGCATCATCGGACTGAGCTTGTTGTCATTGCAAGCAATCTCAACGCTGTGCGTTACAGGGAAGACATCCTCCTCCCTCATGTGGTACCCTTCCTGCAGGCTCATCCTGACATGACCCGCCAGCATGACAATGCCACCAGCCATACTGCTCGTTCTGTGCGTGATTTACTGCAAGACAGGTTGTTACCCCATTTCAGTTTATGTCTCAGTTGTTGAATCTTGTTATGTTCATACAAATATTTACACACGTTAAGTTTGCTGAAAATAAACACAGTTGACAGTGAGAGGACGTTTATTTTCTGGCTGAGTTTATATCCCGCTTAGGATGACCCTGGTATGAGTAAGTCAGATGGCTGTCATCTTGCATTTCACTTGTTAAAATGTCAAGAAAGGGGCCACTATCATTGATTGTTGAAGCTTGTAATGGCTTCATCTTCAATGTGTGAAACAGATCCAGCAGAACAAGCCAATTAGATCACACGTGGTGTAAACAGATTTAACACTTGTTTTAGGTAACACAACATAAGATAATGCTGTGTTCTTTTTCGTCACGTTTCTTATTTGTCTGCACCTATTTTCAACTTTAACGAATCCTGCCCATAAAACAGCATAACCTGCAGGGATGTCTGCAAAGTTCCCTGACCCAAACACTCACAAATGGAATTCAGGTAGAGTAAGGCTTAGAACAGAGAAAGTTTACAGACACAGCTGCAGTAACTATTACTTGCAGTACAGGCCTAATTTATCAAAATTAACAAGCACTGAGGTGTGATTTACAAATCATAAGTGTCAGGAACACAGTGTAATGTATGTCATATACTACCAGGCTTTTTAATTTTTTATTTTATTTAACTAGGCATGTCAGTTAAGAACAAATTCTTATTTTCAATGACGGCCTAGGAACTGTGGGTTAACTGCCTTGTTCAGGGGGAGAATGACAGATTTTTACCTTGTCAGCTCGGGGATTTGATCTTGCAACCTTTCGGTTACTAGTCCAACGCTCTAACCACTAGGCTACCTGCCGCCCTATAGAAAATATACTTAGAACTGCAAATCAGTTTAGCATATACTGAAAAGTGGGAGAAGGCCAGAGGATATTCTTCTGGCGCAACATGACATTTGACATTCAGTTCTTACTGCTTATTGTAGGAGTTGTTTTGTAATCCCAACCTTTTTTAGGTTAATAGCTGTCAATAATTTATCATGCAAAGAATTAGGTACAGGTAACAACATAATCAAGCCTGATATAACAACGTTCCAATGGTCAAAAGCTCTCTCTCTCGTTCTGTGTGTGTTTTTCTAAGAAATGTGATGACAAAATAACTCCTATAATAGCAGTTACTACAGTTGAAGTCAGAAGTTTATATACACTTGGGTTGGAGTCCTTAAAACTAGTTTTTCAACCACTCCAAAAATGTATTGTTAACAAACTATAGTTTTGGCAAGTCGGTTAGGACATCTACTTTTCAACTTTGAGCACTACCATCAGTCCTATGTCATGCCAACAGTAAAGCATCCTGAGACCATTCATGTGTGGGGTTGCTTCTCAGCCAAGGGAGTGGGCTCACTCACAATTTTGCCTAAAAACAGCCATGAATAAAAAATGTTACCAACAGATCCTTAGAGAGCAATTTCTCCCAACCATCCAGGAACGGTTTGGTGACGAACAATGCCCTTATCAGCATTATGGAGCACCTTGCCATAAGGCAAAAGTGATAACTAAGTGGCTCGGGCAACAAAACATTGATATTTTGGGTCCATGGCCAGGAAATTCCCCAGACCATAATCCCATTGAGAATGTGTGGTTAACCCTCAAGAGGCGAGTGGACAAACAAAAACCCACAAATTCTAACAAACTCCAAGCATTTGATTATTCAAGAATGGGCTGCCATCAGTCAGGATGTGGCCCAGAAGTTAATTGACAGCATGCCAGGGCGGATTGCAGAGGTCTTGAAAAAGAAGGGTCAACACTGCAAATATTGACTCTTTGCATCAACTTCATGTAATTGTCAATAAAAGCCTTTGACACTTAAGAAATGATTGTAATTATATTTCAGTATTCCATAATAACATCTGACAAAAATATCTAAAGACACTGAAGCAGCAAACTTTGTGGAAATTAACATGTGTCATTCTCAAAACTTTTAGCCATGACTGTATATAAACTTCTGACCCACTGGGAATGTGATGAAAGAAATAAAAGCTGAAATAAAATCTCTCTCTACTATTGTTTTGATATTTCACATTCTTAAAATTAAGTGGTGATCCTAACTGACCTAAAACAGGGAATGTTTTACTAGGATTAAATGTCAGGAATTGTGGGAAACTGAGTTTAAATACATTTGGCTAAGGTGTCGGTAAACTTCAGACTTCAAATGCATATAGTTGTCAATAATTTATCATGAGAATAATTAGCCAGGTAACATCAACACGTTCAAGTTCAAGCCTGATAAATAACAACGTTCCAATGGTCAAAAGCACACACACAAGCCTCCCGGGTGGCGCAGTGGGTGGTACAGCTCTTTTGCTGTACTGCAGCGCCAGCTGTGCCATCAGAGTCCCTGGGTTCGCGCCCAGGCTCTGTCGTAACCGGCCGCGACCGGGAGGTCCTTGGGGCGACGCACAATTGGCCTAGCGCCTAGCGTCGCCCGGGTTAGGGAGGGCTTGGTCGGTAGGGGTGTCCTAGTCTCATCGCGCACCAGCGACTCCTGTGGCGGGCTGGGTGCAGTGTGCGCTAACCAAGGTGGCCGGGTGCACGGTGTTTCCTCCGGCGCATTGGTGCGGCTGGCTTCCGGGTTGGATGCACGCTGTGTTAAGAAGCAGTGCGGCTTGGTTGGGTTGTGTATCGGAGGACGCATGACTTTCAACATTCGTCTGTCCCGAGCCCGTACGGGAGTTGTAGCGATGAGACAAGATAGCTACTACAACAATTGGATACAACGAAAAAGGGGTAAAAAAATAAATAAAATAAAAAACACACACACACACAAAGCCTGTACTGCCCTCTTCTGATAGAGATGTAAACTAAGCCAGAATTATCACAAGTTACAGTGCACCATCTCTTTTAAACTTTCAGCCATATTCACCATGTTGGGTTCTGACGCTGCTGCACCGGGGCTCTGCAAGCTCTTAAGCCAGGGTTTAATACCCTAAAAGCATTCAGCAGAGCCCCAGGCGCTCTCTCCACACTTGCCTGGGGACCAAACGGAAGAATTTCTAAATCCACCGTCTGGGACATTTCAGTGTTTGTGTTTGAAATGGATGTTGGATAAAATTACATTTGAACTTTCTCTACTAGTTGTCTGCATGGTTAGTCATTATGTAGGAATGAATTCAAAACAATATATCTACAGGAAATTATAATTAATCAAAATTTTCAAAGCGCAGGTAGTATGTTCAGATTTCTATCACATGAAGCATGTGCACACAATGTAAATACACCGAACAAAAACAAACTCAACATGCAACAGTTTCAATGATTTTACTGGGTTACAGTTCATATAAGGAAATCTGTCAATTGAAAGTAATTCATTAGGCCATAATCTATGGATTTCACATGACTGTGCATGGGCACAGCCATGGGTGGGCCTGGGAAAGAAGCAAATTCATACTCTTATCTTATTACATCAGTGAATGGGTGGATGGAATGGTAGGTAGTCTTAGCCAATCATATGGCGCAGTTTGGCATTTAACTCCTTTTCCTTTTCAAGTAGGTCGGTGCTGTGGTTTTTATATGCTTCAAAATCCTATGAAATAATTGTATACAATTGAGCATGATAGAACTTCTATAGCAGCTCTTTTGCAATTTTGCAATGTCAGTTTATCCCAATGATTTATATATACACTAGATGACTAATTAGACGGTGGTGTGTTGAAGACACCGTGCCTCCATCTTGGCACTCCCCCAACATTGTACAAAAATATTTTGGAAGCTATAGAAATGCATTTATTAATGTCTACATTCGTTTTTGTCACATGTATTCTATTACAGACACCTTAATGGATACTTTTAAATTATATTTTATGAAATAAACATAAAATAGAAACAAATTGAAAAACATTTTATTTAAAGTATACATTTAAGAGATGACTAATTGTACTGTCCCCACTACAACAAAAAATACATAAATATATGTAATTTTGTCCTTCATACATTTAATTGAAATACTGTAGAATTCCATTGATTCCTTGCTATGGAGGACTGGGGAGTGCAATATGGCCGACCGGTGTCTTCAAAGCCTCTCAATCGCCAATACATAGCATTAGCAATCCAGGTTTTATATACATCATTGTTTTTTTCCACATTTCAACTAACCTTCTTCAGCTTGTTGCAAGTGTTCACAGACTGATCAAGAGCATGCTGGAGTTCTTTGACTTTCAAATTAGTGTTCACCATAGCTGCCTCTCTTTCAAACCTAAAGCAGAGACAGATTTAATATACAGACTGTACATTATATGTGCCACTATTGGACTGCATTTTAAAGGCCCAGTGCAGCCGTTTAAAAAAAATCTCAATATCAAATCATTTCTGGGTAAAAATGAAGTACCTTACTGTGATTGTTTTCAATCAAAATCATCAAAAAGAACCACAAATAGCTTCTTAGCAAGAGCAATTTCGTAAGTAAGAATTTTACTAGGACTGTCTGGGAGTGGCATGAGAGGGGAGAGATTTGGAACACTCTTATTGTTCTATTCTTTTGAACTAATTTACCACCTAGTGATGTCACCAAGCAGGCCAAAACTCCATCCCACCAAAACAGCTCTTACACTAAACGGGCATCATCATAATTTTCACAGTAATATAACTTCATAGTGTGGAAATATATATATATATATAAAAAACACAGGCAATCACATTTTTGACTGCACTGGGCCTTTAAACCATTATATACCTTTCTTCTGCAGCAGCCCTGTTTTTTTCCACCTCTTGCCTTTTTGTCTCCAACTGCTGGATTTCCACCTGTTTATCCTTTCAAAAGGCAGAAATATTATGAATTAGATTAACTGCTTCCATGTGTAGTTAAAACTGCCATTCTGTTTTAAAAAATGATGTTATGCATTACCTGTATTAGTTTCCCCCTTTGCATCGAGAGATCCAAGAATTTGTCTTTTTCCTTGGCCAAGACCTCCATTTTTTTCTGCATCTCTGTCCCTTTCAATGAATCATTTTCTCTTGCTTTTTTAAGCTGTTGATCAAGTTCTGGTCAAGAGACATCAGAAAAGTGGTCATATTTGTCTTTTAGGACAGATGTTTTGGGAAACCGAATTATACAGCCAAACTCACCTGTGCACATCTCCACTGCATTGCTCAGCTGTCTTTGAGCATCATGCAATTCACCTTGTAAGGACGCCTCCTTAGTATGATGGAGATCCATGAGCCCTTTAAGTTTGGTCTTGAACCCAGTTGTTTTTCCCCTGTTGGGAAAAAATATATACCTATTGTTATAACACTCCTACATTGAACAATCGGATGAAGTCCGTCTACATTCACTAAATGCAGCCATAAATGTAAATATAAAAACAAATGGTACATTCTTACTGATATTCATTATCAAGACTTCTATGTTGCTCAGCAAGGTCTCTCAGTTCTTGTGTTAGTTTCAAAACAACTGCTTCTTTGTCTTGTAAGTCTTTAGAGAAAAGTTTCTCGTTCTCTTCCTGAAGTCGTTCGTTCTCCTGTTTTAGTTTGGCATTCTGTCTTTTGTACTCGTCCTTGAAATGTATCAGCTCCTGATGGTTGGCTGCCAGATCCATAAACCTTTGCTCTAACTGCATGGATCTCTTCTTTTCCTTGTCAAGTTCGGTCTGTACGTCTGCTCTCAGGTCTTCTAACTCAGAGTTGATCCTCTCCAGAGCCTGACAACGAAGAAGCATGTCGTCTGCTCTTTGTTTCAAAATGCAAATCAAACTCGATTGTTCGTCTATCCTTGACCGCAGCATCCCTGACTCTGTCCTCTCCTCCAGGGAAAGGCCACGCAGTTTCTCCAAAGACTTGTGGACATCGTCCATGTCCTGGAGGAGAAAAATAAGTCATGTGAAATGTACAGTGGGGCAAAAAAGTATTTAGTCAGCCACCAATTGTGCAAGTTCTCCCACTTAAAAAGATGAGGCCTGTAATTTTCATCATAGGTACACTTCAACTATGACAGACAAAATTAGAAAAAAAATCATATTTGCAAATTATGATTTTATTTGCAAATTATGGTGGAAAATAAAATGGTCTATATCGTAACAATCTGCGTTTTGGTCTTCATTTAAGGTTAGGCATGAGGTTACCCGTGTGGTTCGCGTTAAGGCTACCTTTAAAATCCCATTTTAAGAAGAATATTGTTTTAATAGGCGTGGTAACTAGTGACGACCATGTCTACTCGACTCTCTGTGGCACATCCAGCCGATCATCCAAGAACCCCAACTACCATGTAGAGTTGCACCACATGCATTTTACACGAACCAAAATGTTATGTTGACCCCTCCCAAACCAAAGTTTCCTTCCAACCTCGCATCCCTGCTGTCACCAACATTGCAACATTTTACTTCCACTGAGACTCAAGTTCCACGAGAAAACTATTTGCTTCCAATCATTTGTAACATTGTAGCAAACATATACCGTCTGCAGGTGCAAGCAACCTGGAGCAAGTGAACAGCAGATAATCAGTCTGTCAGTCAATTAGCTAGCTATACATTATTCATTGCAATGCAATCTTGTTTTAATTCGAAGGAAATTAAACGTATATTCCCATAAGATTGGCCATGCGGACTTCAGATATCCACACACACAGGTGGCTAAATAATGCAAAACAAAGCGTGCTTTACTGCTAATGTTGACGAGTAAATTAGATGGTTAACGTTAGCTAGCTAGCTACAGTAGCTTGTATCTGGCAGAGTCGGACGTCGACGTTTCTTGAAATTATAATAACCTGGTAACGTTTCTTACCTGTTTGGTCTCTCTTATCATCTTCCTTAAGTCTTTTGGACTTCTGTGGGGTGATGCCATGTCGACTTGCCTTTAGAAATAGGTATACGAGCTTCAAGATGCGTAAATCAGTATCGTTCACTTAACGCTACTACTTCAACGAGTCTTTTACAACGGGTCTTGTCGGAGAGCCGCAAAGTTTCAGCTGTTGCTACTGGCAACTGTCATTGCAGTTGCCTACCGGAAACCATTTTCTCCCCTCCCATCTTTACATTTCCTCGCACCATTTCTTAGTGAGCGGTGGCACACACCAACATTAATCATGTTTGACTAGAATTGTTACATTTATAAATAACGTAGTTGATTTTGTATGTATTTATTTGGCTAATTGGCTTGTGCCAAAAGACATGAGCCACGGAATTATACAGCTCGACACAAATGCACAAGGGAAATGGAAAAGGGAATCCTATGTTGCATTGTTCGGAAGTGTTGCAGATGAAACATTAGACGGTGCGCCGCAGGTGGAATTTCCTCCTCTGCACCACATGATGGGGCTGCTGCGCCTCTCATAAGTGGGTTTGCATGCTACACATCGAAACGTGAGGCCCATCTAAAGTGGCTCGCAAACATGGTCCCAGACCCAAATCCTTCGTTATTTCCGTAACACCAATATTTAAAAGCAATGTAAACAAATAGATAGATATCGAGGAGTAAAAAAACAATCAAATGTATTAGGCTTTGCATGATACCCAGCGCATCAAAACCTGATTTTTTTACGAAAAGGAGCGAAAGTGCAAGGCTTGAGGCACAGTTTATATTTCAAATCAAACCATTTTGGGACATTCAATTGACTTATTGGGTGAAACCTTGCTTGTAGACCTAAAGTATGTGCTTATTAGGCAGTCATTTGCAGGATTAAATAGTGATCCAATTTGCAGGCCTATATTTATTGATTAGTCGATTTCATCTCATTTTACAGCTTTTTTTTGGGGCCATTTATCATGATCTGGGCCTTGAAATGATGATCCTGCCCCAGTGCCCCCCATGTAATTGAGGCGAGCCTTGACCCCGGTGTATTCCCGTACCAACACACCAAGGTCACCCTGAAGCTGAATAACGTTGAGTCCTTTCAGTCAGAACAAAAAATAACATTCAACGATGCTCTGGCAACAACATAACCTATAATTGATTCGTTTATTTGTACTTTTATGACAAATAATTGTCTTATTCATTTTAGACATCATTCACTGGATGTGAAAGATCATGTGAGCATGGTAGAAGAAGAGCAACAGTTGTGTTTCTTATTTGCCTGCTGCTGAGTTAATCAAATAGGCTACTAAATAAATAGTAAATAGATAAACAGTAAATAAATACATGTTTAAGACCTAGGACATACATCTTTCAATTCAGCATTGTAAAAAATAAAGGTTTCCAGGGAATTATTTGCGAATGGGCTATTTTAGGCTAAACCATGTTGTTTTGATTTACATCGAGAGTAATTATTATAGATGTTTAAACAACAAAATGCTGCGTTATTATTTCATTAATGTTGCCCCCATTAGGGCCTACCTAGCTGTCTGATGGACAACGCAATGTCAAATCACGTGTAGATGAGACACCCCGGGCAATGGAATTATGCAGATTCCAGGGCGCGCGGTTTAAGGGTTTTATCAGCAGGGCCAGGGTTGGGGGAGCGACCGTCTCTGGCTTTGTGTACGCCCCTTTACATCAACTAGCGGGACAAAAAAGAGAGAGGCAAGCAACAGCATCTCAGTCCCTAGAGCACCTCCATCTGCCCGGCTTCATGAGGAGCTGGACGGACCAGCCGGGACCCAGCATCAGAATGTGGAGAGCAGTACTTGCAAAACTTGTTGTTATATTGATTTTCTGTACTTTCCGCTGTCATTCACAAGGTAAGAGTATCCTAAACTCATCACTTCATTGTGAACCTGCTGATAGTTGTTTGTGTAGCCTATATCTGCCCTTGATGAGAAAATGTCAACCACTTGTACATAGACACCAATAACCCCTATCTGGTAGAGTGGCCTGATTTGTAGTTATTGGGGTTGTTTTTTGAAGACATATTTTACTCAGCTAAGATGTTGATAGACAAACAATCATCTAATTTGGCTATCTATAAATCAAAAACAAGCTATTTAGCCATGTTTGTACAATGCTTGGCCAATTTTAAGTGATAGGCACTAGCGGTTAGAGCATTGGGCCAGTAAGTAACTGAAAGGTCTCTGGTTCGAATACCTAAGCCAACAAGGTGACAAATCTGTTGATGTGCCCGTAAGCAAGACATTTAACCCTATTTTGCTACAGGGCCACAGTACTACTACGGCTGACCTGTAAAACAACACATTTCACTGCACCTGTTCAGTGTATGTGACAAAACATAAATTTATATTTTTATCAAGTAATGTGCACTTTCTATATAAAAAAATCTGAATTTATTTAGTCAAATCTTACCAACTCCTTGGCCAGTTATTTCCCCAGCACTACACATATATTTTTTGCAACCAATAAATACAGAATTAATTTAATTTAATTTACAATATTTGACTTATTAACAAAACTATTCCACTCTAAACATTATTAAAGCTTGTATTGAGCACAAAGCCTGCCTCAGACCGATTTGAAGATCTCTCTTGGAGAACTTTTGCCTGAGCTTTGTCGTTGCTAGGTAACAGAAGTGAGCATGTGACTTGCAGACAATCTGTGTGGACTGCAAGCTACTGGTACAAATATTATTCAGAGGAACTCAACGGCTTGCCTAGTACAAACCTCTATAGATGATAACTAATTATATAGCCTTAATTCAAGGACCCATTTTCCTTAAAATGTTGTAGAAACTAGTCATACACCTTGTTTGATAGATCTGGAATACTGTTATCTTTGTCTCTTGCATACTAGAGTAGCCTATACCCTACTGCTCAAATTGTAATCTGCTTTCTTTTTGCTCAACCCTTAGTATGTAATCTCCTTAGTGTGAATCAAGCAACTAATTACGCTGCAGCTGCTGCTGCTGCTGAAAGTGACTATTTCTACCTAAGCAACAACAGGCAAAAGAGTGTATGTAAACTTCAAGGGGAAAGTTCTTACAACCTCACATGGAACCATCCCAGGCTAAATAGGCTGTATGTTTCTTCTTTATTTATTTTTTATAGCTGCATTGCACTATAAAGGCTACTGTACATTCCAAGGCAATACAAAATAAGAAAGTATGACAACATTTAAAAATAAATAAAAAACACATATCTCAATCAAATGTAATAATTGAAATTATCCAGTGGCATTTTTTAGTCCATAATATAGAAGTGATCTCTACAAGCCGAGGCTATGAGCATGGTCTTCGCCAGAATTAATTATAATATTGAATCAAATCAGGGCTTTGCCAGCGTTTTCATGTTAGTAATTTGGAGGCTTGTCCCTTAGAAATTAACAATGGTGTACCAAAATATTTTGTGTCATCGTAGTTTAAAAAGACATCGAAGTCAACAGGTAATCAAAGTCGTCTGTTTCAGTATATACCACGTTTTAACTGCATCGACTAGCAACAGGCCTCATGCACATCCTGCATCTTCTGCAGTTTTGCATCATGGCACTTGTTGAGGCAGGAATGGTTGATTTAATCCAGATTTATCCAGCATGCGTTTGAGAGGAAATGACAAAAAGGGGCTTGGAGGACAGGTTACTTTCTCTAATCCATTGAGCCTAATTTCCACTGGGTCCTCCAGGGATAGTGTTCACACTCATTTTTGCCCTGTCAAAGTTTCTCCAAAGCTGGGGCAGCAGGTAGCCTAGTGGTTAGCGCGTTGGGACAGAAACCCGCAAGGTTGTTGGATTGAATCCCCAAGCCGACAAGGTAAAAATCTGTCATTCTGCCCCTGAACAAGGCAGTTAACCCACTGTTCCCCGGTAGCCCGTCATTGTAAATAAGAATTTGTTCTTAACTGACTTGCCTAGTTAAATAAAGGTTAAATGTAATTTAAAAAAAGCTAATGTGGCTCAACTTGATGATCATTTAATGTGTGACAGACAGTCTTTTGTGGCTGATTATCAAGAGGCTTTAAAAGTGTTGTAAAACGCCTGTGTTGAAATAATGGTTAGTGTGACACACTTGTAGGGTGATTTAATGTTACAATAATAGGTAACAAAATGAACTGGACTTGGTGGCAAGCATTTCGCTACACCCGCAATAACATCTGCTAAATATGTGTATGTGACTGATACAATTTGATTTGATTGTGGCCATTCAAAACATGTTTTTGCAGGTTAATTGCTTGAATATTGGGGCTAAATGCCTTTCAAACCTCAATCATTTGCCAAACAACCTTGGTCATTCAGGATCTTGTGAAAAACAAGCGTGATTTATTTAGAAAAAATACATACAATTAACTAGGATGAACAAGATGTTCAACGTGTCACACACGTGATCTAGTACAGGGGGATATGGGGTTGACTAATTAACATTTCCCCCTACTAACTCAAATAGGTGTTTTCAGTTGCTCACATTCATTGAGCCTAACCTATTATTAGTTAATTTTGTTTTATAGCACTACAAAAAAACACTTGCGGGTTGCTGTTGAAGTTTTACAAGGCACAGAAAACCTTGGCCAGCATGTGTGTGCTAAATCTTAAAGATGCTGCGGCCTTTTCCGGTCTAAATCCATGAGCAACGTTAACGCTGTACTGGAAAGGGGAACAGAAGTTAGCACAGTTGACTCAAACGAAGGGCTAATCCTTTCCCATTATACAGCAGTCTCAACCCAGGTCCCAGACTGTTATGTGATGCATAGGGTGCAAGGTTTAGGCTAACAATGCTCATGTTGTGTTGAGTGACAGTTTGTCAGAGGCAGTGCGAACAAAACCATTTGACCTCCTGCAGAAGTGCAGTGTAACATCTCCATCTCTGTTGCTTTTTTTTCTCCCAAATCTAGCCTTACAAATGTGTTAAAACGTTATACGAGTTTTTTTCAAGTTAGAATTAGAAGTACAGCTTCATTCCTCACTCACTATTTCTTGCCTCCTTTTGTACCCATGCCAATACCAAACTCCCTTGGGCTTTTCTCTGTTTTGTGTGTGGCAGCAAGAGCCAAAGTCAGTTGTTCAGCAATTGACTGCATTCTGTTGAATTGATTTCCATATGAAATGGAGCAGGAGCACTTCGCTCTAACAGCATGGACGGATCCAGCGCTCCGCGCTGCCAGCCGTTTTCTAGACACACATTCAGAGAGTGCGAGGGGACGCACAAAAACAAGGCAGTTTTGATGAAAGAGGCTACAACTCTCTCAGGGCCCCCCCCCCACATGATTGGAAAGAGATGTTTTTGGGAAGGGTTCAGTTAAACTTGTGTTTTTTTGTAGGAAGCTATACTGTATTCTGCATTCTGCTATCCCTCTCCATAGTCCATTTGGCGTGGTGACACTTCCAGTTATGAGGTTGAAGCCCTGCTGGCTCTTCCATTGTGCCATTGTGATTTCACAGTGGGGTCTGAGGCATTGGCAGGCTTCATTCTAATGAAAATTCCTCTGCTGCTCCTCTTTGTTTGGCAGTAGTAGGGCGCCCTTATCTTTCTCTGTGGATAGTGTGGGGTTCTCGCCTGCTGTGGGTTTAAGATGGCTAATTACAAAAGACGTGGTCAAAGAGAGGGACAAAAAGAAAACACCAAACTAAACAAAACAGGCTAAACAAAGACACTAACGAAAAAGTACCAATCCTTAGACACCACATTCTTAAGAGCTTATTTGCATCATTTTGGCCACTTTTCTCTTAACTTTATTTTAAAAGTAATTGACTGACATAGTCAAATTGCCCCTATTTTGATCATTGTTATTATATTTTGGCTTTATAATACAACAACTATTTACCAATTTATTCCTGAAGGAATAGTTAGTCAAATGACTTTAAAAAAAACGATGGCTGAATGTAAGAGCAGCTCACATTCATTTAAAAGTCCACTTTAGTCTGCCAGTCACCTTTCCCAGAACTGATACTGTCAGGAAACACTGGCTTCATTTGAATGTCTCAGAAGATTGGTTTCCCTTTGGCAAAGGTTGTTGAAAGCTGTTAACCTAATGCATAGCAGACAGGGATTATGAACAGGGATTATGAACATCGCCATTGTTGCTAGGAGGCCTCAGGAGTGTCCTTCCTCTGAACTTGAAGTCCATTGATGCTAGGAGGCCTCAGGAGTGTACTTCCTCTGAACTTGAAGTCCATTGATGCTAGGAGGCCTCAGGAGTGTCCTTCCTCTGAACTTGAAGTCCATTGTTGCTAGGAGGCCTCAGGAGTGTCCTTCCTCTGAACTTGAAGTCCATTGATGCTTAAAGACACTTTTAATATTTTGCTCTTTTGAAAAATATGTTGGTTTGTTATGTTGATAAGCCGGTGGACATTGATATGCAATCCTACTTGTGGGTCAAGCAAGGAGTGAACATGGTTTTATTTGTCTGATATCTACCATACATTGTCAAATATGACATATTCAGAGTTGATCTTATAATGATCATAATGGCATTGAGCATTAGACCACAATGTCTGTTCAGGGGTACAGAGATAAACCCAAATGTCTTTCAGTGGTGTCACTGTGCCGCTCCGATACTGTATGCACCGTTTGTCTTACCTGCATGTTACAGATGATGCTGAAACCTCCCGGATCATTTCCTCCCAACAAAGGCACTCTTTGAGCTAATGGGGAAGCAATTTTATCATTAGTAAACTGAGCAGGGAAAAAGCTTGCTTCTCCATTGGCTGCTGAATTAGTTAAATATGAAGCCCCTTTGGCTGGCGTAGTTTAAAAGCAGTTTGGTGGTGTCGGCTAATTAATCTGAGACCAGACCTCATGATATGAGATGCCCCTCACAAGGCTTTTAGCACAGTCGTGACCCCACAACTGAAGTGGAAGTGAGTCATCTTTGAAGAGCACATTACATGAAAGAGATTATCAACTTCTGGCTCGCCTTTAATAAAGTGCCTGCTCGCGCAACATTTGTCAACTGAATGGGCTGAGGTTTTCCAAGTCAATTCGTTACGTTGTATGTTTGTTTGATGAGGAAGGAACATTTCCCTTGGCTTTTGGCGTTTGGTCCAGTACTGGTCATATTGGAAGTGCTCTTTTTTCACCTGTCGGCGGTAAATGCTAGAGGTTGACCGATTATGATTTTTCAACGCCGATTGCGATACCGATTATTGGAGGACCAAAGAAAGCCAATACCGATTAATCGGCCGATTTTTACCATTTATTTGTAATAATGACAATTACAACAATACTGAATAAACACTTATTTTAACTTAATATAATACATCAATAAAATCAATTTAGCCTCAAATAAATAATGAAACATGTTCAATTTGGTTTAAATAATGCAAAAACAAAGTGTTGATGAAGAAAGTAAAAGTGCAATATGTGCCATGTAAGAAAGCTAACGTTTAAGTTCCTTGCTCAGAACATGAGAACATATGAAAGCTGGTGGTTCCTTTTAACATGAGTCTTCAATATTCCCAGGTAGGAAGTTTTAGGTTGTAGTTATTATAGGAATTATAGGACTATTTCTCTCTATACCATTTGTATTTCATATACCTTTGACTATTGGATGTTCTTATGGGCACTTCAGTGTAACAGTATAGCTTCCGTCCCTCTCCTCGCTCCTACCTGGGCTCGAATCAGGAACACATCGACAGCAGCCACCCTCGAAGCAGCGTTACCCATCGCTCCACAAAAGCCGTGGCCCTTGCAGAGCAAAACTGGCAAAACACACGAAAGGGCTGTTTGAATGGATGCTTACGAGCCTGCTGGTGCCTACCACCGCTCAGTCAGACTGCTCTATCAAATCACAGACTTAGTTATAACATAATAACACACAGAAATATGGTCATTAGGTCATTAATATGGTCGAATCCGGAAACTATTGTCTCGAAAACAAGACGTTTATTCTTTCAGTGAAATACGGAACCGTTCCGTATTTTATCTAACGGGTGGCATCCATAAGTCTAAATATTCCTGTTACGTTGCACAACCTTCCATGTTATGTCATAATTACATAAAATTCTGGCAAATTAGGCTGCCCAAACTGTTGCATATACACTGACTCTGCGTGCAATGAACGCAAGAGAAGTTTTCACCTGGTTAATATTGCCTGCTAACCTGGATTTCTTTTAACTAAATATGCAGGTTTAAAAATATATACTTCTGTGTATTGATTTTAAGAAAGGCATTGATGTTTATGGTTAGGTACACATTGGAGCAACGATACGCACCGCATCGATTATATGCAACGCAGGACACGCTAGATAAACTAGTAATATCATCAACCATGTATAGTTAAATAGTGATTATGATTGATTGATTGTTTTTTATAAGATAAGTTTAATGCTAGCTAGCAACTTACCTTGGCTTCTATTGCATTCGCGTAACAGGCAGGCTCCTCGTGGAGTGCAATGTAATCAGGTGGTTAGAGCGTTGGACTAGTTAACTGTAAGGTTGCAAGATTGAATCCCCCGAGCTAACAAGGTGAAAATCTGTCATTCTGCCCCTGAACGAGGCAGTTAACCCAACGTTCCTAGGCCGTCATTGAAAATAAGAATGTTTTCTTAACTGACTTGCCTAGTTAAATAAAGATTAAATAAATGTGTAAAAAAAATATCGATTTCCGATTGTTATGAAAACTTGAAATCGGCCCTAATTAATCGGCCATTCAGATGAATCGGTCGACCTCTAGTAAATGCTTTGTCAGACTTGTTCTTTAATTAAGTAGGCAGACTCTTAATGTCAGTGTCCAACAATTCCATCTTGTCCTTGAATAGCTCCTGGTGTCTCTACGTCCTGCTAAAGGATAAATGTCAGTAGAACCTGTGCAACCGACGCCGTATCAGTTTATTTTCATTTTAAATGAGAAGAAGGCGGAAAAGGCAGTAGTTTCCCAAGAGATTTCAATTTATCAGCACAAGATCAAAGGATGACATCATACCAATGCTTAGTTCAGTGCCTTATCTCATGAAAGCTCATGTTTAGCGTTAGGCCTAGATGGGTGTGGCCGGATTGAAAATCCTTTTTCTCGTACAAAATTGTCTAGCACGTCGGTTTCTTTTTGTTTGCAATGGACCACTGTCTTCTTGTTTTGCATGTCCTTATCATGGAACATGCTCCTATGCCATTGGAATTTGAAGTCGTCTGTTGATAGCTGGAGTGGGAGAGAAGCACCACGTGAAAGGTTGTGCTAGTAGAAACCCAATGCACATGCTGACTGGTGATGGCACAGCTAGCTGATGCAATGGAAATAGCTGATTTCTTGCATATTTGCTTCTAGGAGTCACAATACATGCATAACATATGATCGATGGATATCGCCCATTGACACGTTTTTGTTATGTGAAAACCGGTCATGAATCAGTATCCAAAAATCTTACCGCCAATGTTTGGAAATGTAATGTTGTTTAAAAATATATATGTTTGTGTTTTGTGTGTAATTTGATTGGTCGGATGGCAGTGTTTGATTTATAGATTGGAAATAAAACAGAGGGGTATTTGTATTACTGGTTGTATTTCTCAGTGTTATTTGTTTCTCGAACAATGTCTTCAGTTTGTTTTGCAACTGAGGTGTTGACGCAATGTCAAACACTTCACTTCGGCACATATTTGACCGAGCAGGGACTGTGATTCAAGGTAGTCGATAAGACACTGTAGACCACCAACCACAGACATGCACCACCAACCACCACCTTGCATCTCCCCCAGCAAAGAATTTGGGCTTAAGGGTTGGGGTACCACCTGGTACCACTATTTATCCCAATTACATTTCCGACAAGGAACAGCATGCACCATAAATCAGGTTGTCAGAGAGAGACAATGAGAATTGTACATTCCAATTCGGACGGGTCTGACGGAGCGCTCTGCCACTGAACTATGCTGCTTCAGTTGATATCTCCTGGAAAACGTCAGGGAAGGTAGAGTGGGGGTACCTTATCTCCTCAGATGCCACTCAGTGAGAACATCAAAAGGAAGCTTGGGATGAGTGTGCCGAGGGTTGTGTAACTGTTTTGAGGATGGCTGGCACGCTCATCTCCAGTCCCTGTCGATGCTGTTAACACCATGCTTCATCAATAAGAGACATTCCCAAATGCACCCAACACTGTTTAGATGTTTTGATAAGAGACACAAAGAGTTCCTACTATTTATTGGGCTAACTATAGAAGAGAGGGAAAATTTGACAGGAAATGATTTCTTATTTCTGACCTAGTTTAGAAATACACATGATCAAGATCATGAAGAATTATGCACCTGGGGACGGAAGGTATTACAAAATAGGATTTGAGAATTGGTCTAAAATATGGAATGAAGATAACTTTCAAAATTAACTTTAGTAATATTGTGTCTCCTGTATGAAGGTTGTGAGACGGGACAGTTCCGGTGTGGGACAGGCCGATGCATCCCACAGCACTGGCATTGTGATGGAACGTTAGACTGTGTAGACGATTCTGATGAAGCTGACTGCCGTGAGTAACTTATCCTCTTACAGTGGACTGGGCTGCACACTGACCCTCTCCCTTTACACTTTAACAGGATTTGTCCCATTTACTCACGTTTCCCTGTTAAAGAGCAGCAAAAGCGTTGCTTTGTATAAGCATATTGTGTAAGAATCAACTGGCGTTGTCTTACTTAGACCTTCACCTACGTATTGAGTGTTGTTGCTGAGAGTGTGGAGACTAATATTGGATGTGCTGTGTGTGTCCTCAGCCCTTGTAACATGCGATGAGAGTCATTTCCAGTGCTTGAGTGACGGGGAGTGTGTCCCAGATGTCTGGGTTTGTGACGACGAAGAGGACTGTGAGGACGGCTCAGATGAGAGACACCACTGTCGTAAGTTCTCGCACTTTCTACAATAGAGGAAATCAATACACAAGTACTGTGTAGACCATACAGTGTACAACCTATTTCATTTAGAATTTTCACCAGTGTGACAGGTGCCACAAATGTTAACCCAAAAATCAATGACAAAGGCAATTAAGGGGTTAGAGAAATGCTACACTTGTGGTTAAGTTGCTCCTCAATCTCTCTGCAGCTGGTAGGACGTGCTCCAGTGGGCAGTTCAGCTGCACCAATGGGGCCTGCATCCCAGGGGAGTACAGGTGTGACCGGCTGCCCGACTGCTCCGACGGGGCTGACGAGAGAGACTGCCGTAAGTTCCCCAGTGTGGCTTACTTACCTTCTTCCTTCAGGCTCCTGTGGCATTTTAATCAATTTGTAAGATTAAGAGGCTTGCTGACTGACAGAATGGCCACAATATGCTTCTTGTTGTCAGAGGTTGATTGCAGATTCCTTGGGGATTAGTCAAGCTGAAGTTCAGCTGCTATTCCATTATTGTGCCGAAATGTTAGACTCACAGCACTGCACACTTTGGTCATCTCACAATGGCAGAAAAAAAGCCAAGGCTGTTTGTGGCACTAATAGAAAACTTACTGTAAGTGTTTTATCCTCCCATTAGCTTTTAGCATTTTTTACAGGCCGAGCCTGTTTGCCATAATTACGTACAAAGCTTTATATTTCAGAGGTGAATTGCCAACGTGACTTCATGGGGGAGCATTTAAGGGTATATTTTCTACTGTTAATGAGATTAAAAGGGGGTTAGAGCTGCCAACGCAGCAGCTAAGTTAATGATCTGCTAGCAGCAGACTGTTACATTTGGCTAATTGCATAGTTGTGTTAGCACTTGAGTACTTGAGAACTGTATATAGGAATTCGTTAAGACTACTGACATTTGAGAAATTTCATGTTTGAGAAATGTTTAAGACGAGTAGAGACATTTGACATTTGAAAGGGAAAGCATTATTCACCTCTTTGAGGAAATGATTTGATGCTTATGCCTGATGTTCTTTGAATATTCCACAGATGGGTTTGTTCTATGTCAGTCTGGTATGATTTGTCATGTTTATTTCCCTCTCAGACTACCGTGAGTGTACAGAGATGAGGTGTGCCAACAGTGCCTGTTATAACCGGACCCAGCACTGTGATCAGGTCATGGACTGCCGTGACGGGTCAGACGAGACGAACTGCAGTAAGTGTTCACTTCTGGCCGTGACTAGGGCTGTTACGGGGACCGTATTACCGCCACATTGCCGGTCACGAGTCGTGACGGCAGTCAAATTCCACGTGACCGTTTAGTCACGGTAATTATGATTCTCCGAGCTCTGATGCTGCTGATGGTCATTAGTAGCCTACCAAGCTTGCTAACTGCCTGGTACTCCGCACTCTATTGTCCCTCTAATCACATCAATGCAAATGTATTCGAAAATCTAATCAAACACTTCATTAGAGCCCTTGAGCTCATGTTGCGCAACATTTCTATAGGCTATGCAATTGCGTGAGAAAACAGAGTGATGGCCTCTATTAAAAGAGGAGGATCCCATCAGCTTTCAATAGGCTAGGCTTACTATATTTATTTCTCAACTTTCCTAATGTTTAGCACATTGCTTCTCTTTAAAACAGGAGTATAGCCTACCTGGCTGGCATGAAAATGAACCACGGGAAAAGGGTTCTTCATTCTCTATTTAAGTGCATAGATTACATGTATTTTGTTCCGCTGCCTCTATTTCGAGACAGGTGCATGATAATGGAGAATTATAACTAAAAACAAATTTCACACATATATTATTTTGTATATGTAAAGACAAGATTAAATAAAAAATAGTGTGATGGGTGACAATATTAGCTTATCACTTGTGAATGATGCCCAGCTTAAGGCAAACAGCGCATGCTTTTTTTTGTGTGACTTTTCAAATCATAGTCGCACACCTCATGTAGCCTAGCTCATAGGCCTATATGTTTTGATAAGGTTTGTATCACAACTAAAGTGGCCAAATAACTTCTTAGCGTGTGAGTTTCAAGTTTGGGGAAGATCATTTTCACCATAAAAATGCACCTTTATAATAAAAGCATTACATGAATAATCACATTTGTGGTCACTTTTGATAATGGTGTTTTCCTGCTAATGGAACATTTGCGCTTATAGCCTGCTGCCGTGTGCACATTACTGCGCTTATAATGTGAAGAAACAGCCTAATAGTTTATCAACATTTTAAGTTAAACATTCTCATCTGTTGCATTAGGCTCATTGCTTAAAACAGTTTTTTTGATGCTAGTGGTTTGTATTAATTTGGGATCTATCGCATCCCACAACTGTCCCAGACTATGTTTAGAATATGTATTTCTCACACAGAATAAAATAGGTCAACTTTTGTACTATGAGGGATAGAAGATTGACATAGGCTAGTGCTTTTGCTGTTTGTTAGACTTACTCATCTTGTTGGCTAACGAAAAGTAAATGTGGACAGTTCTTCCAATATCTTCAATATGCGCCTCGGGAATTAGATAAGGACTCGAGCAGTTGCGTCCCCGATGTGTCTGTCTTCACTTGTAGCCTGTGAAAAGGACCAATCAAGTGACTGAGAGCAATGTGAATGGGAGGTGCTTCGGCACACAGCCGGGAGAAGGGAATTATAATTATTATATTCAGCCCAAGGACACAACGGCCACTGGCCACAAAAGACATGGATTTTTTTAGGGGGCATTACGGCCGCACAAAGGGGATGCACCTGGGAAATTTGAGGCATTATCAAGTGCTTGTCAAATTGTTAATGAGAGACTATTGGAGTTTGTACAGCCTGAGCAAAAAAACAAAGCAGAGCTCATGCCTTTCATGCAACTTCTTTCAAATGATCATTGGAGTCGCATCACGTAGCCTTAGAATGTACAAAACATATAGCCCAACATTTGTCTAACAACTAAAGTTACATAAATAACTGTAAATTAAGCATATAGGAGTACCTGTTTCTTTGTTAACCTCTCAACACAGAATAGCCGCATGCGCACGCTCACTCAAATCATTTGGAGAAAATATCCTTTAGATTTTATTCAGCTTTGTTCATTTGTGTTCTTCATACGATAAAACAATATAAAATAATGCCACGGAATTCTAAGCAAATCTTGTCTGCTAAATTAACTAGTGTTGCCCACAGCCATATGGCATAGCCAGATCAGGACCTAACATGAGGACAACTCAGACAATGCTATTCTGTTCTTCTGAAATAGACTACATAGACCTGTCTAAAATAAATAATGGATTTATTGTTATGGTGTAGGCTATATTACGTGGATTTATTCGACTTTAAAAAAAAAATGTAGATGTTCCAAAGGTCTGCATCAGTGTGTGAAAGCCAGGAGATGCTAAATGTGTTTATGTTAATTAACGGTCAATTACCGTGAGACCAACAGTTATCTGCTTGACAATCCCAGGCTGACAAAATTGTATGACCGCTGTGACGCATGACCACATATTTAACCATGCCCTCGTCCGGTCAGTGCAGCAGGGGTAAGATGAAAAACGGACACATACAGACAGTCACTGAAGGGGTTTTGTGTCTGTTTTATTCAGCACAGCACTGCAGTAGTGGCCTGTTCCAATGCGGAAACGGAGAGTGTGTCCCTCAACGCTATGTCTGTGACCATGACGACGACTGTGGAGACAGGAGTGATGAACAGAGCTGCAGTGCGTACCTCTACCCTCCTCGCACCACTACTGCTATCTGTCAACCCATAGTCTACATCTCTAATCTTAACTCCTCACCCAGATAGTTTCTCCCCCTAACTTGGACTTAATCTGACCTTTTCGATGTGCTTCTCTCTCTCTCTCTCTCTCTCTCTCTCTCTCTCTCTCTCTCTCTCTCTCTCTCTCTCTCTTTCTCTCTCTCTCTCTCTCTCTCTCTCTCTCTCTCTCTTCTCTCGCCCTCCCTCCATGTAGCCTATCCGGCTTGCAGAGGGAGCTACTTCACGTGCCCCAGCGGTCGCTGTGTTCACCAGGTCTGGCTTTGTGATGGGGAAGACGACTGTGAAGACAATGCAGATGAGAAAGGCTGTGGTATGGATGCTACAGAGTGACAGCTCCCCTTCTTCTTGACACATTTCTAATATTGGACCCAAAACCCTGACAAAGAAACAGTAAGCGGGTTCAGTAGAAGCACACTTGAAGGAGTGAGAAACACTGCTTTGTCGAAACCTGATTCACCTCTGGTCTCTGTGGTTGGTATGGGCTAGGCTCTGTGCTCCTTAAAGTGTGGTAGTCAAATCCCTCTTTGATCGCTCACCCCTCCAAAAGAGCTTTAGAGTTCTTCAAAAGATATTAAAGTTACGGGAGTTAGTGTCCTTGCCTGTTTTTAAGACTCTGATCGACAACACTGTTTGCGATCGCCGCAGTTGTTTCTAATCTTGAATCGTGTCTGTAACTTGTGACGCTTTTGTGTGTATTTAGTATTTTTTACTTTCTATTTTTGCACGCTGCTGTTTCCCTGTTTTGCCTTCTTGTCACTACGCCCTCGCAAAATAGGTTTTTAACCTCAATGGGTCTTACCTGGTTAAATAAAGGTAAAAAAAAAATATATATATATATTTTTCCTCCTCACACGAAGAGTGTTTTTGGAGAATGGGCTGCAGAATCCTCCAATAAGGCTGCTGTCTTCAATGCATACCTCACACATGGTTGCTGTTTTCTCAAAGCAAGCCAATGAAGATGACTTTGTTCTCTCTGCAGACTCTGTATCACGCGAGTGCTATCCTGGAGAATGGCCCTGTCCATCCTCAGGCCTGTGTATCCCAATGGACCAACTGTGTGATGGGACAGCCCAATGTCCAGATGGAGAGGATGAGGCCAACACCACTGCTGGACGCAATTGCAGTCAGTAACAATTACAACCAGTTTAAAGTGCATGCGCTCACGCACATACGTCATTTTGAGAAGTGACATTGGGAGTCATGTGTGTCTGTCTGTGATGGTCAGGTATCTGGAGGTGTGCTTCTCTGAGCTGTGAGCATCGCTGTCATGCGTCTCCTGAGGGAGGAACCTGCTCATGTCCTTCTGGGTACACTGTCAACAACAATAACAGCCGCTCTTGTATTGGTAAATACTGGTAAATTCACTCCGTAACAGTACATTGAAAGAACTGGAATCGCAGGCTACTAGAGGTAGAATATTGGATGTGTGCTTTGAATTATTCAATTTTTTTCTTATTTCATTGTGAAGACTTTGACGACTGTCAGATGTGGGGCGTCTGCGACCAGCTCTGTGAAGACCGGATGGGAACCCACCGCTGCAGCTGTCGAGAGGGCTATTTCCTGGAGCAGCACCGATACTGCAAAGCTAACACCTCAAGTGAGTGGCCAGTGTTGAGCTTCAATATACTTCAACATATCAAAGTCATTCCTGCTGGCTAGAGGCCCTCAGCCCCTCAACCCAGCCTCCCGTCTGCCAGCCTCTGTCCGCCTGCTCTGCTTTCTGGTGCATTGTTGCACACTGAGTTATTTCTGCCAGTCGTTTGTGTCTGTGGACCCCTCTGACTTTGAGGCCAGCAGCAAGGAGGGATTTGCTGTGTTAATAATACAGATCAAATTATTTTGACCATTTGGGTTTCGAAAAATGACATCAAATGAAAAATCTTACTAAAGGTATTCAAATTATAAGATTTGAATCAACCCAATAGTATGGCTTCAAAACTGACAGACTAAAATGCATTTTTATTTCTTTTCTGTTTTCCACTGCTGAGTAAATGAATGAAAGATGATACAGTATATACAGTCAAAAAACAACTGCTTAAACAGCATATGACAGGTGTTTATACGAGATGATGAAATGTTTGAGCATGTTGTCTTACGGATTGCCTTGCCTACTGTCTGTAGCTAGCGTAGCCTCGCTGGTGTTCTCCAATGGCCAAGACCTGCTGATTGGTGACATCCATGGACACAGCTCTCGCACCCTGGTCCATTCCCAGAACAGAGGAGTCCCTGTCGGGGTGGACTTCCACTACCTCCTCAATAGAGTCTTCTGGACGGATACTATTCAGAACAAGGTAATACTGGCATTAAAATACTTCACATGAGTGGTTCCTGTGGCCCTGTTAAGGCATCAGTGCATCGTTAGAATTACATGTACAGTGGACCGTAGTTACAGTCCACAGGATAGAAAGGCTTATTGTTTGAGGAAATGCTTGAGTTGTACAGGAACCTGTACCCCCCCCCCCCCCCCCCCCCCCCCTCAAAGGAGAGGGAATACTTTGTCAGATCTGTTAAGATACCGCCACTGTTAATACTGTACAAATGGTAGACCTGCCGGCTCCCAAATGGCTGGGTCATAATGAAGGGGAAGTAGGTTGGAAATGGAATCCAAAATGTCTAATCTGGAAAACTGTCTGATATGCTGGTACGATGTTCGCATAGCTCAGTGTAATTTTTGTAACCCGATCGTGTTCAAAGTAATCGTGCAGTATTTGTTTTCACCGAGTCCACCCTGTTATATGCATTCTTTGGCCAGCTCAAAGGGCTTTGTTCAGCATCTTGGCTTCTGTATGGTTTGAACCCCAGCCATGAGGCTGAAAAGCAGGGACATACCAGCAGTGGGGTATCTGTGTAGATCAGTCACCTCCATGGCGGAATGTCAGCGTATTTAAATTGGGGGAGACCACAAACAGGCCATGTGAACGTACTAGGAAGGTTAAACTAGCAGGCTACTTCCACATATTCAGTTTCTCTTTAAACAGGTCAGCTGAAAATCATGCTTTTTAGACATCTGGGTCTTGTTTCAAACGAGCCAGAGCTGTAAAGAGCACTATCCCTTCTGAGGTGCCAAGGCTTCAAGCCTGAGAATCTGGTGCCATCTTGGAATCAGTAGGGTAGAGGTTTCACAATACTATCCGACAGCACCGCTCAAATGCTACTAGACAGACAAGATGGAAGTCAGACAAGCAACCAAAGCCCAGCCTTAATGACAGTAATTTCCTTCTCATATTGAGGTATTATGGTGACATATCCCTGTTTTTCGGACTGTCTCTTTTTATTTGATATCTCCATGAATTTCCGGAGCATTAACCACCAAAGAGCTAATCTCTTAGCAACAATGCTTTCTTTTGTGGCCAGGTGTTTTCGGTGGATATGGACGGTTCCAATATGCAGGTGATTTTAAATGTATCAGTTGACTACCCAGAGAACCTAGCCGTGGACTGGGTGAACAATAAGCTGTATGTGGTGGAGGCCAGCGTCAACCGGATTGACATGGTGGACTTTGACGGGAATAACCGGGTGACGCTGATCGCAGAGAATCTGGGAAACCCCAGAGGACTGGCCGTGGACCCAACTGTGGGGTGAGTCGAGGGGACCTCCTCTATCCTCCATCCCTCTATCTATCTGTCTCTCTCTCATGCTGTACCGGTAGGGAGTAATGAGTGTGTTCGATTCGCAGATTTTCCTGGCGGATTAGTGAGCAGTATTAAAATTGATGAGCCTCATTGTAATCCAATAGTGTGGTTCCAGAGTGGAGCCTGGGCCAGGTGGCTACAGGTGAATTGGGAAGTGAGGCTAAATGTACACACTTGTTCTACCTCGGTGGGATTTAGGGCTGGCCCTCCTGTAAGACCGGGAACAAAGACAGTGGAGGATGTGTCTGTTTCAAATTCAATTAAAAAAGAAAATCCGCTTATGTATCACCTTTTGTTGAGATGCAGTCCTGGTCGTTTTATAGCTAAAAGGATGGATGACTTTGCTGCTATGGAATCCAGTTCACCGATGTTCAATATTGCATCCAGTACATGAATCAAATCAAATTGTATTTGTCACATGCTTCGTAGACAAGCTTCGTAGTCTACACGTAGGTGCAGACGAACAGTGAAATGCTTGCTTACGGGTACTTTTTCAACAATGCAGAGTTCAAAATAAGATTTTAAAAAATCAAATAAAAAATGTAAATGGTGAAATGAGGACACAGTGGAAAAAATAAAGACTAAAAATAACATGGCTATACACTGAGTGAACAAAACATTAAGAACACCTGCTCTTTCCATGACAGACTGACCAGGTGAATCCAGGTGAAAGCTATGATCCCTTATTGATGTCACTTGTTAAATCCACTTTAATCAGTGTAGATGAGGGGAGGAGACGGGTTAAAGAAGGACTTTTAAGCTTTGAGACAATTCAGACATGGATTGCCTTGAAAGATTGAAGTGCCTTTGAACAGGGTATGGTAGTAGGTGCCAGGTGTACCGGTTTGTGTCAAGAACTGCAACGCTGCTGGGGTTTTTCACGCTCAACAGTTTCCCGTGTGTATCAAGAATGGGCCATCACCCAAAGGACATCCTGCCAACTTGACACAACTATGAGAAGCATTGGAGTCAACATGGGCCAGCATCCCTGTGGACACCTTGTCCATGCCAAGACAAATTGAGTCTGTTCTGAGGGCAAAAGGGGGTGCAACTCAATATTAAGAAGGTGTTCCTAATGTGTTGTACACTCAGTGTATTTAGGGAGTAGAAAATAACATGGCTATATATACAGGGAGTACCAGTACCAAGTCGATATGCAGGGGTACGACGTGTGTGAGTGTGTGAGAGTGTGGCGTCAGTATGCATTTGTGTGCATGTTTTGTTTGTGTGGGCGTAGGTACAGTTGAAGTCGGAAGCTTACATACACCTTAGCCAAATACATTTAAACTCCGTTTTTCCACAATTTCTGACATTTAATCAGAGTAAAAATTCTCTGTATTAGGTCTTTGTTCCATGTGCAGTTGCAAACCGTAGTCTGGCTTTTTTTATGGCGGTTTTGGAGCAGTGGCTTCTTCCTTGCTGAGCTGCCTTTCAGGTTATGTCGATATAGGACTTGTTTTACTGTGGATATAGATACTTTTGTACCTGTTTCCTCCAGCATCTTCACAAGGTAATTTGCTGTTGTTCTGGGATTGATTTGCACTTTTCGCACCAAAGTACGTTCATCTCTAGGAGACAGAACGTGTCTCCTTCCTGAGCGGTATGATGGCTGCGTGGTCCCATTGTGTTTAAACTTGCGTACTATTGTTTGTACAGATGAACGTGGTACCTTCAGGTGTTTGGAAATTGCTCCCAAGGATGAACCAGACTTGTGAAGGTCTACAAAAAAAATTCCGAGGTCTTGGCTGATTTCTTTTGATTTTCCCATGATGTCAAACGAAGAGGCACTGAGTTTGAAGATAGACCTTGAAATACATCCACAGGTACACCTCCAATTGACTCAAATGATGTCAATTAGCCTATCAGAAAAAGCCAGAAAAAGCCATGATATTCTAAAGCCATGACATAATTTTCTGGAATTTTCCAAGCTGTTTAAAGGCACAGTCAACTTAGTGTATGTAAACTTCTGACCCACTGGAATTGTGATACAGTGAATTATAAGTGAAATAATCTGTCTGTAAACAATTGTTGGAAAAATGACTTGTGTCATGCACGAAGTAGATGTCCTAACCGACTTGCCAAAACCATAGTTTGCTTACAAGAAATTTGTGGAGTGGTTGAAAAACGAGTTTTAATGACTCCAACCTAAGTGTATGTAAACTTCCGACTTCAACTGTATTGTGTGTGTGTATGTTAGGGTGTAAGTGTAATTAAGTATATTTTGGTAGAGTCCAGTGTGTGTGTGCATAGAGTCAGTGCAAGAGAGTTAGTGCAAGAAAGGGTCCATGCAGGTAGTCTGGGTAACCATTTCATTAGCTATTTATCGTTCTTGTCTTGTGGCTTGGGGGTAGAAGCTGTTCAGGGTCCTGTTGGTTCCCGACTTGGTGCACTGGTACTACTTGCCATGCGGTAGCAGAGAGAACAGTCTGTGGCTTAGGTGTCTGGAGTCTTTGACAATTTTTGGGCAACCTACTGTACTGGTAACCTGTACCTAATCTGTGCCAAAACACATTTTCTTCACAGGTTCCTGTTCTTCTCAGACTGGGACTCTCTGAATGGAGAGCCAGGTTTGGAGCGGGCTTACATGGATGGCACCAATCGCTATGGGATCATCAGGACTAAATTGGGCTGGCCAGCAGGGATCACACTGGATATTGAGGCTAAGCGAGTCTACTGGGTCGACAGCCGCTACGACTATATTGAAACCACCACATATGATGGGCTTCATAGGTAAGCATACCAGATATGTTCCTTATGAAAGGGCTCAAATGTGATGTTTTTTGGCCAAATGTCTGGAGAGACCAAATGTAAGAAGTCAAAACAATGCCGTTTCCCTGTCTATCACAATGGTAAATGTACAGTCTGCTCAGGGTATTCTCACCACCTTTCAGGAAAACAGTGGTCCATGGAGGTGCTGTGATCCCCCATCCCTTTGGCATCAGTCTGTTTGAGCACACTGTGTATTTCACTGACTGGACCAAGATGGCCGTGATGAAAGCCAACAAGTTCAGTGACACAAACCCTCAGGTGGTCTACACCACATCTCAGACCCCACACGGAGTGCAAGTGGTACACCAACTGAGACAACCGTATGGTAAGCACGTCACTTGGTACAACCACTCCGCTGATCTGCCCCACTTCTGTATGTTCTGTCAGTGGCTGAGCGTTTGTGTTGTGTTCACAGTGGCTAACCCTTGCGGGGTAGACAGGGACGGCTGTGAGCAGATCTGTATTCTAAGCCACAGGTCAGACAACCAAGGGCTGGGCTACCGCTGCAGGTGTCGAATGGGCTACGACCTGCATGCTGACGGCAAGAGATGTGTTGGTAAGGCCAACACACAAACCTTGTTTCGTTTTTTCCCCTATTAACATTGGACTTGGTACACTTCAATGTGCTGTGTCCTTTATACTGTGAGTGCCCATGTGGTGTGACATATGAGGTAGAAGATCTGGAGGTTCATGGTGGATGTCTTCTTCTCACTCACTAGCGGTGAGGCAGTTCCTTCTCTTCTCCAGCCAGCTGGCTGTCCGAGGCATCCCCTTCAACCTGTCCTCTCAGGAGGATGTCATCCTTCCTGTCACTGGAACGCCCTCCTACTTCGTTGGGGTGGACTTCAGCGCAGAGGACGATGCCATCTTCTTCTCAGACACGGCCAAAGACATCATCTACAAGCAGAAAGTGGATGGCACCGGTGAGAGCGGCCTACATTTATTTGATTGGATTGATGACTCGATACTGTATATTAGAATCAAACACCGAATTTTCTGTTAAATATATTTTCATAACTGAATTTGTAGTTCATTATTACTGAATGTTTTTTTTTTTCATTTTTAGAATGTGAGGAATACTTTTTTGTAACCATGGTTACATCCCCACATATATCCTTTCAAGCAGAGAGCTCAAGCATGTGATCCAGCCAAGCTTATACCGGCAGTTAGGGGAGTGCCTTATGGAGCCGGGTAGTGCAGTGGGGGAGGGAGGGGAGAGGGAGGGAGGGAGGGAACAGGCAGGAGCATGGACAGCAGTGAAACTATCACGTAACAGCTCAAAGTCAGGCTCCAGAATGTGATAAAACAAACACTGGGAACATAATTAATACAAGTTGTCGAAGATTCAATATTTATCTTCCAACTTCCATGTAAAATAAGTTACTAATGTGGTAAAGAAATGACAGTAGAAAATGAAACCACAATCTGTACTGATCAGTGGTGTTGTTTTTGCAACATAGGGTTGACCAGCCCTAGTTTTCTCTGTCAGGCCTACATAGCACAAATGCAAGCTGACAGTCTATTTACTTAAATGTGTTCCTCTTTCATCTCCGTATGAAATGGCGGTGTCACCGCTTTGATCTTCACAGGCAGAGAGGTGCTAGCTGCCAATAGAGTGGACGGCGTGGAGGACTTGGCTTACGACTGGATTTCAAAGAACCTCTACTGGACGGACCCGCGCTTCAGGAGCATTTCAGTCATGAAGGTGGCCGATCAGTCCAGGAGAGCCATCATACGCAACCTGAACAACCCACGGTCCATCGTGGTACACCCTGTGATTGGGTAAATACAGCTGGGCTGGACCTCAAGGGGGGGGGGGGGGGGGGCAGGGGGAGAGGCCTGGCGCCACTTCCAGCCTTAATGTTGCAACAAAAACAAGAGAGAGGCAGGGAGAGCAGATATGATAGGGTTATATATCTTTGTTGATGCTTGAAGAATGCTGACTTTGCCGATGAATACATGCTTTTTACAGCATAATATCCCAATGTTTGATTCTATTCAGTTCATTAAATGCTGATCGGATTATATTTGTTTGAGATTCATTTAAAAGGACCAAAGGATGTCAAAGGGAGACAAAGACAGTGTGTGAAATCGGTCAAGTACTCCAATGTCCTGGGCATGCACAATTTAGTGAGGGCATTAGCCAGACCCAGCAGGGCTCAGAGGCCCATGTTTTCATCCTGGATCCCTGCCTCTTAAGAACATGAAAAAAAAGCATGAGCAAACTGAGCAGTTGTGTCTAGTCACACCTAGTATAATGCGAGAGGTACCGACCCATTCACAGATTGTTCGCACTTTAAATCCCAAACCTGATAAAAGGACTCTTTATTTAGTGCTAGTGGGACATTTCCAATAGCTTCAAAGTCATAAGGCCTCTGAGTCCAACAGCCTAGATTAGTGCTGCATGAAGGCTGGTATTGTAGTGAACACTAAGAACTTGGCTTAAACGGAAAAAGCCCTGGGGAGCTCTGAAATAAACGGTCTATATTTCTCACTTCATAAAAGATTTTGAAGTGGACCTAAAGCCAGAGTCTACTTCGGTTGAGGTGAAAAAGACACTATGATCTTTTTCCATATAAGTGTGAGTGTTGGTTAATGTGTATGTTTTTATTTGGCAGGTATATTTTCTGGACCGACTGGTACCGTCCAGCGAAGATTATGAGGGCCTGGTGTGATGGGTCACATGCCCTGTCGATTGTGAACACTACTCTTGGCTGGCCCAACGGCCTGGCTATCGACTGGAGGTGAGCCAATGGTCCCAGAGCCTAGCAGGACCAAAGGAATGGCCTCACAATATGCCATTCTTCATCTTCCAGTTGCACTCCGTCAAAAAAAAAAAAAATAGCAGTTTCATTCATAACAAATCCGTTGCATAGGTTTGACTTAGGTTTGAAATTGTGACACTATGTGCATTGTAAGCTATTAGCTGGTCAAAGTGAGGCTGCATGAAAAGTGGAATACTGTTAATATAACTGTATGTTAGTGTGGTTTTTAGTGAATTTATGTTCATCACGGAGCTCATCTGCATTTCCTGCTGTCCAGCAAAATTCTCAGCGACAAAAGAGTGATCAAATTAAGATCCGACGTCTGTAAGATCTCATTAAGCCTCTTATCAGACTGATCTTCCCTAATCCTCCTCTTGACAATATGTTTGTGCAACAGTGTTTAAGAATGTCTGTCCTACTCGTCCTGTCTCTCCCCCCCCCAGCTCCATGCGCCTGTACTGGGTGGATGCCTTCTTTGATAAGATCGAACACAGCACCTTTGATGGGCAGAACAGGCTGTCTTTGGAGCGCATCACTCAGATCTCACATCCGTTTGGTCTCACCATTTTTGGAGGTGATTCAATTTTCTCCTCTTTAAATTCACGAAGAATGGAATGCAACACGGTTCCATCAGTTGCATTAAAGCGACCTTGTTACTGTATAGAAGCCTTCATCGTTAGAATTTCATTACTACTCGTCCATCCAGCTTGATTGATGATCATTAGAGAGAGCAATTACCGTGTCATCTCAAACATTAGTTCAGTGATGATAAGAGATAAAACCGCTAATGTCATAGGTTGTGCCCTGGCATTCCCAACGCCGGGTCTCAAGTTTCATGAGCATTCCTGCTTGGCCCATCCAGGTTATGCATATTTCACTGACTGGCGCCTGGGTGGGATCGTGCGTGTGCGCAAGACTGACGGGGGAGAGATGGTCATCATCAGGCGGGGAATCAGCCACATCATGCACGTCAAATCTTTCAACTACAACTCCCAGACCGGTGAGAAACTCTGTCACCCCCCCCCCCCCCCCCCCTGCTGCAGTGTTTATGTGATGGAGGATAACTCTGTGGCCATCACTGGATTCATTTGCTACCCCTCTCAGGTTCCAACTTCTGCAACAGGAATACTAATCCTAATGGAGACTGCAGCCATTTCTGCTTCCCGGCGCCGGACTCGCAGAGGGTGTGTGGCTGTCCGTATGGCATGAAGCTGGCGCCCAGCCAGCAGACGTGTGTAGAGGACCCTTCCAACGAGCCCCCTACGCTGCAGTGCGGTTCCAACTCCTTTTCCTGCACCAACGGGAAATGTGTCCCTCAGAACTACAGATGCGACGGCGTTGACGATTGCCATGACAACAGTGATGAGGCCAACTGTGGCGGAGCTCATAGTAATGCATTGTATTACGTTTCAATGGAGTATACTAACTGTTTGTCATTCAAGGCGCTTTATTGGGGCAATAGTAATAATGTTTAATATACTTATATGTATATTTGGTATACTTTTAGTATACTTAGAATGGCTTGTTACGGTGTTAAAAAGTAGCCAAAAAATGATGTTTCATCAACCCTTACTTTTCTTTCTCAGACACCACCTGCTCACCCAGGGCATTCACCTGTGCCAACCAGCACTGTGTGCCCAGTGGATGGCACTGTGACGGGCACAACGACTGCTTTGACAGCAGTGACGAGCGGGACTGCCCCACCCAGACCCCTGGCACCTGCGCGGCCAACCAGTTCACCTGTGCCAACAACCGCTGTATCCCACACATCTGGCTGTGTGACACGGACAACGACTGTGGAGACGGCTCTGACGAGGCCAACTGCAGTGAGTCTCCGAGTCAAGGACCACTTTTATTTACCATAGGAGTAATACCTCTGTTATTGAGTGTCTTTTTGAGAATGACTGTCAAGTCAGTCATGTGTTGCATTTAACTGTTAGCTCCATTGGTCTCTCTGTGTTGGCAGACCTCAGTGGTACATGCCACCCGGAACAGTTCCAGTGCCCAGACCACCGCTGTATAGGCCCCAGCTATGTGTGTGACGGTGACAGAGACTGTATGGATGGGGCTGACGAACAGGGCTGCAGTGAGTCTCTCTGTCTTATTTCCGCACTGTACTGTATTTAGGAACTTGCATAGTTGGACAGCGCCAACAAACAAGCGTCACACAATTTCAAGTCAATTGAATACACCGTGAACACAAGCGTACGTTAGCCTCTTATCCCATTGATCTTATTCCATGTGTATTAAACAGAACACGCAATGACTTTGCGTGTTCTAAACGGCATCCTTTGTTGTTTTTTGTTTTTTCAGTTTACAACTGCACTCTCTATGAGTTCAAGTGTTCTAATGGACATCAGTGTATCAACTCCTACTACCGCTGTGATGGGGTCTTTGACTGTAGCGATCACTCAGATGAGTCTGGCTGTCGTAAGTATTCAACCTCTTTTTTCTTTTTTTTTAAGTTACAAGAAAATGTAATGATCAGTTTATATACTCTCCTTTCTTGCCTTCCACACTGCTATCAGATGATCGTGAGCCTTTACCAGGTAGGAACAGCCTCAATCATTGGTTAAACCTCACGTGTGTAGCTTTGATTCATCCCAATACCTGCCAACCACACTAACCCTCTGAATACGGTTAGCATGTTGCGAAACACAATTGTATAAAAACATTTTTTGGGGTCTGTAGTCACGTGTGTTCTAGAATGTCCAAATAGTGGGTTTTGATACAGAGTAGAATGCGATGGCTGTTGCAAGTGTACCAACTCAATGTTTTGAGTCACAAGAAGAAAATACAAGGATCAGTTTCTACATGCAGAGTTGATCAACCAACGGGTCTCAGAGCACAGCAGTTTGAGCATTACTCTCAGTGAAGTGACATCATCGCCAAGGTTTTGTTGAGGCTTCCTCCTGAACTTCAGCCACACTTCACTACACTGTCTGACCTTGCCTTCTCCTGCTCTGCCCAGCCACCAGACCCCCAGGGATGTGCCACCATGAGAGTGAGTTCCAGTGCCAGTCCGACGGCAGCTGTATCCCCTCCACCTGGGAGTGTGACGGTCACCCGGACTGCGAGGACGGCTCAGACGAGCACCACGTCTGTCCCCCCCGCACCTGCCCCACCACCCTGTTCCGCTGTGACAACGGCAACTGTGTGTACCAACGGTGGCTCTGCGACGGCGACAACGACTGTAGGGACATGAGTGACGAGAGAGACTGCCCCACGCCACCTTTCCGCTGCCCTAGCTGGCAGTGGCAGTGCCCGGGCCACAGCATGTGTGTCAACATCAGCAGGGTGTGTGACAATAATCCCGACTGCCCCAATGGTGCAGACGAGTCTCCGCTCTGCAGTAAGTCACCATCTCTCTCTGCCTTTTAGGCCAGCATGCTAATAGTGTCATGTTACGAAAATGAAGTGCACTCTCTGTAAATTTTCCATTGCAATTGTCTAGTTTCATTGGTCACTTGAAATCTTGACATATTTTGCACGGTATTTCTGGTCACAACCAATTGAGTGCGTTAATGTTTGTGAGGAATTTTTGTTATGTGTGGAATCTTGTGTTCAAATCATGCATGTGTTGATTTGTTCTGTATTAACTTAAAAGTGATCTATGATTTCCTTCCTTCTTGCCTTCCTCACTGCTTTCAGACGAGCCCTTGCCAGGTAGGAACAACCTCAATCATTGGTACAAACCTCACGCGTGTAGCTTTGATTCATCCCAAAACCTGCCATCCACACTAACCAACTCAATATGGGTAGAATGGTGCAAAACACATTTGGAGGATAAAGGGAAATTCTTGTCTGTAGTTACACGTGTAGAAAATGTGTTTCAGAATGTACTAATGGTGTGTTTTGACCAAATTCACAAAATATTCTCTAGGGTAGAACGCGCTATTTGTAGCACTGTGATTAATTGAGCAGCTATCTCTTATTGACTCTCCTCTTTTTACCGTCCTAGACCAAGAGAGCTGCACTGACAACAACGCAGGTTGCACCCACGGCTGCATCCAGGGGCCGTTTGGGGCCCAGTGCACGTGTCCCATGGGCTACCAGCTGAGTAACGACTCGAAGACGTGCGATGACGTAGACGAGTGTAGCCCCCCTGGCCTGTGTAGCCAGCATTGCTTCAACGAGAGAGGCTCCTTTCGCTGTCACTGCTCCGACGGATACACTCTGGAGGCTGACCAACGCGCATGCAAGGTCTCAGGTCAGGAGGAGGATGTGTGTGTGTTTGGGGGGGGGGGGGTTGAATTGGCATCCGCCGCATTATCATTTTGTGCTCTTAGAAACGATTTACGTACATTGTCATACCAATCCATCATATAGATTTGACCAATCCATTTAGTCCACAACATACTCAGTTATGTTTCCTCTAAACATAATTGGCCTAATTTCAAAATAAGACACATCCTCCCACTGTGGATTAAATTCAGTCTCCTAGATGACAGGCAGAGATGGATATACAGTGCATCTGATTGGCCCACACAGACATGATAAACTGCCCAGTGGCTGGACAGGACAGGACATGAATGGTCTGAAGGGAGCCGGTGTTGGCACCAGACCACCGGGCGGATGCACTCTCTCTCTTCTTCATTCTCTCCCCACTCTACTCTGATTTCCCCAGATAAGACAAATAACATATATGTCACTCACTGACTCTCTCTCCGGGTAATTAGGACATAATCAACAACAAAGGGCTTGTTTATGAGCAGTGTGCCTGACATGAGCCCGTCTACCTCAAAGATAACCAGTTGAAAATCCCTGTAATTCAATCTGCCATTATTCCCAACAGGGCTGCATTGATTCCCTGCTGTAGATATCTTAGGAGCTCAACTTATCTTGTTTTGTAGTTTTAAGGAAGAATTGTATACAGCTGATGTGAAGTCTTGTTTGAATTATAATGCACAGGTGAAAAGAGAGTATTTTTTGTTTCCAGGTTCACGCGAGGCTTTTCTTTTAGTCGCCAGCCGAAATCAGATTGTGTCTGATGACATAACCACTCAACCCAATGTGGTCCGCTCGCTGGTCCGGGATGGACGAAACATTGTGGCGCTGGACTTTGACTCAGTGACTGACCGTGTGTACTGGTCTGACACCAGCCAGGACAGAATATGGAGCGCTCACAAAAATGGCAGCGACAGGGCTGTGGTGAGTACCGAATGCCCTTCCATTTCCTACGAAAGAAATGCTGCGCTTTCTACATTCTCTAGGGTAATGAATGAACTCCAATAACTTAAACATATGTGTGTTGATTTGACAGGTTTTTGACAGTGGAGTGACAGTGACAGAGAGCCTGGCAGTGGACTGGGTGGGCAGGAACCTATACTGGACTGACTATGTTCTGGAGACCATTGAGGTGTCCAAACTGGACGGCACCCACAGGACTGTCTTGGTCAGTGAGAATGTGACCAATCCCAGAGCCATTGTGCTGGACCCAAGGGACAGGTGAGGCTCATCTTTAGAGAGTAGAGTACACAGTGGAAATTCAAAATGTAATGAATGAAAACAGTGTAATTGACTGTAACTATAACAGTTAATCTACTGTGCAGTGCTCACCTCATGTTCTGGACAGACTGGGGGAGGAACCCTCGCATTGAGAAGGCCAGTATGGACGGGAAGATGAGGACAACCATCATAAGCAACAAACTGTACTGGCCCAACGGCCTAACCATTGACTATCCCAACAATCTGCTTTACTTCGCGGATGCCTACCTGGATTTTATTGACTACTGTGATTACAATGGCAAAAACAGGAAACAAGTTCTGGCCAGCGATCTGGTGAGCAAATTAAAAATGTTATTTACATTCTTTACATATATATCAAATCATTGATACATATTGAACAAAAATATGACTGCAACATGTAAATGTTTCATGAGCTGAAATAAAAGATCCCAGAAATGTTCCATGCGCACGAAAAGTGTATTTCTCTCATATGTTTGTTTACAACCCTGTTATTTCTTTCAAATTGGTTTACAACCCTGTTCGTGAGCATTTCTCCTTTGCCAAGATAATCCATCCACCTGACAGGTGTGGCATATCAAGAAGCTTATTAAACAGCATGGTCATTACACAGGTGCTGGGGACAATAAAAGGCCACTCTAAAATGTACAGTTCTGTCACACAACACGGTGCCACAGATGTCTCAAATTTTGATGGAGCGCGCAATTGGCATGGTGACTGCAGGAAAGTCCACCACAGCTGTTGCCAAAGAATGTAATGTTCATTTCTCTACCAAAAGCTGCCTACAAAATCGCTTTAGAGAATTTGGCAGTACGTCCAACCGGCCTCACAACCGCAGACCATGTGTATCCACACCAGCCTAGGACCTCCACATCCGGCTTCTTCACCTGTGTGATCGTCTGAGACCAGCCACCCAGACAGCTGACGAAACTGTGGGTTTGCACAACTGAAGAATTTCTGTACTACCAACTACCAGAAACCGTCTCAGGGAAGTTCATCAACGTGCTCGTTGTCCTCACCAGGGTCTTGACTGCAGTTCGGCGGCGTAACACGACTTCAGTGGGCAAATGCTCACCTTCGATGCCCCCTGGCACGCTGGAGAAGTGTGCTCTTCACGGATGAATCCCGGTTTCAACTGTACCAGGCAGATGGCAGACAGTGTTTGTAGGTACTTTAGGTATTTTTAAGGTGAGGACCTTTTTGGGTTTTGAAAAAAGAATTCACTACAAAACAGTTCTGGGGTGTGAAAACTGATATTCAATATCTCAGAACTATGCTTGATGCTGATAGAACCTTATAGTCCCAATGTCACAATCTTTGTCTATTCATTATTTTGTCTTCATCGGACTCACCTGGTCTCCATCACGTTATTAATTACCTCCCCTATATCTGTCACTTCCTCAGTTTCTTTCCCTAGTCAGCATTAATGTCATTATGTGTCCCTTGTCCAGACGCTGTTCGTGTTTTGGTTCCTTTCTGTTTTTTTCATGAAATATTCACTCCCTGTACTTGCTTCTCGTCTCCCAGCGTCTGTCCTTACAGAATGCTGACTCCACAATTTGAAGCATCAGGGAGTTTTTGTTTTTTTGTTTTTGTTTTTGTTGGTGATGCCTCGGTTGGCTCAGCAGGCTCCCACGACATGCCTCAGCCGGCTCAACCAGCTCCCATGCCTCAGTCGGCCCGTCAGGCTCGCCCAGGTGGTACGCCGGGTGGCGCCGCTAGGGAGGGCCTACCCCCTAGGTAGGCCTATGTTAATGACCAAATTGAATAAGCAGGTATAGTATAAATATAAAATATAAATGGTAGGCTACATTTTTTACAGGGGTGGAAAAAGAACCCAATTTTCATTCTCCAGTAAAAGTAAAGATACCTTAATAGAAAATGACTCAAGTAAAAAGGTATTTGGTTTGAAATATACTTAAGTATCAAAAGTAAATGTAATTGCTAAAATATACTAAAGTATCAAGAGTGGCACAGGCACTGCATCTCAGTACTTGAGGCATCACTACAGACACCCATGGTCAATTCCAGGCTGTATCACACCCGGCCGTGATTGGGAGTCCAATAGGGCGGCGCACAATTGGCCCAACGCCGTCCGGGTTTGGCCGGTGTAGGCCGTCATTGTAAATAAGAATTTGTTCTTAACTGATTTGCCTAAAGGTAGAATAAAATAAAAAAAAACATCAAAGTCAGATCAGATACAGTAGAGATGACCAGGGATTTCTTCTTGATACGGGCGTGGATTGGACAAGATTCCTGTCCTGCTTCAAAATGTAACAAATACTTTTGGGTGTCAGGGCAAAATGTATGGAGTATAAAGTACATTATTTTCTTCAGGAATGTAGTGGAGTAAATGTGAAAGAAATAGTATAGTAAAGTACAGATATCCCCCAAAAACTACTTAAGTAGTACTTTAAAGTATTTTTACTTAAGTACTTTACACCACAGATTTTGTAAATCAATTTTTCTCATTCAGTTTCACACTCTCGATCCCGCAAAACGTTCTCACTACGCTACTGTAGCTCACCCGACCTGTAGTGATTGACAGTTTGCTGATCCAATCAGAGGGCCGAGTGTGCGTTTCACTAGCTAATATATTTTTTGGGGGGCAAGTGCGATACTGTCTCTGGCTGCGTGCGCCTAATCTACGGAGACTCTGTGCCACAAAACGAGTGACAAAACGTAACAAAATGTGGGCAGATGTCATCAGTCTCAAATATAAGTCGATTCCCAAGTCTTGAGACTCCAAATCGAAGTCAAGTCTGAAGTTGTTTTATTTTCTATCAAGTTGAGTCTCAAGTCATCAAATTTGTGACTCAAGTCAGACTCGAGTCCAAGTCATGTGACTCGAGTCCACACCTCTGCAAAGAACCCTAGAACAACATCCGGGGATCTCCAGGCCTCCCTCGCCTCGGCTAAGGTCAATGTTCATGATTCCACCATCAGAAAGACACTGGGCAAAAATGGGATTCATGGCGGAGTAGCAAGGCGGAAACCATTGCTAACTAAGACGAACATGAATGCTCATCTTAAGTTTGCCAAAAAGCACCTGGATGATCCTCAAGCGTTCTGAAACAATGTTCTATGGATCGATGAGTCAAAAGTAGAACTCTTTGGCTGACATGGGCCCCGTTATACCTGGCGAAAACCAAACACTGTATTCCACAGTAAGAACCTCATACCAGCGGTCAAACATGGTGGTGGTAGTGTCATGGTTTGGGGATGCTTTGCCGCATCAGGACCTGGACGCCGTGCCATCATTGAAGGAACCATGCATTCTGCTCTGTATCAGAGAATTCTACAGGAGAATGTCAGGCCATCCGTCTGTGAGCTGAAGCTGAAGGGTAGTAGGGTCATGCAGCAAGACAATGATCCAAAACACACAAGCAAGTCTACATCAGAATGGATGAAGAACAAGAAATTGAACGTTTTGTAATGGCCTAGTCAAAGTCTAGACCTAAACCCCATTAGATGGCAGGACCTGAAACGAGCAGGTCATGCTGGAAAACCCACAATTGTCACTGAGTTGAAGCTGTTCTGCACGAAGGAGTGGGCCAAAATTCCTCCCCGGCGCAATGAGAAACTAATTGATAACTACAAGAAGTGTTCGATTGCAGTTATTGCATCTAAAGATGGTGTAACCAGTTACTGCAGCTAAAGATGGTGTAACCAGTTATTGCAGCTAAAGATGGTGTAACCAGTTATTGCAGCTAAAGATGGTGTAACCAGTTATTGCAGCTAAAGATGGTGTAACCAGTTATTGCAGCTAAAGATGGTGTAACCAGTTATTGCAGCTAAAGATGGTGTAACCAGTTACTGCAGCTAAAGATGGTGTAACCAGTTATTGCAGCTAAAGATGGTGTAACCAGTTATTGCAGCTAAAGATGGTGTAACCAGTTATTGCAGCTAAAGATGGTGTAACCAGTTATTGCAGCTAAAGATGGTGTAACCTGTTATTGCAGCTAAAGATGGTGTAACCAGTTATTGCAGCTAAAGATGGTGTAACCAGTTATTGCAGCTAAAGATGGTGTAACCAGTTATTGCAGCTAAAGATGGTGTAACCAGTTATTGCAGCTAAAGATGGTGTAACCAGTTATTGCAGCTAAAGATGGTGTAACCAGTTATTGCCGCTAAAGATGGTGTAACCAGTTATTGCAGCTAAAGATGGTGTAACCAGTTATTGCAGCTAAAGATGGTGTAACCAGTTATTGCAGCTAAAGATGGTGTAACCAGTTATTGCAGCTAAAGATGGTGTAACCAGTTATTGCAGCTAAAGATGGTGTAACCAGTTATTGCAGCTAAAGATGGTGTAACCAGTTATTGCCGCTAAAGATGGTGTAACCAGTTATTGCAGCTAAAGATGGTGTAACCAGTTATTGCAGCTAAAGATGGTGTAACCAGTTATTGCAGCTAAAGATGGTGTAACCAGTTATTGCAGCTAAAGATGGTGTAACCAGTTATTGCAGCTAAAGATGGTGTAACCAGTTATTGCAGCTAAAGATGGTGTAACCAGTTATTGCAGCTAAAGATGGTGTAACCAGTTACTGCAGCTAAAGATGGTGTAACCAGTTATTGCAGCTAAAGATGGTGTAACCAGTTATTGCAGCTAAAGATGGTGTAACCAGTTATTGCAGCTAAAGATGGTGTAACCAGTTATTGCAGCTAAAGATGGTGTAACCTGTTATTGCAGCTAAAGATGGTGTAACCTGTTATTGCAGCTAAAGATGGTGTAACCAGTTATTGCAGCTAAAGATGGTGTAACCAGTTATTGCAGCTAAAGATGGTGTAACCAGTTATTGCAGCTAAAGATGGTGTAACCAGTTATTGCAGCTAAAGATGGTGTAACCAGTTATTGCCGCTAAAGATGGTGTAACCAGTTATTGCAGCTAAAGATGGTGTAACCAGTTATTGCAGCTAAAGATGGTGTAACCAGTTATTGCAGCTAAAGATGGTGTAACCAGTTATTGCAGCTAAAGATGGTGTAACCAGTTATTGCAGCTAAAGATGGTGTAACCAGTTATTGCAGCTAAAGATGGTGTAACCAGTTATTGCCGCTAAAGATGGTGTAACCAGTTATTGCAGCTAAAGATGGTGTAACCAGTTATTGCAGCTAAAGATGGTGTAACCAGTTATTGCAGCTAAAGATGGTGTAACCAGTTATTGCAGCTAAAGATGGTGTAACCAGTTATTGCAGCTAAAGATGGTGTAACCAGTTATTGCAGCTAAAGATGGTGTAACCAGTAATTGAGTTTAAGGGTGCGATTTACTTTTTCACACGGGGGCATTGGTTTTGCATGATGTTTTTTAAATAAATAAATGAAATATGTATACATTTTTTGTGTTATTTGTTCACTCTGGGTCCCTTTTATATAACATTAGGTTTTGGTTGGTTTTGGTGTAAAGAAATATGCCGGAAAAAAGACTGGGCAAATACTTTTTCACGGCAGTGAATGAATGAACAGTAACTCAGTCAAATCTTTGAAATTGTTGCATGTTGCGTTTATATTTTTGTTCAGTGTAGATGTCAATGATACCGTTTTTAAGCTAGGAGAATGTTACATACATCATATAATTTTTATTCAAATGTGCTTATTTCCTCCTTTTGTGTGGGTTAATATCAATAAAATGCACTTCTTGTCTTTTGCTGCTCTCAATAAAAAGGTACTGCAACATCCCCACGCAATTACCATTTTTGAGGATTTTGTGTATTGGACCGACAGATACATCAACCGCGTTATCCGAGCCCATAAGTGGCACGGGGGGAACCAGACAGTGATGCTCTACAACCTTCCTCAGCCCATGGGCCTGGTGGCGGTACACCCGGCCAGGCAGCCCGCAGGTAGGACAAGGACATACAGTAGTATATGGTAGGCCAACTGAAAATACATATTTGGCATGGTGATATCATAAGCTGGTATTGCCACAGTACAGTTTTGTCATTGTATTTTAAATGACATTTCAGAATGAAACCAGAGGTGACTGAACACTGTTGACTTTTTTTTCTTGTGTGTGTGTGTTATGGGATCTGTGTGCAGGTGAAAACCACTGCTTTAGCAGCCCCTGTTCTCATATCTGTCTGCTGTCGGCCGTGGGGCCCAGCTTCTACTCCTGTGCCTGCCCCTCAGGCTGGACCCTGGCTGCAGACCAAATCACCTGTGCCAGAGGTAGGCTCCATGCCAACCTGAGGGAAACGCTCATCACTCACAGTTTGATTAAAAAGGAAGTCAGGTCAGATGGAACAGATAGATTGTAACATTCATAAGTCATAAAGCTTTTATTAATGGAATAGGAATTGCAGTAAATCCTTCTCGAGCCTACATACAGAGCTGCTCTTTGCAAATATATTTTAAGGGGGTCTATCCAGCTCCTAGAGCGCCAGACTCATATTTTAGAGGCTAGGGACTTGTCAACAGTATCCCATTTAAATTCTGTTGTAAAATCCCTTTCCAGAAGTAAATATTTAGGATCATAAAAGTGTGGCTAAGGTTTCAATAAGACAAGGGACCTTTAATGTGAAGTCCAGAGAGTCCTCTTTAGGTCAACAGCTTAACCCATATCAGGTTGCAGGGCTTCAGCTTTTTCTAGCCATGCAGAACGCATTCTCCCCTGAGAGGTGAATTACCCAAGAATGAAAATGCCCCCGAGCTATCCATTGATTCTAATCTCTGATGACAAAGCAAATCAGGGCTGTGGAACAAACTTTCACCAGCCCATCTGAACCCCCTCCTCTTTCAACCTTCTTTCAACATTAAGAGGTCTTAGGAAGAAAGTATGGTGATACCAAATTGTAGTATTTGTTTCTGTTTTAAAAAATTCAATCAGCGCCCTGTAGGCTATAGACATGTCCGTTTGGAGCCGTTTGGTGATGAATCGTTTTGTTTTCCTGCAGTTGAGGATCCTTTCTTGGTGGTGGTAAGAGATAGCGTCATATACGGCATTCCCTTGAACCCGGACGTCAAGAGCAACGATGCCATGGTGCCTGTTGCTGGACTTCAGAATGGATACGATGTGGACTTTGACAACACTGAGCAGACCATCTATTGGGTGGAGCACCCGGTAAGTGTTCACACTGTCCACACCAACAGAGACCCGAAGTGAGACTACTCTACTGTCCCTAGGCTCTGACCAACCCCTGTCCCTTCTCCTCTGTAGGGCGAGATCCACAGGGTGAAGTCGGACGGTACCAACAGGACAGAGTTTGCTCCGGCAGCCATCCTGGGTTCCCCTGTGGGCCTGGCCCTGGACTGGATGACAGAGAACCTGTACTACACCAACCCAGCCAGCCAGTCGATTGAGGTGAGCTGAAACATCCATACTCTCTACGCTCCTGTAGAAAGCAATGCAGTTATTCTGGAAAATGAACGGTTCTGATCGTGATCATCGTATTTAGACAAATAAAGTCGTTATCTCAGTTGGTTTCCCTCCGTCAGGGGTATATCTGATAGAGTATGTGCGTGCATTTGCGTGTTTTGTCAGGTTTTGAGGCTGAGAGGGGAGATGCAGTACAGAAAGACTCTCATCACCAATAATGGCTCCCCGACTGGCGCAGGCACTCCGGTTGGCATCGCTGTGGACCCAGCACGTGGGTAAGCCCATTTTTAACACTGCTCTGGCAGGGCTGCTCATCTCCACAGTCACTGAGCCCTATCTGCCTGCCTGCCATTTGCTCCACCCCCAGAGAGAGACTTACCACTGTTACTGTATACCACACAACACAATCCACTCCAACAAGCCACCACCTGGGAATATGTACACCTATTACCTATTCATTGTTAGCATATCAAATGTGTAATGACATAATTTAAAAAACTTATCAGCTGCAGGACAGAAGAACGTATCAAAGAAAAAGGAATGTCCGCAACTCTGGTAATCAGAAGCACAAAACAGTTGGATCTTCTTAAATCACCACGGGAGTTTACCAGAGTTGCGGACATTCCTTTTTTTCTTTAATGACATAATTGAGATACACATTTCTCGCTTCATCTCACACATGGATTGAATCTGTTGTAGAGGTTCTCATATGAGGTGATGGAGATGCCGAGGGGCTGTATTCATAGCCGTGTGTCTCTCTGTAAGGAAACTGTACTGGACAGACCAGGGCACAGAGAGCGGCATCCCTGCCAAGGTGGCGGCTGCAGACCTGGACGGCTCCAACCCTGTCACCCTGTTCACCAACAACCTGGATCAGGTGGAGTTCATCACTGTGGACATCAGTGAGAACAAGCTGTACTGGGCTGTCACAGGCGCCGGAATGGTGGGCCTCCGTCACTACCTTAACCACTGCCTGTGTCTCAAATGCCACCCTATTCCCTACATAGTACACTACTTTTGACAAGGGCCCATAGGGCTCTGGTCGATTCAAGTGCACTATATGGGGAATAGGGTGCCCTATGATTCCTGTGTCTGACTCTTAACAATATACCACTTATGTAGTCCGCCTCAATGCCTATTATCCATATATTTGACATGTTATTAATGGCAGTCTTGATATTAATAAAACCCCATAGATTGAGCGTGGCGACCCAGACGGGACCAATCGCATCACTATAGTGACAGGCTTGTCCCATCCCTGGGGTGTTGCTGTTCATGAGAGCTTCCTGTACTTCACCGACCGGGACTTTGAAGTGATAGAGCGCGTGGACAAGGCCACCGGTGCGAACAAGGTGGTGCTGCGGGACAACGTGTCTGGACTGAGAGTACTGAAGGTGCACTACAGGGAGAGTGAGTATCTGAGGGACCTGATGGTACACAGCCAAGCAAATATGAACCCCACTTCATTGATCTGGATGGAGACCTAAGCGTTGGTTAATTAAATAAGAACCATTAACTTGTTGGAAGCATCAGGATTACCAGTTTATTTTTATTATGTTGAGTGTTTAATCAGTATGCAAACATACGTATTCTGTCTGTTCTGTTTTTTTGTGATAAAGAAATAGCATTGCTGAATTATGGTATTGCTTCGGTGTTTTTGATAGCTGTTGGGTAATTATTAGGGAGACGGAGTGGATTATTAGTTGACCAGTTCCTCGTCCTTTATTAGGAACACTGTGTACGGAACAAGCCGTGTTCCTTTATCCCCTAAAACAGAGCAGATACTGTGAGTGATGTTTTCTAGGAGTTAAACCAGCCGTGAGTCTGATTTGACAACAATGTATCAAAGTGGTGTTGTCGTCAGATTCTTCCAATGATGACTAAGAAATGAGGCACAGGTTACTTTCAGTTCCAGTAATGTCATTTGTAATAGTTTAGTCTCATTTTGAAACGTCCCTGGCGTTGCGCTTGTCGTCCAAGACCTAGAAGTTGTTTCGGGAATTCTTAATACATTTCTAGTTCTATTTGGCCAGACTCCTGTTGTATATGAATGATGTCCTAATCCACCATGTGGTCTTTGCCTCTGCAGCCTCGGCTGGTACATCCAACGGCTGCAGCAACAACATGGGGCTGTGTGAGCACCTGTGTCTACCGCGGCCCGGAGGCCTGTATACCTGTGCCTGTGCTACGGGCTTCAAGCTGAGCGCTGACAACAGAACCTGTGCTTCATACCAGTCCTACGTGGTCATCTCCATGCTATCTGCCCTCAAAGGCTTCAGTCTGGAGGGGGCTGACCACTCTGAGGCCATGGTGCCAGTGGCTGGGAGAGGTAGGTGTTGTTCAGATATAAAACTCCTGCTGCAGGGCATTCTAACTCTTTATGTCATGCATGTGGAGGCTTTATGGATGCTTTATGAATGCTACATGATACCAAGGAAACAATACTTTGTTTGGTTCTCAGACAATATACCCTGATGTGACAGTGTGACATTGAAGCAACCACTGAAGTGTTTGTGTCTTACATCTCTGGTTGTGTCGTGCAGGCCGCAATGCTTTGCATGTGGACGTCCACATGCCCTCTGGGTTCCTCTACTGGTGTGACTTCAGCAGCACCGTGACATCTCAGAATGGAATCCGCCGGATCAAGTCTGACGGAGCAGGTTTCGACAGTGTGGTCACGTCTGGAATCGGACGCAACGGGATACGAGGTATCGCCGTGGACTGGGCTGCAGGTAGGCATGTTCAGAGAGCTCAAATGAAAAGTGTTTCAATTATGCCAGTAGTAGGGCTCTATAAAATCTGTTTTATTTTTTTCCTGATTCTGTTTTGTTTTTTCCCAAATTCCCTTTTCTCCATTTGGTTTTTCCAGGTTTCCGTTTTTCCCAGTTTTTTTTTGGGGGGGGGGGTTTATTCAAAATCACACTTTGTTAATAGAAAAACATCCTACATTTGATGATTTAAGTCCACAGCAATCCTTTAACAACATCCGGAGACCACCTTTGAGTTCTGGGAAATATCTAAGAAGTTTAGAATTTGGAGTGTAGTTACCCTTTAATTAAACTGTGCACCAGCCAGAGACCATTGTTTGGTTAGCTGTGTTTCTGTTGCGCTTGTGTGATTGCAGAATTTGCAAAACAAATGGCCACTGGATTGATACAAATAATCATGACATTATTCTGCCAGGTAGGCACAACCCATTGGAACCCCTGCCCAGTTGACTACTTTGACTACTTTAAAATGGCGGAAGCATTGTAGAAGCCCACAATGGCACTGCCTACGCTAAAACGGCCTTTTGGCCACTAGAGGCTTTTGTCATTCTCTATGGGCCCTACAGCAGGTAGAGGAAGTAAAGGTCAGCCAGTAGTAGGTATCCATGGATACAGCGTAAGAGGCTTCAACACAGGGCCTGACTCCAGAGAGCAGGCTGGTTTATATAACAGTCAGTTGACTGGAAAGAAATGAGTATAATGGACAGGAGAATGCTACTTATCTTGGTACTGTGGCCAATAAGGATTTAAATGATGGTTATACTAAACAAATGCCGGTTTCCCGGACGCAGACTATATATAAGCCTATTTCTGCTTTTGCTGTCCAGAAATAGGCTTAATCTGGGTGTGGGAAACCAGCTCCTGGTGACTATGCAAATTAGCAGGCTTACTCTGTCCTTACGCAACCACTCAATAAGAACTACATGACCACAGGCCTTTCCTACATCATCTAATCCCCATTACCCTTTCACTTATATATGTCAATTTGGCTTTTCAGGAAACCTCTATTTCACTAATGCTTTCCTGACGGAGACCTATGTGGAGGTTCTGCGCTTGAACACCACTTTCAGACGTGTGCTGTTGAAGACTCAAGTGGACATGCCACGCCACATCGTGGTGGACCCTAAAAACAGATACCTGTTCTGGGCAGATTACGGACAGAACCCCAAGATTGAGCGAGCTCTGCTGGACGGGACCAACCGCACTGTGCTGGTGTCGTCTGGGATTATAACCCCGCGAGGTCTGGCTCTGGACTACCAGACTGGATATGTCTACTGGGTGGATGACTCTCTGGATATGATTGCCCGGGTCAACCCTCAGGGGGGCGAGACAGAGGTAGTCCGGTTTGGGAGTCGTTACCCGACTCCCTATGGCATCACTGTGTTTGAGACTAGCATCATCTGGGTGGACAGGAACCTGAAGAAGGTGTTCCAGGCCAGTAAGGAGCCTGGCAGTACAGAGCAGCCTACAGTCATCAGAGACAACATCAACATGCTGAGAGACGTGACCATCTATGACCAGCGTATCCAGCCCAGCTCGGCCCAGCAGCTCAACAACAATCCCTGCCTGGAGACCAATGGAGGCTGTGCCCACTTCTGCTTTGCCCTCCCCGGGAACCAGACCAAGAAGTGTGGCTGTGCCTTTGGCAACCTGGGGACGGACAACGAGGGCTGTGTGGTGTCGCGGGATGATTACCTCATCTTTACAACAGAGAGTACGGTGCAGAGCCTGCATTTGGACACGGACGACCACGGACTGCCCTTCCCTGTGGTCAACGTGCCCGGCACCTCTGTGGCCCTGGACTTTGACCGCACAGACAATAGGATCTACTTCACCCAGAGCTCAGGAGCTGGGAGCAGCAAGATTAGCTTCATCAGTCTTTCATCTCCTCCCTCACCTCCAGTAGTGGTGGCTTCAGGTAAGACACTTAACAGCTAGATTGTTATGTTACAAAATCATACTGTAATTAATGATCTGGTTTCACCTTTTTTTGTGCTACTTGCTTATTGCAGTACTTTTCTACATTATGTGTTGTGTTTTGTGTCCATGCAGATCTTGGAGCTCCTGATGGTATTGCCTATGACTGGATCAACAAAAGGATTTACTACAGTGACTACATCAACCAGACTATCAGCTCCATGGCAGTGGACGGGACACAGAGATCCATCATCGCTCATGTGCCTCGGCCTAGAGCCATAATGCTGGATCCCTGCAGGGGGTAAGACTGGCCAGAAATGCCAAGAATGCTAATACCGTTTCACTCCTTCTGTTGTGATAACAAGAGCGCTCACTCAGTATCACATATTCAGCATGTGTTGAATGTGCACTGTGCAATCATTGATTAACAATGGGAAAACTCGTCTTCTTCCATGCCACACAGATATATGTACTGGACAGACTGGGGGACGAATGCGAAGATTGAACGTTCTACTTTGGGAGGGAACTTCAGGGCAGAGATTGTAAACAGTAGTCTGGTGTGGCCCAATGGGCTGACCCTGGACTATGAAGAGCAGAGACTGTACTGGGCAGACGCCAGCCTGTAAGACCCTCTTATAAAGCTACCTTCTTCTCACAAGTAATTCGTTGTCCTTTCATGTTGATGCTAAAGATATGTGCTGGTTTTGGTTATCAGACAGAAGATTGAGCGCTGCTCTCTCACCGGGGCCAATCGGGAGGTCATCGTCAGCACAGCCATTTACCCTTTCGCCATGACCATGTATGGCCAGTACATCTACTGGACTGACTGGAACACACGCAGTATCTACCGGGCTAACAAGCACGATGGGTCTGACCAGAGGGTGATGACCCAGAACCTTCCATCCAGGCCTATGGACGTCCATGTGCTGGCCAGCAACAAGCAGCAACAGTGCAACAGCCCATGTCAGCAGTTCAACGGAGGCTGCAGTCACATCTGTACCCCAGGTACTAGAAGTTAGGCCCTGTTTTAATCCTCAAGTTTTCTGATCAAATAGAAGCAGGCTGTAGTTTCTGAGCTAAATGTCAGAGTTGGACCAAACTTCCATTGAAAATGTGATCTTCTCTAGCATCCTATTGTTTTGGTGTTGTAATGTTGTTTTGGGATCATGTGAGTTGGGCTGAGGTACGCCTGTCTGTCATACCCCCCCATCCGTCTGATGCCTGTCCCCCTGTCCCTCTCCGCAGGGCCCCAGAGTGCTGAGTGTCAGTGTCCCTCAGAGGGTCGCTGGTACCTGGCCGACAACAAGCACTGTATCCCTGACAACGGGACCCGCTGCCAGGAAGGCCAGTTCACCTGTATGAATGGACGCTGTATCCGTGCTCAGTGGAAGTGTGACAATGACAATGACTGTGGGGACGGAAGCGACGAACTGGAGAGAGTCTGTGGTATGGTGCAGAGTGGCCACAAGTAGTGCCTGTTTTCTCAAATCATATTTGTTTGTCTCGTCTATTTAGAAATATCTTGCAATGTGATGATTTTGCATGTCTTGAATGTGGTTGTGATTACAGCTAATTATGATTATCACTGCACCTGCTCTGTCCTTCACTCTCTGAACTACTCTTAACTGTCTTTAACATGCTGCGTCTAACCAGCCTTCTGTTTCTCACTGCAACAAACATTTTACAGGATCCAAGAATGATTTCCAAACTTCCGGTGTGTATGCTTGCAGTTCACTAATCTATTGTAGCTATTTAGTGCTGCTTGTTTTTTTCTACTGACCCCATCCTAAACTAATGAATACATGTACTTACATCTTACATGCAGTCCAAGTGCAAATGGCAGCCGCATTTATTGCCTTGTCAGGTAAAGCCCGCCTCTATATTGTACACCTGTCCATCTTCACCTGCTCTCCCTGTCCATTGGCTAGAGCTCTGATAATGTTGTATCTGGTTTGATTGACAGCCTTCCACACCTGCGAGCCCACTGTGTTCACTTGTGGGAATGGTCGCTGTGTGCCCTACCACTACCGCTGTGACCACTACAACGACTGTGGGGATAACAGTGATGAGGTAGG